>NW_022900917.1:10339614-10369075 GCF_012274545.1 Fukomys damarensis | reverse complement strand
TAGAGAGAGAGAGAGAGAGAGAGAGAGAGAAATAAAAGTCTATCATACAGATGTCTCCAATACTCCATAGATAAGTCTATAGATTAAGCACAATTATTTCAAACAATATTCCGATAGGTGCTGTTTTTTTTTTTCTGTGAGCATTTATGTATGTTTCTGTGTGTATGTACGTGTCTCCATGTTTGTTCAAGATGACTCAGACTCATTCTAAAATGTATAATAAAGAGGCAGGGGAATTAGCTCAGTGGTGCTGCAGCCTGCCTCGCAAGCACAAGGATCCGAGTTCAATCCCCTGTACCAAAAATAAATAAATAAATAAATAAAATGTATGATAAAGAATAAGAGAAACTAAGTTACAATTGAAGATGTGAAAATCTAGATGGCTTTTTTATCAAAAATGAATGCACAATACAAAATTTTAATAATTAAGCCAAGATGTAGAAGCATAGGGATAGAAAAGATGACCAAGTACTGGTTGTACAAACAGATCGTTATGTTATGACTTAAACAAAAATAAACTCCATACAGATTAAATACTTCAGTTAAAGTTTAACTAACAGATGAAAAATGCTGTGCAAAACAAACAAGATGTTTTTCAATAAATTTCAATCAGCAGAATATAGTTTAATTTCCTTATTTTCCATAGTAAGTTCTATGTAGTCCCCCTGAACACTGAATTAATAAATTCTGAAATATTGCTCCTGAGGGAATTATGGGTTAGTTCCTATCAGCTTCTGGTCACAATTTCATCAACTAATCAACCCATAATCTTGTTTTCTGTGTGTTTCTGTTTACTGACTCCATGTTGAAGACATGTGATTTATGCATTCACATTAGCGCAGGGCCAGAACCACTGTTACTCACGCCTGGTCAAAGCTTGCCTAGCACATGTCCTCCTCAAAAGGCACAGGCCAGCCTTTCGGCACTTAGGGACAGTGGCCAACACTTCAGCATATGCTCAGGGAACATTTTAAATAGCGAAAGCATCGAGGAATATCAGAAAAACACGAGAACCACAGTATTAGATAGTCTGTGAAACGGACACTGGTTGACAGTAGAAAAGTACAAATCCAAAGGCAGCGTGTCACCTCGTTTCCTTGCTCTCTCTCTCACCTGGAATCGTGTCTGTGCAAAGCACAACTCAGACATACTGTGGGTCCCTTTGTGTCTGAGTGGAGCACAAAGGCTTCACAAAACTGATGTTAGGGTTACCGATCAATTTCTACAAGTAGGCAAGTGTAAAAATATGAGGTCTGCAAATACTTGTTCAAATAACGAATGTCTACTGATTAAAAATTATGGTACAGAAATTATTCCCTAAACATTAGTATAAAGCAGTAAAATTTCGGTAGAAATTGGGTACAACATGATCAAAAATTTGAAAGAGGAAGTCTTAAAAAATATGAAGCACAGTCAACCTTATTAGTAACTAGGAAAATGCTAATTAAAGCATGGCATGATATTCCTTTAAAATGTTTATACTGAAATATTACAAAGCCTAACACTCAATAGTGTTATAAAGATGTTTCATAACAGGAGCATGATAATGTTGCTATTGGTAATATGCATGGAGGTGCAACTTTATATCTTGCATAGTAAAATTTAACATTAATTTTTTATGTCAAGCAACTCTCAATCAAGATATATTGCAGAAAGTTTTAAAACATGTGCACCATTCAAAGCCATTTCAAGTTGTATTTTCCTAATAGCAAAATCACAGTAGAATGGAAAAAATGAACCATGTCATATTCACATAAGGGAATTCAAGGCAACGTGCAGCAGAAATAATGAACTGGTTCATTGACATGTGACCATGAAAGCATTTCAAAAATACAATGAAGTGGAGCAGAATCAAGTAATAGAATACATACAATTGAATCCAGACAAGTCTTTTTAAAAATAAGATAGATAAAACACTGAGTAGTGGAAAATGCAAAATTCAGATGTGAATTATGAAGTAAAAATGAGCAGGCTGAGATTGCCAAGAAGGACTTCAAGAAGAAGGAAACATTCTACTGTTAGCTAGGCATGTATAGATGTCATTCTACTAGAATCCTAAGCTATAATACAAGTATTATGTTTTCAAGTGTTTCTAAAATATAGATACAACAAATTTAATAAAGAAGAAATTATCTGAGAAATAAGAGCATGGCTCATCTCTTAAATTTGTGAAGAGTTCTACTTTTTGTACAATATTTTATCTAATAAAACCATGATGATAGAAGCTATACACAAGTAAATAAACTTTCAGTAAAGCCAGTAAAGAAATATCATAGTCAGTTCACCTTGAGAAAATAAAATGCTTTCTGTTCTTTTTTAACAAGTGACTGACCAGCCTTCGCAGTTTTTTCCCTTAAAAACTTAAAATATTAAAAAAAATGCTTCCACAATATTATTCTTTGTTAAAGTATGAAGCAGAGTAAATAGGTTGTTGTAGACATCAAAACACCCAATAAAGGTTACCTGGGTACGTTCAGCCTGATTTTCATGTTTCAGTCACAGCTCAGTCTGGTATCTTAAGTTGCATTCTCTTTGCAAGATCTACTCTTTTGTTTTGTTTTGTTTTGGTACCGGCAATTGAACTCAGGTCCTTGCACTTGCAAGGCAGGCAGGGGAACCACTGAGCTAAATCCCTGGCCTGCAAGATCTACTCTTGTTTAGCATTAAATTAAAATTGTTGGAGTGAAAATAGCAAACATATGAGATCAAGGATTCTGTATATTCAGGGGAATCAATTCAGTAGCCTCTTTCTAATTATACACATTAGAGTACTCTTAATTGAATTTATATGTAAATGCCAGTTACTGCACTATGTAGTAGATGTTATAATCAACTGTAATGAAAATAATCAATAATCAGACAAATAATGAGTAAATGATGGACAGTTTTAGTGTCACTGAGTCCATAAAAGTTCCTTAGAGGGAAACTATGTTGTTTGTTTTTAGTGTTCATGATCAGTGAAAGCTGTTAAGGCATAGCATATTTGAAAATTCAAGATAAAACATTTAAAACTTTTTTTGGTATGTGATTCAACTGAGAGAAGAATAATTTCTTAGGTGACCAGAAGCCACCCTACAGGGCAAAGGAGTTGTGGAACCAGTGACTGCTGTGGGATGTATGTACTAATTGCTGGATGAATGAAAGCTTTATTTTAATTGACCATACCGACAAAGGAGAGGAGATAACTTGTGTATGGTGGAAAATCAGACTGAAGACACAATTTATAAACCCACAGTACCTTCAGTGTGCGAACAAGTAAATGAATAGAAACTGCTTGGAGGTTGGGAGAGACAGTGGAAATATATTCTTGGTTTGTCTTTATATCTAAAGGGAATGGGATTAGGGGAGAGAAAAATTATAGAAAAATACTAATGACGAGCAGTAATTAATTTAGAGCCAGAATTCACTCTACACTGTAGCCTGAAAGATGTGCTGAAAAACTAGTTATTATCATTCCTAGTAGCCCCAGAATGTATGGCAAAGAGAAACACAAATTCTCTTTTAAGCAATGAATTTACCTATGTTAAATCTAGGCCTCAAAGAATTTCTTCAGAGTCATATTCTCCTTCTAAATATTGCTAATAAAAACAGGATAAACATATGAGAAAATGAGTTAGCTCAAGGAAGACTATACAAAAGTATTCAGTTACTCACATCTACAACCTTAAAACTTGCAATTTCTGAACAGCAAAATATGATACCGAATGTATTTTTATTTGATCTTATTCACATTGTACCAGTTTCCCATACCATATCATGTATGAATTTATTTCTATGACTTTATCATGTGTGAGTTCATGTAACCCCAACCAGAGTCAAAATGCAGAACAGTTCTGGAATCACAAGGGTTTCTCTTGTCATTTTGTAACCACAGTTCCCTCTTTTCTTCTTTCCTATTCCACCCCACTGTCCTTAATCCCTCCACACCAATAGGCTCTTCCTTTCTACACTTTTGTCAAAGAAGTTATAGGAATGGAATCACACAGTATGTAAATTTTAGCGATCATCATTATTTCTTGATCAAGGTAAATTCCCACTGTTTGGTCTTCACATTTATTTTAAAAAAGAGACATTTTTGTGTTTTTGTTTGTTTGTTTGTTTGTTTTTGGTACCGGGGATTGAACTCGGGTCCTTGAGCTTGCAAAAAAGAGAAATTTTTATACATTCATTTCTGGGTTCTCTGCTCTAATACATTCAATTATGCACCTCTCCAGCAATGTCACACTGTCTTGATTACCATGGTTAAATGGCAGTATAGTGTGCTAGCTATTTATGTAACCTGGTTTGGGCACTGATAGTTTTTTTCCTTTATGTCATTCAACAGCATCTCATGGCATAATGGAACCAGATTATTTAACCATACACTTATTGAAGGGTGTTTGTGTTATCATTTTTTTGTCTCATTGTGCTGCATGTGAACATTTTTCAAGAATTTTGAGAACACAAGTTTATTTTTCTCCTATGATTGCCCAGAAGTGTAACCAATGGATCCGAAGGAGCTTGTATATTTGGGTTACAGTGAATAGCCCCCAAGTTAGTGGTGATGTTTACCATTTAGCATTTTGCACAGAATGGCTCCAACAATGTAGGAGAGATCCAATTTCACAGCACAATTGGGACTGTCATTATGTTTGATATTAGGCCGTCTGAGAGGTGTATAGTAATGTTGTGCATGTGATTTTAACTTGGATTTCCATAAAGGCTCACAAGATTGACCATGTTTTCATGTGCTCATTTGCCATCTGTGTAAACTTGCGTGATTTGTATCTTCATGCATTAACTTATTTTCTAATGGAATTGCTTGGTTACTTTCTGTTGAAGATCAAGAGTTTTCAAATATAATACAGATATTGTTCCTTTGTTGGATATGTGTTTTGCAAATATTTTGTCCCAATCTTTAGATTATTATTTCATGCTCTTCATGTGGTTTTTCACAGAACAAAAGTATTTAACCGAGATGAGCTCCAGTTGATTATAGTTTTCTTTTATGGATTGTGATTTGGGAATTAAATACAAAGACTCTAGATTATTTTTGAAATATCTGAAGCTTGCATTTGACATGTAATCTATCTGAGATCCATGACAGTTAATTTCTGTGTAAAGTTGTATGTTCACAGTGTGATTTTTTTCTCTCCCACACTTGTGCGTTTTCTCCATCACTACTTGTTGCAAGGAAATCCATCCTTCCTCCAGGCAGTGTCTTTGAGCTTTTGTAAAAGCTCAGTGCATTTGCATAGATCAATAGTAAGTTTCTTATTAAATTCTACTGATAACTTTTCTACCCCTCTGGCAATATCACACTCTTTTAAATACTGTGACCAGATCATGTAACTTATTATGGGGTAGAGGACATCTTTCCATTATTTTTCTTTTCAAAGATTTTACTTCTTTTTAATTGAGTTTATTGGTACATTTTAGGTATACAGAACAGTTACATTCATTATTGGGATCTTGTACCTTTACATGACAGGTCTTGGTTCTCATTTTTCCCCCATATCCCTGCCCTCCCTTCAACCCCTCCTCCCCTCCCCATTTACAAACACTTTATTTCCATTTTTTCATTTTCTCCTATTTTTTTTCTTTTCCCTTATTACCTTTTCCCTACCTCTTCCACTTTCCCTATACCTTTAGCCCCTTTCTTCCTATTTCACATTGTCAATCATTAGGATCTTATGTACTATTATAGCTTTTCACACCAGGGAAACTATTCAATATTTACACATGTGCGACTTACTTATTTCACTTAGGAGTATATCCTCAATATGTATCCATTTTCCTATGAATGAATCTAATTTAAAGATTTTACTTCTTAACATAATACAGAATGTCTATATTTCTATATATTTTTTCATAAATTTTACATGTCCACAAATTACCAGATGTTGAGACCAATATTGTCTTAAATTTATGGATAAATTTAAGGATCCCTAATGTCTCTGTTTATATTTCCCAGCTACCTCTCTCCAGTAATATTTTGTTCTCCTTCATTGTGTTCAGGAGATTATATAATTCTTAGCACACAGATTCTGCAAGTTTTTGTGAAGTTTATACCAAGCTACATAATTTATTTAAAACATTTTTTTCAATGACTCTGCTTTTTCAAGAGTATACAGTTGAGGATTCGTGTATTGGTGTGGTTTCTTTGGTATTTTTTGAGCTTGGTTTTTATTTCCCCTATAATCTTATAGTATTCTGGTGATATTTCAATTCTTTTCTATTTTTCCAAGCATATCTCATGGCCAGAAATATCATCTATTTTGGAGAAAGTTTCACGTGCTGCTGAGAAAAATGTAATGTATTCTATTGCTGTTGCACGCAACACTTGATAGCCGTGGTGGTGAAGCTATGGCACCGGGGTCACAGTGGGCTGCTTGCATCCCTGAGAGCTCTAAATCACTTGCCATCGCTGCTCTACAGATCTCTGTTAAGTATACTTAATGGAGTGATACAACTCTGATATTTCTTTCTTAACTTTTCTGCATATTTAAACTATTTGAGAGAAGTTCTCCACAATGATTTTACTGACATTTCTTTCTTTTTATGTGCAGCAGTTTTTGTTTCATGAAATGGAGTATGCCATGTTTTAATGTACATTTGTTGAAGATTGTTGTCTTTTCCTTTCAAATTGCTTCATTTACAAGTACATGGTGACCTTCTGTGTCTCTTTTCATTGGTTTCCATTTGACATCCACTTTGTCTGAAAATAAAATAGCTGCTCCTCCTTCTGTTTGCTTTTAGACCTCCTGCTACACTGAGAATGATTTTCCACCTGTTCACATTTGGTCTATGTGCTTTTGCTTGTTTTTGTGGATGGTAATTCCTGGGAGGCCACGTAAAGTTGGGATCTATTTTCTGATCCAGTCTTCTAGCCTTTGTCTGGGATTTAAAACCATTTGAAAATAAGGACAATTTACATTGAGTGTTATTTTTCAATGTTATTCCTGAATATTGCTGTTGTGCTTTTTCAGTACTGATTTCTTTATTTTTTCATTTTTACCTACTATTCCAGATAGACGTTTTCTTTCCTTTGGGCTCTTTTTTTATCTTGACCTCACTCTCTGCTTGGGATTCCTTTGAGTACATTTTGCAATAATGTTTTGGCGGTCATGAATTATGAAAAGAATTTTTTATATTCATGAATTTGCTTGATTCCTTTTCATGATCTCTAATTCCTTACAAAAGTATTTATTCATATCTTGCATATTCTATAACTGAGTCAGCTTTCTGTTTGTGTCTCCTTAAACTCAGTGAACATTTTGTCAGATAACTCCTCTATTTCCATGCTCACTGATCATCTTAAGCTCACTCACTTGGGTATCCAAAGAGCAGACATCATCAGGATATTCCTGTCATCAAATATTACTGTCAGGGATATTTGGTACAATTCAAGTTGTCCAATCACAAGGCGGAGGCAACAGTCTCCAGCCAGTCATGCCCACAGGTGCGAAGCTGAAGCCAGCTACAGACCTGCTTTCCTAGAGAAGGAGAAGCAGACTGCATGGTCTAAGCAGAGTCCCAAGCCCCACACTCACTGGGAAACGAGAAAATCTCCCTGGAAGGGATCCAGTTGACACAGCCACCATCCTTTTCTTAAGCGCAGAGGACTGGATCTCAAGCCCTGCTACTGTGAAGACAAGGTCTCTTCGTTTTCAGCCCACAGACAAAGAACACCAGCCAAATTCCCAATAAAGTATAAGTAGGACTGAGAAGACCCTGAATACTTGTTTTTTGTGCAGGTTTGTTCTATTTTTTTTTCTCCTTTCATCTGGTATTTGCACATGTGAAATACATAATAAGAATTCATTAGTGCTTTAGGTTTAGATAGAATCTTGCATGGTAATGTTTAAAGAAATGCTACTAAAACTTGTGTATGGAGGATTCAAACAAAATCTATCAACATATTAATTAATTCCAACCTTCATATAATTTTATCAGTCTCCAAGTGTACTTACTTCGCTCTTTGTACTTTTGAGCATTCCTCCTGAATCTCTCAGATGTCACCTTTCTCCTCCTTCCATTATAAATATAAAAATAATCATCAAAGTTTTCTTTTCTTTTTTTGAGTTTATTGGTACATTTTAGGTATACAGTACAATTACATTCATCATTGGGATCTTGCACCTCTACATGACAGGTCTTGGTTCTCATTTTTTCCCTTTGTCCCTTCCCTGCCTTCACCTCCTCCTCCCGTCCCCATTTACAAACACTTTATTTCCATTTTTTCATTTTCTCGTATTTTTTTTCTTTTCCCTTATTACCTTTCCCACACCCTTCCCACTTTCCCTACACCTTTAGCCCTTTTCTTCCTATTTCACATTGTCTATTATCTCATTAGGATCTTATGTACTATTATAGTTTTTCCACACCAGAGAAATTATTCGGTATTTACACATGTGTGACTTATTTATTTCACTTAGGAGTATATCCTCAATATGTATCCATTTTCCTATGAATGAATCTAATTTCTCATTCTTTATGGCTGAGTAATATTCCATTTTATAGAAAAACCACATCTTCTTTATCCAGTTTCCAACTGATGGGCAAATGCGCTGTTTCCAAGTTTTAGCTATTGCAAACTGTGCCGCTATAAACATAGGTGTGTGTATATCACTGTGGTGTGATTTTTTTAATTCTTTTGGAAAGATACCCAGCAAAGCGAAGTTTTATTTTCACCTTCCATTTAATGTTATATCTTCTTTCATTCTTCTTTGCTGAAATGTTTTCTTTCTTTCGTTCTTCCTTTCTTTTTCCCTCACCCTCCCTCCATTGTCATCGGTATTATTTCATTTTCTTCTTGGGTTATAAAAAATTGTGAAGTTGTGAAAACAACTTTAAACTCTATGACTGACACATTCCTAGAAGCTGATGTGTTTGTTGCTCATCACCGTAGCTCTTTCCTTGCAAGAGAGTGATGGGGCCGATCCTATTATGTGGCGTAGGTTTAACAGGTGCCTGAACGTCCATCTATGAGCAAGGCCTCAGCCACTTCAGTGGGGTATGCGCCCTAAGGGATACTGCTGCAGCAGTTACTCTACCTTAAATTGTCTTTAACCTTTTTCCAAACATGATACACACACAAGGGTAAGCAAAGGGCAAGGTGTCTCCAAGAACTCTAAACTCCCTGAGGTCTGATTTCTTAGGCACTGAAGTGGAAAGTTTCAAAGAACTGGAAAGACAAGTGGATAAAATACTTAATGATGTTGCATTCTACATCTTGAAAGCTGCACTTCTTAATCTTAGAATTTTTTTTAAATTACGATTTTCTGTGGTCATCACGACACATGTAAAAAGGGACAGTCTTTTTTTCTGATTAGAGTTAGTTATTTTTCTTGGTGGCTGTGTTGAGTAAACTCACTTAGATTTGGCTTTCTTGCCTATTCCTGATATGGATTTGGTCTAGACACAGAGAATTAGTAGAAATAAATTCCCATATGGAAAAATGCAAGAAATCCCAAATTCATGCTTCATACATATAATCACTTAATTTTTTACATTAGTCCAAGTTTTCAGTATATAATAATTATGTTGTGATTGGCAATAATTATATTATAATTATATTCTGAATGGTACATGCACAGAACACATTTCATTTCCTATCTCTTGCCCTCTCCCTCTCCCCCTTTTATTTTTCCAACATGAGATTAATTTATCTTATAGACCTGATACAGTTACTAATCACTTTTAAATGAATTTTAGTATAAACAGAGTATTACAATTTTAAATTGCATATAAATAGGCTGTTTTATAACCATTTGGTATCATATCACATATCTATTTTATTTATAACAAATTTTACCATTTCAACCATTTGAATTATATATTGCAGCGGTGTCACATATTTTCACCGTTATGAGACCACTTCACAAGAACCACTCTCATCTTGCAAGAGTGAAACTCCATAACCATAAAATAACAAATTTCTAATTCCTCTTTCCCCTGTTCCTGGAAACCACTAAATGTATTACGCTTTCTGTTTCTATGACTCTGAGTACTTCAGGTATCTCATATAAGTAAGGTCTTACGCAGGGCAATACCTAACACCGTACAAACCACAGAAATGAATCTAAAACATATAAAATTGGATATGCTACAAAATTCTAAACTTCTACATGTAGAATAGCAGGACAAAATTAATTTATATAAGATATGTTTAAAATCATGTACCAATCCCCTGAGGTGAATGTGATCATTACGCATGACATAATAAAAGTAAAGAAAAATAATATCTGAAAGCAGCACAGAACTACTCCCAAGAAAATATATAAGAATTTCTTTCAATCTACTCCCCAATAGAAAATGTGGAGTATTTACAAAAGAGGTACATGAATAGGCAATGCACTTTTGAAGCGATGCTAGGTCAACTTCATAAATATTAGAATTAAAATCAAAATGTTTGTAAAAGGGGAGGGGAGGGGGTGAAGGGAGGGCAGGGACAAGGGGAAAAAAAGGAGAATCAAGACCTGTCACGTAAAGATCCCAATAATGAATGTAACTGTACTTTATACCTAAAATGTACCAATAATCTCAATGAGGAAAAAAAATCACATCTATATGTGACATGTCTACTGTTCATTTTAATTTCACATCTACTACACTGACAGGCTCTAAACCTTTAAAAGGACAATTTTGGTTACCGTGTGGGAACAGACAAGCCTCAGCCACTGTTCATTCAACCGAGAAACAATGCAGCCACTTTGAAACACAACTTGTGTTTATCTACTGAAACCCTGTCATTTTAACCCTCTGCATATTATCCAGAAAACTCTGGCCTGCTTTCTGTCAAATGATGGTATAAAAGTCTGTAAACAACATTTTTTGGTAAATTGTTAATGCTCCTCTACAATAAAATGCATAAAAGATTGTAGGATGGAAATTTCCTGACACATTACACAGGATATATAGCAGAAATGATGCTGGATAAGATTTTTAAAAGCATATAATGGGCCATGTAGAATCGTATTTTATTTATATAAATGTCACCAATGCATGAAACAAAAAGCCTTATTTTTTGGAATGGTCATATTAGAAATTTAGAGTGAAGTGGGAGGGTGGATAATGATAAACTGTGGAGAGGTACAGCTGTGAGGGAGAAGAGGACAGGACATAAAAGCAGGAGGATTCCAGGGCTGAAGGATTCTGGGCAGAGGCGGAGGGAGGTTATTCAGAGGGTACTAAGTTACAGTTATGTAGGAGCTAGAGGTACCAGAGCTATTCTGCAGTGTGGTGCCTATAAGTCAGCGTTTAATGGACATTTGCAGAGAACAGAGGAAGGATTTTGAAAGATTTAATCATATGAAGATGGTAAATATTTGTACCCACAGATACATTTAACTTGATTTAAAGACTTACACAATGTATATATGCATTGAAGCATCACACAGCACTCCAGTAGTATGTACAACTTTTTTGGTTTTGTGTATCAGTTAAAAATAAATTTATTTAGGATAAAAATATTCCTACAAAAAGGACTCTTATAGTAGGTACATTTATACCCAGGAAGGTGAAGATTTGCTCACCTGATTTGTACTGTAGGTGCTATGTAGAAGAGTGTGAAGAATAAATGTTCAACATTTTTACAAACTCATTATTTTAAATGAAGATATAAAGATGCACCATGGGATACCTATGACCAACTACTTACCATAGCACCGGGACAGCAGGAAGGGAAGGCATGTGCTTCTGAGCCGGTCGTTACCATGGCTAACGCAGCCTTGCTTTTTTCCTCCTAAGATTGTAGCACATTCATTATTAGACCAGACGGACTGAACAAATAGAACAACTTCTAATAAAATACACTGAATCTAACTTGAAAAGATCAGAGATGTATTTGTAAAGTGTACTTCCAGACTATTGATTTTAATAAAATATATAAATGTATATATTAGTTCACATAAATATTGGTTCAAAAGCCCACTTATACATAAAAATCATCTTAGAATGCTTGCGTTTTATAAAAACTGATTGCTTTTAGTTCTACATGTTAAAACATATCAGGATGATATGAACAAAGGGATTGGTAATACTAATGTCAGCTCCACAAAGCAGTATGAGTAACTTTAAAATATTAAAACGTACCAATAATTTATACATTTATATATGCTCATAAGAAACAGAACATTGTGTAATTTTTAAATTCTCATTTCACGAATGAAGGTAAATGATGATTCCAAAGACAATCTTAGACTTAGAGGGAAAAATTCACTTATCGCTGTGGAGTACATTCTTTTGATTTACAAAGGTTCACCTCTCTTCTATCCTACTTACTTTACATAAGTCTTCATATTGTGTAATACTCCACTAAGAAAAATAATATTGTCAACTTTACTCAGGGTGCCATCTAATGGCATTCTAGTCCCAAAATACACCAATAAAAATATGCCGATTTGTGTAATTAATTTCAAGGTAAAAATGAATAAATCAAATATTAGATATGTTTGTTTTTTCACATCCTTTTCAGATAAAGATGAAGGGAAGCGTGTATATTAAAAAAAAATCAGTAGAAAAAAATTCTAAAATAAAAGCAAAATAGGATGTACGGCAGGATATTGCCAAGCCATGGTTTCTGTGACAGTGGAGAAGTGAACCTATTTATGTACACGTATTGTGTGGATAAAAATTTCCAGGTGAGACTAGGCGAGTCAATGATAGGCTGGCAATGAACACAGTGATCAGAGAGGAAACAAGATAGAGAAAGCAAATATTCCACCCAAACTCCAGTGGTCTTGATTGTTATTTGGCCCTTATCATTAATTAACTGTAAAGCCTCAAGGCGATGTCCAACCAGGCTTATCTGTGTTCTTTTGTATACAATTGTAGTAATATTTTCTCTAACACAGTTCAGGTCTACAAGGATGAAACAATAAATGGAAAACATTTCGCAAGACTTATATAGATATATGAGATTATTATTAGATTAAAACAAGAGTGTATAAGGAAATTTATGTGGAAAGTACAGTAATTGTTTTATTAAACAAGTAAATTTAGAAAATTAGTGCATGTATATTGCTACAAAGTATCTTTCAATAAAAAGCATGCTTGAAACTACACATACCTTTTCTTGCATTGCTTCTTTTAAGTATATGTATTTGACTATCTGGTTTTATCAGTCTTGTGGAGCACCTTTGCAAATGTTGATTGGTATTACCAATCTCAGCCTAATATTATTTTAGGATAAATTGTCCTGAGCTTTGACGATATAGCATGCCCTAATATCTCAACTAAACATGACAGTAGTTTTTTAGTCTTTTTAAAATTCTCCATTACAGTTTGTAAGAGAAAGCAAGACAGTGTACCTTTTTTTGTGGTACCGGGGATTGCACTCGGGTCCTTGCGCTTGCAAGGCAGGCCACCAAACCGCTGAGCTAAATTCCCAGCTCGAAAGTGTATCATTTAATACACCAGTGACCTGTGTATATGGCTTAGTATAGTTTGACTTCAATGCTTTTAAATGGAACTAAGGTCCTTGTGACTAGCGGAGGGTGGAGGGGGCGAAGGGAGGACAGGTGTATGGGAAAAAATGAGAACTGAGATCTGTCATGTAAGTGTACAAGGTCCCAGTGATGAATGTAAGTTACTATATACTTTAAAAGTACCAATAAACTCAATAAGATAAAAAATAAAATATGAACCAAGTTCAAAATAAATGAATAAATGGAACTAGGTATGATGCAAGTATTTCATTTAGTATTTTTTGCTAGGCTCTCCATTTGAATTGGGACAAATTTTTAGGAATTCATTGCTTTAGACTAATAAATGTAGTAAAAAAACACTCCTATGCCCATGTTTTTAAACTTTGGTGTACCTCCAGAGCATACTGCTTTTTCCAGTGTTATGAAAGACTGACTTCTTGAAGTAGCCATCTGTCAACGCACCCTCCGGCTTCCTATGCCTACAAGCGTAAAGTAAAGAAGGATCTTTTCTTTTTTGGTATTGACCAAAATATTGATCCTGTTTTAAATAGATTTTAAGTAAACTTTCAGGCAATATAATTTATTAGCTTATTTGTTTTTAGAGAACTATGAATCATTTTAATAAAGAATTGCAAATAAGACATTATCCTCAGAGCATAGTAAAATAATTAGCAGATCTATACAAATGATTGCTTTTATGTTTGAAAAATCTTATTCAAATCCATATGTCTAATTTTCTGAGCAAATAATTGGGAAGTGTAGTTTGAGAGATTTTTTTCTGATGAGGGAAAACATAGCACAAAGAATAACTATGATTTTCTGGGGCAAAGGGTCACAATAAATCATTTACTACTGTGAAATGCTAAGGTACAATGTGGATTTTACATGTTTCTAAAAGATAATTTTTGCAAAGTTAAATTTTCAAGTTCACTTGTCCCTTAAATAATTATAGAATAATTATTATTGCAGCTAATACAAATCTAAAAGAAAACAATTACAAAGAGGTCTGATAGAAAATGAAACTATACATTAACACATAATAAATGATAACAGTAAAGTGTGCTTTTATGTACACTTAGTGGTAATAAAATGTGAATATAAATTGACTCAATATGTAAAAAGTATTCTCAATCACAAAGGAGCATTTATTTTAAGACTGGAAGGAAAGGTTATGTAAGACTATGTCACCATTTTGAGCAGTATTTAAGTAAGAAAAGAAATTACATTTTTTAAAAACTAAAATATGAAACCCTCGATATACAAGCAGAGAAGTGCTTTCAAAATAAGGAAAAATCTGAAGGCAGGCACTGAGTGACCAGATCAGCTGCCACACACAAGGAGGCTAAGACAGGATGCTGCACACAGACAAATTCTGGGAACTTTGTTTTTATGTCACCAAGCACTGGAAAGGGCACTGTTTTACGATTCGTTGGAGATTTTACAATGATGGAGCAAAGTACAGCTCAGCAAACACTGTTTTAACACTGAAGAATCAAAAAAGGAGAAATAACACAGAGAGGACAACTCTTCTCTTGTCCCTCATCACCACATAAACTGTTGTGGACAAAATTATTTGTTTCTGGAAATAGGGATAAAAATATTCAGCTTGATGTGGGCGGGCGACCTCATTTGACTTTGGGAGTGGAGACATTTTTTTCCCGCTATCCCATTCCAAGACTGAGCGCCATAACCAATTATCATTATAATCAAGAAAGAGCCAGAAGGAGGTTCTTTCAAAAGTTATTCATTTTATTTCAAAAAGTGAAAAAGGTAAAAAATCCCCCCACTAATTCACATCAAATTAATGATACTTTAACACGATAGATGATGTTAGTATCGGTTAGGGATTGTGAACCAGTTATTTCATGAAGGAAAAAAAAAATCTCTGCAGGATAATGGTAATATATCCTTTTCCAGTTGTCCCTCAGAACTACATTCTGTATGGGAAGATTAGGCAATAAGCCAAAGAAAGACATATACCAACAAGTCCTTCACTTAAAATCAACATGCAATTTTCACCATCGGTGTAACACTGGAACAGAGCCTGTATGACAGAAGAAGGTCTAAAATATTGTGATGGCTCTCCTACAAATTAGAACTTAGCTGTGCTTGCATCAATGCAGTTGGAAGGACTTGCCTCATCTATAAAATAAGTGGAAGTGGTAGGGTATTTTTTAAAATAAAATTTTGTTGCTTAGATGTATCAGTGATTTGTAGACGGATTAGAAAAACAAACATTGTACTGAAATAATCAAACACGAGTTTTTATGTTCAGTGGAAGGTCTATTGATTTGTTGGAGTCCATGAAGTAATGTAATGGCTATTAAACATCTTCAGTAGAGCTTTGAACAAGAATACATTAGTGTGTGGATAATAAAAACATTTCATATTTGTGACATCTATGTTGAAATGTTTAAGTTGCAATGTTTATCCTATTTGGTTTTTGGTTTGCTTGTTTGCTTTTGCAGTATTGGGGATTGAAAGAGGGGCCTTTGTACTGCGCTAGATCTCCGGGCTTTTATGTTTTCATTATAAGAGGGTCTTGCTAAGTCACCAAGTTGCCCAGGCTGGGCTGGGATGTGCTGCCTCAGTCTCTCTCTGCCAACCTCCCAGAGTATCGGTAACACAGGTCTGCTCCATCACATCTCAAGAGGGATGGATCTTAAAGTGAGAACAGAAATGTGTATAATCATAGCTTATGCTCTAGAATACTTTGGAATGTCCTATTTAATTTCAATTTAAGAATTCTGACTAAACTCACTTGCCCAAGTAGTTGTGTTCTGTTTGTCATGTTGAAAAGCGAGACGAAAAGTTACATTTAAGCGTATAATAAATGAATGTTTCAATCCATCACAAAGGGAAAAATCTTCATTTAAACAGCCAGAGGAAAAAGATATGTCATGTACAAAGTAACAAAGAGAAGATGATAGCAAAATTTTCAGTTTACACAATGCAATAGGAAGGAGAATATAAATGCTACAATTTTCTGAAAAAAAATATTGTCAGGAATTTGAATTCAGTGAAAATATCTTACAATTTGAAAATTAGGTAATATATTTTTAGTTTTATAGAAGTTGAAAGAATGTCCCAACAGATGTCTTCTATTAGATATAATTTTAACAACATGTATTTCAGAGAGGAGAAAACCAATTCCAGAAGCGACAGTGGAATTGTACAAAGGAATAAGAACACAAAAATTGACTAGTAAAAATTTGTTAAATTCAGAGGATTTCAGAAATGAAGGTAGAGAGTGATAAGAGAATCGAAATTTATGAAGAATATATGAAATAACCACAGTAAGGGATTGTGGAAAATGTACTGATTTAAATTAGTTCTAAAATGAGTAGAGGCTCTAAGACTGAAGCAAAAAGAAACCCCCCTACACACACCAGACTACTCCATACAGCTGGTTACCGTAGCAGTACAGATCAACAGTTTTCAAACTGCTCTACATTTCTACTGAAATTAAAGTTAACAAAAATGAATGGTAAATGCTGAGAGCTAGTGTTACGTCTACTAGAGTAAGAATTTAATGATAAGCTAGGGCAGAAAGCTACAATGATATATGGGATGACATATTTTATTTGGAAACATCACTATGAATTCACTTTTAGTTTACTATAGACTTAGAAGCTAGATATAGAGATGTGCTAAATATATGAATCTTCACATGCTGTTACACACCAATATCTCTCTCTGATCTGGCAGAGCCTGAAAGCAATACTACTTTTATAGCAATGAGCTGCCTCATCCCACAACTTGGTTTCTACTGTTGTTTTCCAATAATGAACAAGGGCTCTTTGAGAAATGGCCACTTCCAGTAATTCCAGTAATTAGCTAGAAAGTATCTGAGGTGAGCCAGGAGGATCATCTTATAGCCATGAAAGCCAATATCTACGGTGATAAACCACACAGACAGGATTGCGGCAGACTGTAATATTGATTATGCCCAAGGCAGGCTGTCAAGAGTTAACCCTACAGTTGGCTGTTTATAGAAATGAGTCTGGCTGAAGCCTCCATGTGGAGGTCAGAGTAACCCACACCCAAATTCCATTCCCCCAACTAAACCCTTCTGGCTAGAAGGACAGTGTCCTAACTAACAACCATATATTTTGTCTATTCTGTTCCTAATTCAAGGATGCTTTGTCTTGTCTTTTGTCTGGTTTACATTCATTTCCATAGAAACCATTCATAGCTTGTCTTCAACCTAAGTGACTGTCAATGAAAGTCAGTGTGTGGGGCTGGCCAGTGCCTTTGTTGGTTGCACCCCCCGACCCCGACCCCCACCCCCACTTTCTCTCTCTCAGTTCTGTCTGTTAGAGTATTTTTTTCTCGGGCCTAAGTCACACACTGGGCAGGTGGGAACTAGAGACTTACTGCAGCAGGCGCAGGATGTATGAGTGAAATGACGGTATGAAAACGTCTGTCTTCCTCTGACAAAACTGAAATCCATATTAGTAATAAACACATACTGAAAAATGTCAAAACAGGGCATTCTACAACATATTTGAAAAACAACAAGTCGATGTCCAAAATACTTGAATAGAACAGAAATAGGCATCATAGAATAAAATGAGAACATATTTAAAAAGTCATAATTTATAATAAGTGTTTTTTATCTCAAAAAAATTGTATTAGTGCCCAATGCTAGAAGTAACTTGTGTGTAAAATATCAGACAAATTTCTGCTGTTTTCTGTATATATGAAAGTGCCTCAAAATGAAAACCCTTTTAAAATGCAAAAATATCATATTATTTACAATGCCATAAACATGTTTTCTGCTTTGGGATAAGTCTGGCAAAACGTGCAAGTATCTTAGTACTGAAAAGAATAAGTCATCCATGAGAAATATTAAGGAAGATGTCAAGAAAAATGAAAAGTTGTATTATCTTCATATCTTTATACACTCAAATTGTTAAGAAAACTATTAAAACTAATCTACGAATTCACAATGGTCCTGTTGACAATCCAAGCAGGGTTTACCTTTCGAAGTTGACAAGCTGAATTTAAATTCATATGAAATGCAAGGATTTAGAATGAACAAACTGCTAATAGAAAATAACACAGTTATAGAACTTACATACCTTGCCTGTAGAAATATCATTAAACTACCTTAGTTGGGAGTCTATGCTACCAGAATAAAAGTAGTGGAAGAAAGATAGTTTTTAAATCAATCTATCCATTTAATTTTGACAAAGTGAGAAAGCAATTAAGTTTAAAAGCTAGTGCACTGTCCACAAGCCATGCTGTAACTGTAGGGTATTCCAAAGTGATGAATAAAAGTAAATACATATTTGTCACCAAAATGAAAGATGAACTAAAAAGGGTCATGAAACTAAAGGCAACACCTAAATATAGAACATATGTACCATGCTTGCTTCCACAGCACATACACTAGAAAATATGCAAGCTAATTGTAGAGCCAAATTTTGGTCACTATGGGTTGGGCAAAGGATTTCTAAATATACTACCCAAAGAATGATTCTGAAAGAATAACATCAAAGAAGCAGGCAAACTACATTTTATAAAAATTAAAATCTTCCGCTTTTAAACAAGCGTTATAAAAAACAATAAAGACGAGCTAGAGAAAGGGGAGAATGTCTTCAAATCACATATCTGATGAAGGACTTAAATATTTTGCCATGTAAATGTTTTTTCGTACTCAATAATAAGAAAACAAAGAAGACTTTGACAAGTTGGCAAATAGCTAACAGTCATTTAACTAGATAACACAGACATAAAATACAAGCATAGGGAGTTAAATATCTTTAAACATTCATTAAATACATTAAAATGAAATTACAATTAAAATTCATTAAATTAAAATTTTATTTGGATAAAACCACAGACTAATTTGGGCAGGTGGCGATCATAAAGGCTTCAGTGTCATATGTAGGCCAGATGTAAGGAGGTTTGCTCGTTTCTCGAATACATAACACAAAACCAAAGTTATTCACTATTACTTACCAAACTAAATGATTCATCCACAGTAGGGTGTGTACACAAATATCCAGAGCGTCTTTTTCTTGAATGGCGCAAAATGAAAAAGAACTAAACATCCACTGAAAGACGCAGCACTTAATGTAACTTTTACTCACAAGTAGATTATTACTCACAAGGAGTGAGACAGATGGATGTCAGAGTAACTGCGCTGAGGAGATGCTAGACAAAAATGCATACCACAAGATTCCAATTATTTCATAATTTCAAACTGTGAAAAAAGCCAAGCAGTGATTCCCCAAGGACTTACTGGGTTAAGTGGAGAGGGGACGAAGGGAGGTACTACACAGGACATTTAGGACATGCTTCCTAATATGGATACTGTATATATGTATGGTTTCAGAGGTACGTACATATATTAAATCTTATGAAATTGCATATTTTAATAACATGTCACTGATACATATCAAGCACATCTCAATAAAGCCACTGAAAATGAACTGGCACTTGCTATGTGACATATTTTGTTACATATGAAAGGACTGACGAGCTGTACATTATTGTATGAATTCATTTCACCGTAGTAAACTACTTGCATTTATACTACATTTTATATTCTTCTGATTTTTCACACTAGTGTTATTTTATTAATACCAACCAGCAAAATACCAATATTATCTTGACTTTATTAATGAGGAAACAAAGCAGGCTTAGACCCTCTATTACTTACTTGATATTACAGCATAGCACTGTTGTCAGTAACCCCCTGCCTCTGTGTGTTAGGTAGGAACACTGTTCTCTGGGTCATATGTGCTTCTCTTGGCTGTGATGTCTTATCTGAAATCTACCGCCACAAAAGTATCTTGCAATGTTGTTTAGCCTCCTCTGTGTTAGCTGTTTTAAATCATTCACACTATCTTACTTCATTTTTATATCCACAACAGTGAACATATTGTGCTAAGTAAAACATAATGAATGTTATAGCTGAATTAACTTAGTACACTGTTGTAAATATTATTCTAACAGCGTATCTCTAAATCTCCTGTGATCCCTGAAAATTACAGTGTATCCCAAAGCCATTACTTAAAAAATAAACATAAAGTTTCAAAGTCTTTAAGCATAATGGTCTCAAATATCAAGTATTCAAAATGAACAAATTAGCAATGGATTTGTTCCCCCTCAGGCTGTGACTTTATACATGTGCAAGTTGTTTAAAAGACATTATAATAAATACATACAATGTCATCGAATACACATTTATACATATTTATAATTACCGTGAAGCTCTTTCATTTGTATTTGGTCACAAATGGTATCTCCATACAATGACTATTAAGTGTATTAAGATGTTTATCAAAATGTATGATTGGCAGAAAAGGGAAGTCTGGCATATTGAAAGTACCCAACCTAAGTGACAGACTTTCATCATGTGCAATCAGAAGTTCACTCAGCATCATTAATTCAGAAATCAGCAATTTTGTACACATGCTACTATTTTTAAATGGGCAGAATTAAAATTGTGCCATAAAGTTTTTTCACAGCTTATTATGAGAAAATAGGTATCCAAAAATTGTTATCTCATTATGGAATCTAGCATTCTTCGTTAACGCAAAAATATTCCACCTTCCAGGGCCAAGGGTTGAGCTCAGTGGTGCCGCTGCCTGTCTCACAAGCGCAAGGTCCCAAGTTCAATCCCCAGTACAAGAAAAAAAAAATTATTAGACATTTAGTGAAAATGATATTTTTTTGAGACTTCTAGTAGTGGAAGCAGAACTGGAGAAAAGCTATAAATCCTCTCCATAAGGTATAGTTCCACATGAATGTATCGAAAGCAAATTGAAGAAAATATGAGAGAAGATAATCAATTTTTAGCAACTTTATCAGCTGTAGTAACTTGCAGCTGAAAATGTGAAGCAGACCATAAACTCTCCCTATGTATAATGTAATATTTTTGTAATTATTTTATGCGGCAC
This sequence comes from Fukomys damarensis, assembly GCF_012274545.1. NCBI lineage: Eukaryota > Metazoa > Chordata > Mammalia > Rodentia > Bathyergidae > Fukomys > Fukomys damarensis. Next base: position 10,347,753 of record NW_022900917.1, on the reverse strand, counting down.
TTATTTGAATCAGTAAATAGATTTAAAAGTATATACATGCACACATAAACTACACAAAAATATACATTAAATATTTAGAGATTAAAAAGTAATTTGATACATACAGTACAATTTATAGAGAAATAGCAGAATAAATGCTGCATACAATAATGGATAACTTCAAAGGAGGGTTTGTGTTAGTTTATTTTAAAAGGCACCAGAGGAAAACCTACTGAAACTCCTAAGTTGCAATTTGTCAACAGAGAGACAGGGTTCTTATAACCCCGGCATGAAGAATGAAAACAAACCTATTCTTTGACACTTTATAGTGATAAAACTGATATATTTCAGTCCTACTGAAAGTTTTATGTTTTCTCTTCAATTAAAAGCATATTCGAGCATATACCGTAATTCACCATATGAATCACTGCAATTCAACAGAAACAGATTTGCTGGATGATACATTTCTAGATTTCTTAAGCTAAATTATCTCATGAAGCTCTTTTTAAAGTGAAGGGTTTTACAGAATTACAGTGACTCCTCTGATAAAGGATTACAGAGTGGAGGGCTAAACTCACAAATGGGGAAGAACTTTTTTAGCATTCTTATAAAAAGATTTAGTGGCATAGTAAATAGCTGAATTGGCATTCTAGACACAAATACAAGGAAAGTCAAATCTATAGATCCGTGGCTTGTAGATTTACTTCATTTTTTTAACCTTGAGAAAAACAGAGACTTTTATTGTACTCTCACATGAACAATATTGCAAAATACATTATTTATTTCTCAGTGTATATTATGGCATCAGGTATTTTATTTATTGTCATAACTAATTTTAGCCTTCAAAAAGGAAACATGTGACATAAAAGCAAGAGCATAAGAGTATAATCCAAGCAGTGACACACAAGAAATAATATATTTCACCAGGCAAAATAGTCTGATTCCAAAGCTAGTTCCTAAAGTGAAGCTGTACATTGAGAGGGTCTACTTATCTGAATTTTGACTGCTGAACAGAAATTAAAGGCATTACTCTGTAGCCATAGTTAAGCATAAAAGATATATACTATATAGTTCCATGGTTTTCATCGTGTACTAATAGTATCCAAAATGTTACACAGAATATTCAGTTAAGTTTGACTTAATCATCTGCTAATTTGATAAATGTATTACTTCACTAGAAAGATTATTTCAGTTTGCGATCTTTCTTTACATGACAGGTACTTAGAAGAGTTTGTAAAATGCTCTACGATTATGCCCAAATTTGACCAACTCCCAACAGTTAATTACACCTTCCTTCCTTGTGGAGCAGATGTCACCGTTTTATTTTCAACATCTGTGTGAGGGGGCTACCATTATAAAACCAGAAGGCTTACAATTATAAGCTAACTAGTGATATTGTTAAAAACACGTTTGAAAATTTTTCAGGCTACCAATACTACTAACATTTGGAAGTAACTGCAGTAAAATTAATTCAGTTGTCAGAGCTGAATAGTGACTCTTCTACCCTTGAAAGGAAGGGAAGAGCTAGAAATGTGCTGTATTTGTAAGTATGCCACTTCTTCAAATGCTTTGCAGTTAAAAATGAGGTTCAGGTTTCATAGACTCGACAGTCTGATTTCATTCTGTAATTTCAATAAAGTGACAATACCATATATTTTCTAATTTTTCCCATCTGCTTGCTGTCACCGTCACTGTGTAAATAAAGAAAAAAACTGGGGTGAGCCTAGAGTCATCAGTAATGACTGGAGCACATATTCGACTACTCTTATGATAGGCCATGAAAAGTAATAATGGTTTGAAAATTTTAATGTAATTTTTGAAAAGTGAAAAATAACATTATGTTCCCAGAGTGGCAAAAGTCTGTAATTGGATCCTTACCAGTTGTCAGTTCTGCGAGTCATTTTGCAGCCTCAGATGGGGCGCTGGGTCTCGAGTGTCCTCCAAAGGCCCAGGTATTAGAGTCAGGGTCCCCAGCATGGTGCTGTTTGGTGGGGTAGAAACTTTTAAGAGGTGGGTACTGGCAGGAGGACTGTGTAACTGGAGCACTGTCTTGAAGAAACTGTGGGAGGCCAGCCTCTTCTTTTAGATTTTTGTTGTTGTTTGTTTGTTTTTCCTCCTTGGCTCATCTGCTTTGAGTGAGACAAGACCATCTAATTATAGACCAAAAACCTCTGAATGATGAGCCAAAATAAACCCTTTTTGTCGATTCTTAATGTTATTGTTTGTGCAACTGGGAAAGCCCCTGCCTATGCCTATGTCTTTAAGAGTTTTACCTATTTTATCTCCCAACAAGATGTTTCTACTTTAAATTTGGATCTCTGATCCATTTTTATTTTAGTTTAGTGTAAGGTAGGATATTTCCCTTCTAGGTATCATCCCAAAAGAGTTAAACCATATCACAGTGCTACATGCAAATCCATGTTTGCAGCAGTACAATTCATAAAATCTGGGATATGGTCTAAATATTCACAAACAGATGAAATGACAAAGAAAACGTGGTATTTATTTACTCAGGATTAGTACTCTGTCATAAAAAAGATAAGTGTTTGTGGGAAAATAAGTTCAAGATCATAATGTTAAGTAAAATAAATCAGACAAACTAAAGTTTCAGATGGTTTCTCTTATGAGAAACCCAGAATATAAATAAAGAACAAAATAAAAAATAAGTAATAGGTAGGGCCAGGTATTTAGCTCAGCAGTTCGGTGGCCTGCCTCACAAGTGCAAGGACCAGAGTTTGATCCCTGGTACAAAAAAAAACAAAAGTAATAGGTAATAGGGTGATATATCTTTTCCAAAGGAGAAGGGAACCAAGAAACTGAGGGCAGGAGGAGGTAGGCAGGAGAAGGCAATGAAAAACATTAAGATTGAATAAAAATAAAATAAAATTTAAAAGATATTAACAACAAATAAAAAGTAAACCTTTTCACATTACAAGCTGATTATCAGGCATTTCTTGTACTAACTGCGAACTGACTAAATTTGTTTTGTTTAAACTTACCTTACTCTAGGTAATTTTTCCTTATTCAAGGAAAAAGGTCAAGGTGGCACAAAATTCTCTGATCCTTTCCCCAAGAATGATTGCAAATATAGATTTGCACTCCTTTGCTATAATAATCCTTTCTTACAGACCTTCTGACCCACAGAGAGTACTGTAAGACCAGTAAATTGACATATGTTAGGCTCTTATAAATGAAATATACTTACATGTTTGAAAACGTTGCTTCCTCTCTGGGCTTGGCCCTAGGCCACTCCCACCTGGTCAAAGTCGCCAAGAAAGTCAGCAGTGATGAAAACTGTGGGACCGGCGATGATACCAGTCTCCAGAAAACGGTGAATAGAACTGAAGTCAGCCAGCACACCAAGCGCACCTACTTCTTCTGTGGCAAGACGAAGATAAAGAGACGGGCTGTGAGGGTTTAGCACCATGGTCCCTGCATGAGAACAGAGGCTGGCAGGGCCTGGACCTGAACTACAATACCACTTCCGGAGTCCTTCGGTACCACTTCTGGAGTCCAAAAATACCACTTCCGTTGTCCTATAATACTACTTTAGGAGTCTCAGCCAAGTCGGTAATCGGAGACTGCAGAGAAGGAGAGACCAGGAGAAACTCTACTATCTGAGACATCCCAGCCTGTAATACATGGGTTAAATTGTTAATGAAAAATGAATAAAGTGTTCATTCCTTTAATTTTTTTCATAGTAATGTTGATGACGAAAACTGTAATGATAAAATAATAGTAGCACCTCATGATTGAGGTTCCCATTAATAAAATGCACTTTATCCAAAATTTTAAAAAGTTACTAATTAAAAGGTGAAGTTTTAAATAATATATCCATGCTTACTCATAGTGTAATTAATTGCTTCCTGTCTCACTAAATAATTTTACCTTGGAACTTAATTCAGTAAAATTAGTACGATTCATTCTCACCTTAGAGACTCAGAGTACTGACTCCTTTGAGGATAAATGTAATGAACTAACACATCACATCACACATCTCAGATGAGAGGAATTCGAATGGGCTCACCATAAAGAAAGGATGAAGTTTAAGTTGATGAATATGGTGATTATAGTGAGTTGCTCACTGTACAATGTCTATATGAATCCAAATGTCAAACTGTGCTTCATAAATATGTACAAATATTATTTGTCATTCAAATATAATAATGAAAGACATATATAACAAGTCTTCTAAAATCAATCACATTAATTTTAAAAAATTATAGTGCTTTAATGTTCACATATTTTCCATAAAAATTATCCATAAATTTTTATTATCACAATGGTGTGCATTGAAATAAATTTTAAGTAAAAAACATAAAGATGAATAAAGATAATTATCAAGGCTTGGGGTATAACTCAGTGATATGAATGCTTTCTTAGCAGGTGTAAGGTGTTGGGCTCAATACCCAGCAATACAAAGCAAAACGAAATTTAATAAGTTATTTCCCTTTTATATACAGTGAAATCTTCAACATATTTTAATTGGTTTATAAATTGGTAAAAATGCAGTGTCTGGTCTCTCTAAAACGTTTTTCTCTTCCTTGAACTTTGAGCCTTAAAAAAATACTGTTTTCACAAACTGAAGCTTTTTTAAAGCGGCGCTTAAAATTTTAGTAAAAGAACAATGTCAAATAATTGTGCTTGTCTATTAATTTTCATTGTAACTTCTTCCCTTCATATTTTATTATTTTTAATAATTTAGCAATTGGGTCTGCAAGTATTGTTTCATATTTTTGAGGTAGTACATCCAGATATTACTAGAATTCAGAAATTGATTCTCTACATCTCTAATTTTTATTTTTTTATCAAAGGAATATAATATGGAACATTACTGACACATTTTGAATTGTTTGTCTTTGAGATAAATTGCTTCCTTTTTGAGACAAATAAATGAGACACTTTCTTTCCTGGATGTTATTAGAAATTAGAAATTAGTCTATATTTACTTTTGATTCTGATTGAATCTTGACATACTCATCCTCCAAATCACTAAAACCCGAAAACTTATTTTAGGATGAAAATTTACTTTCTCAAAACTCTGACTGGTCAAGTAGCATATTAATGCAACAAAAATATTTTTATTTAGGTCTACATGATATATTCAAATGTACAACATTGCTCTGTGGCAGGAGTCTCAGAAATATCTATCTTTTATGTCAACTCTTGTCTTGGTCGTATCATTTTACCTCCCAACATTTGACAACAAATATTTTTTGCTTTGTTCTAAATTATCCAAAACACCTTCTAAGTATTTTGTTTTTGTTCTTATATGAAGTACTCTTCTGAAATTTTAGGTAGTCGTTTTTTTTCTTTGCAATACAATTTTCAGAAAACATTCATAAGGGAATTTAAGAAGTGCTTACTCCGATCTCCCATGCAGCTATGTGCTAGAGGCCAAAATAATTAAAATTATTGCAGTCATCGGAATACTAGACTTTTTCTAACAAATTAGCACTGAAATGCCAGAAAAATGAGCCAAGCTGACAATGCTGGATAAAGCCATTGGTAAGCTTTCTTCATTTCTGCCTTACCAAGACCATTTCCATTCTGATCTCCCAGTACTGTAATTCATCAAGGACTCTGTAGAAGAACGGACAGATTAGATAGAATCACACAATATAATTTTTTAAAATTTATTTTTCTACCTTGTTTAGGTACTTTTACCACTGGATCAGATGCTCAGTTACCAGTATCCTACATAATTTCTTATTTTGTAGTCATTTCCTCTCACAGATTCCTTGTTTTCATATGAAATTTTATTGGAATATTCCTTGACATTTTTAGTCATCAAAATATTTTTAATAAGTGTAGACTATAATGCAGAACATGAGATACTAAGGATAGGAAAACACTGACATTAAAAAAAACATTTATATAGGAAAGGGCTCAGTCTAATTGAACAGACAGAAAAACAAGTCAATAATAGAGAAAAATATGATACTCAAATGACTAATTGAAAAAGCAAGCCCTATATTCACAGCTCTCTTCATCCCTCCCTTCTGAATATACTGCTGAATATAGAGTGGACATTTTGAAACTCTCCCTCACCCTTTCCGAGATCAGGGATATCTAGGATACAAAACAAGCCAACAGAAGCATCAATCAGGCGGATCGGTGTTGGGATTTGTATGAGATGAGGGCCGCCAAGGGGTACAGCGATGAGGAATTTCTACGCCCAGACTCTCCATTATTGATCAGCTGAATTCTCAGGAGGGCTTCACGTGCAGTCCACTGGAATCGGGGCAGTTCTGCAGGTGCACAGCAGGATCTGGTCCCCCACATCCACACCCGCTTCTCCCTCCACTGGGAACCGTAAGGACAGGCACGCTAGGTTCTCATGGAAGGAATGTGGGCATACGAGGCAGGGCTGTATTCCAAGACTAATGCTGAGCTTTAAAAAGGCCTTTGATGAGGAAAATTATTAAAATTCTCTGAGATCATTTGTGCTCTTTTAGTGTAAAGCAGGGGTCTTCAACCAGGGGAAATTGTACATGTCAATAACATATAGTCCTGTCTTTGCCATCTATATCTGTATCTATATCTATAATCCATATCTATACCTGTATCTGTGTTTTGTGTTACTGGGATCAAAATCAAGACCCTGCACATGCTAGGCAGGGACTCTAATGCTAATCTACAACTGAAGTCCTTGAGACAGTTTTGATTATCATACCTGAGGATTGGTATTGGCATCTGATATATCCAGGCCAGGAATTCTGATAGACATTCTACAATGAACAAGACAGCCTGCCCTAAAAGTGGATTATATAGCCCCAGAGGTCATTGGGACCCCTATTAGGCAAACTTGCATATTAGTTTTCTATGGTTACCATAAGAGAACTGCAAAGCCTGGGTGAATGAGCAACAGAAATTTACTTTTGCAGAGTTCTAGAAGCCAGATGTTGCATAATATTTAATAATGTAATATAAATTATACAATACATAAATACACACAACTGTATGTTATTTCATATTTTACACATTCAAATTATTAAATATGAATACATATTAAGCATATGTAAAATGTACTACAGAACTGTGTGGTACATTTGAAGGCATAGGTATGCATCATTGGATGTGTCATCTATGATTAAAAGAAATAAAATTATTACCTGACTAAATAAAGGAATAATGTAAGGTACTTTTCATTAGCCCATTTTAACGTGGAAAGTGCCTAATGCTATTGATTTCCTTCCTAGTTTCATGCCAATTCTGTATATGTAATACCTTAGATAAATTAGACAATAGAAGAGTTTATAATCAGTCAGCATCAAATGAAGTAAAATTTAACATTTGTTGTGTTGTTGTTGTTAACGGTCCTGGCATTGATCGAACTCAAATCATTTGCACTGAGATACACACCCAGAATCACTTTTTTCATTTTTTAAAAATTTTTATTGAGTTTATTGGTACAATCTAGGTATACAATGCAATTACATTCATTATTGGGATCCTGTACCTTTTACATGATAGGTCTTGATTCTCATTTTTTCCCCTTGTCCCTGCCCTCCCTTCACCCCCTCCTCCCTTCCCCATTGACAAACACTTTACTTCCATTTTTTTATTTTCTCATATTTTTTCCTCTCCCTTATTACCTTTCCACCACCCTTCCTACTTTCCTGACACCTTTAACTCTTTACTTCCTATTTCACATTATTAATTATCTCATTAGGATCCTGTGTACTATTATAGTTTTTCACACCAGAGAAACTATTCGGTATTTCAGTTAAAGAAATCTCTGCATGAACATTAAAAATAGGGAATCCTAAAATAAAACTAAAAAGGAAAGTAAAAGAGAAAAGGCAATGATGTAACATTAAAATAAACCTTAATTCTGAAGATGAAAATGGTCCTTGAACATATTTAAATTGCTTCTTGCTCTTGTAGTCTAATATTATTATTTTTTCATTATTTAGAGAATACTTTATCAGTTTCTGTAATCAAACCCACATAGATATGACCTTACATATTTAATACAGTGTGTTACCCCTGTACAAATGGAAAAAAAATTAACATTTCTAGACCAATATAGCTGTTAATTTCTGTACAATGCCAACTCAACACAGTAAATTGGGATAACTTTTTCCAAAGTCGACAGCACGGTTAAATTTTCCAAAAATTCAAATTTTATATATATATATATATATATATGTATAA
>NW_022900917.1:10325837-10339395 GCF_012274545.1 Fukomys damarensis | reverse complement strand
ATATATATATATATATTTATTTATCTAAAAAGACCAATAATAGCAGTATGTTATGCATCAATAGCAGCAACAGCTTTTCCAGGTTCTGCAGTCATCTGAACAAAATTATAGACATTCAGCACACTCCATTAAAAAACAAAAACAAGAAGCAAAGAGAAGAATAATACCCAGAACTTGCTTTTCTTCTGACACAGCCATCCAGAGTGCTGTGATTGTAGGCATATTAAAGAGTTTTTTTTTTATCTCAGAGTGCAATAATGTTATTTTTTGAGCCCAAGTCTATTACTGAATTTCTCCTGTGGTATTAGAATTCATAGCTATTGTGCTACTCAGTTGTGAATTTCTTGATCAGAGTTTTCATAGTTTGAGTATCTTTGTATCTCTGTTAATATAGTTTCTCATATATACTCATAAAATCAATAAAATCTGTATAGATACATGAGTTATTGAAATAGGCTATAAACTATGACAATAAAGCTGGATTAGTTTAATAATAAATTTATTGTATAAAGTGTGATTTTATTGCCCTTATTCTACAGTTCTAGTCTTTTAGGGTAATGATTTTGAATAGTAGAGCAAAAATTAAAAATTAAGCATTTCTGACTACATATTCTTGTTTTTAACCACAGCAATACAAAACAAACTTAATAACTGTTGACTAAAAATTGATTGAAATGCAAAAAACCACCCTTTCCCAATTGAGAACAAGGTAGTCAAAGATATTATTAGCAGAGTGACTTGAAAAATGCAGTTATTTTTGTAGCTCACAAAATGAAAGAGATTGAGAAGTGATAGGAAAGTCAGTTGCTCAGAAATCCCATTTACTTTCTACCATTGCTACACTAAACATTACATTTAAAAATTCTATTTTCTTTTTAGAAATCATTAATTCCAACCAGTTAATTAGCTGTGTGCATTTGTATGCAAATACTCATAAAATTTGAAAATAAAAGTTCAAAATAGACATGTTTGTGATCAATAAAATACCTCAATGTGGGTCACTGTCACTCAAAGTTTTAATACTGACCATCCTATCTAAAGATGAAACGTTTATGTATTTTCGTGACAGTAGTTGACAACACCATTAGAATGATTGTCAGATGCAATCTTAAAATTTGTTTTCTTTCTCAATTATAGGAAGCAAAGCATATAAAATTTTCCATGTTGTTAAATCTAAGGTTAATTCCATGTTTGAAAGAGCTATTTCTTCTGCTTGACATATCTATTTCTAGATATAGATATAGATATAGTTATAGATATACATATACATATAGATATATTTCCTTTGCCTTCTAGGAAACCAAACGTCTCTGACTTTCTTCCTACTTCACCCTTATTCTGATTTTTTTTTCTTTTCCCACCAAAAATCTGCTAAAGTTTAAGAATTTGGTTTTCTTTCTACTCTCTATCTACAGTCATGTCTCTGCAAATATCTTCGAGTCTTAGGATTTCAGTGTCACGTACATGTCCATAAAGGGAAGAATTTATATTTCCCCTGAGACGTGGTTTCCAAGCTCACATTATAGAGTTGTCAATCGCCTCATGATAAGTACACCTAAAATATATCAGTGGGTTATTTTGTTGTTGAATCATCGTCTAGTTACACAAATTAAGATGCCTGCAACGGCATTGTATAAGGAAATCTTACATGAGTGCCATCACACACGCGTCCCACACTGACTGAAATGGCATTTTATGGGGCCTCATTGTGCACACAACACACTTAACCGTGCTCTGTCATTTCACTGACCTGAAACGTTACATTCGATTGCTCAACGCAAAGGCTCTGGAGTTTTCCTCTTCATTAATTTTTTTTTTTCATCTTGCAAACATTTTTTTCCCTGCACAATTTTGATCGTGCATGCCAATCTGTCCTCAGGGGTCCCACTTGTACTGTTTGTTACTGCATTCACACTTTATGCTGCATCAACTAGCTTAGTTAGCAAATCACTGTGTTTGTTTTCTCTTATATTTAAAGACTACCTGAAGGTGGGTAATTTTATTTTTAAGTTTCTTCACTCACGGTTGTGGAAGCTGAGAGGTCTAAGATCAGAGGCTTTGTCCAGCAAGGGTCTACATGGCGGTGGGGACTCTAAATCCTGAAGTGATGAGAGCACCATGCGGTGAAAGTACTGCGAGCCTGTGTGGAAAGCTTGCTTAGGTCCCTGCCCACTAATCCGGAAGGAGAATCCAGTCATGAGAAAGACTCCTCTTGACTCAGTCACCTCTGAAAGGTCCCTCCTCCAAATACCGTGAATGTAGGAATTTGGGGACTATGTTTCTAACCTGAGTTTTTTGAAGGAAAAATATTTAAATCATAACAATTATCAACTGAAAACCTCAGTCACACGCAGCAATAAACGCTGAAAAATCTGTTGTTCAGTGGCCGTGACACTGCGCCAGGGCATGGTGATCCAATAGGATTCCAGTTCAGCTCAGCAACTCTTCTCCCTCATGCTCCTCCTAACAGGCGTTTATTTTTGATAGAATTTTTATTTTCTTTTTGTACCGGGGATCAAACTCGAGGAGGGCAGTGGAACCACCGAACTAAATCCCTGGCCCATGATGGGCATTTATTTTTGATGCGGTTTGGAGAAGCATCAAAAGGGGCCAAAGTGTTGAAGGCTATAGCCAGCTGGTAGCTCAAGCTTGTAATCCCAGCTGCTCAAGAGGCTGAGGTGGATGGGTCACAAGTTCGAGGCCAGCTTGGGCAAGAGAGCGAGACCCCTCTCCGAAAAATGAACAGATGAAACTGTGTCTTGAGCTTAAGATCAAAGCTGGCTAAGCCCAACTTCAAGAAGTGATAGCATACCCCTGAGAAAGAATGAAGATTTTTTTTTTTCAGGTGAAACGTTTAATCTTCCATGGCATCGGAGGAGGGTCATGCCTCTGACTTACCGATCCAAATATCTAGAGGAGGAGGACTTTTTCTGGCCAACGTTGAGTAAATTATTTGCTTCTGAAATAATTCATATCACTAGCATGAGGGGATAAATCTGCTTAGTCAGAAGTCCTTGGCCACAGAGCAAACCCAGAGGCTTGAACAGTGTAAGGCAAAGGTGTATCTCCAAAATAAAACCTGTAAAAAATCTCTTGTACTGCAAAGTGAAAAGAAACTTGAATTTCCTTACTAATATTCTAAGTTTAAAACGAACTGAAATGAGCAAAACCCAGTTTAAAATTAAATGTTGAAAATGATAATCATCTCCTTTATAGTATTTCCCAATAGCCCTGCAGAAAAAATGCTTGTAAGTATATAAATATGTGCGCATACTTACAATAATTTTATTCTAGTGCTATTCATTTTATTTCCCAATATACTTCATTTAATTTCTTCATTAGAAAAGAATATGATCAGCCATAAACAAAACACTTGGTTTTTCATTTTTCAAAGTGCATTCTTACTGTATTCTGCATTAAAAATTAATTAGTAATATTTTTGTCTTAAATGGTTTATTTTAGGCCCTCACAATAAACCTCAATTTTAAAAACCTTTTAGTATTTTTACACTTCTTCTAGGAATATTTTCTATATATTCAAATAGCAACTTCTGGGAAAAAAAGAAACAGTTTTATTATTGTTTTAGATTCAAATGGTTTGCATGCCATTTTGGAAAAGATATTGCTGACAGGCTTAATTTTCAAGTCATTATCAGTTTTACACATCCTAGCATGTCACAATTTACTGTTTTATACAGATGTGGCTCTGTTCTTAATAAATGATAATTATGAATTCTTACAATATAAAGGGCTCCATAATCACTCTGTCCCTTGTGTGACATTAATAGAGTTTGTATAGTAAATCAGGTTTATTGTCCATTATAAGCCTGTGACATTGGGTTCCATTATATTTGCAGTCATATCTGCATGGAGCAGTTCTACCCTTCGATGGCTGCAAGTTGCAAAGATGTAAGATTAGGTAATGAAGAACTCTGAAATGCAGGCTAGGTGCTTTACAATTTTGTTAGTACCTTTCGATCAGCAGTTTTTGCCATGGAATTCTGCTGCAAGAAAAATCCAATGGGCTCCAATATGTAAAATTTCTACTTGCCATAAACTATAATTATAGTTGTTTTACGGAGGTAGTTTGCTTAAAATGGTGCAGCATTACTCGGTTATAATCGTTATGAAAACAATTGGAACATAAGCACTTCACTCAGCTTGAGAAGGCCCCACAGGCCTCCAAAGATGATCTTTTCTTCCCTACAGCAGCAGGGAGATTTCAATAACCATGTTCGGAATGCACCTCAAGTCAGATATGAGTTCAAACAGCCTCATAGGCATTGATGTTTCATGTTTGCTCAGGAGAAAATACCTCCTGTGACAATTCTGCCCTTCTCCCTCGGGTCTAAAATTGCTCAGCACAGGCGGGATGCACCTTTACCAAAAACTCTTTAAAATTCAAATAGCAAACACTTTTTTCTAACCCTTTGCTGAAATAAATAAGAAATTGGAAAATAAACTGACAGCTTAATTTGTTTATCTCTGAATTAAAGACAGTAACAAATACACACACATACACACACACACACAGAGAGACATAGAGAAAGGTCAAAAAAATAAAACAAAATATTCTTGCGCCTGTTGAATTTTCACAAATTTGGTGCCAACTAGGAAATACTGCTTCATTCCCTAGCTCTTTATTTATATCTCATACAATATTTATTTGGTACCAATTTTGTGTCAGGCACGTTAATCTGCTTGAGGCCCCATCACTCCAAAAGTTGGTTCATTTTAGAGACTTGTCAGAGAAGCGAGAGGTGATGCTGACATTTAAAGTTCCTGTCTCATGATATTGCAGGGCTACAGCAACTGACTGCAAACTGGGAAAAGACAGCCTTAATGGCTCTGGAGGGAGTACCAGCCCACTCACAGTGTGAAACTCAGAAGTACATAGCAATGTGTTCTCCAGTCTCTTCTTTGAGCAGCCCAGACTTGGATATTGAAGTATTGGCATTCAATTGTGTGTATCTTTTGACTTTGCCACTGTTTTCTGGTATTCAAAGTAATCTCCGGTTCCACTGCCAGTTAAGGCCAGTCTGGAAGAGCCATCAGATGAACAGGTCACGAGGAGACTCGAGGAGAAATTAGGGGCAATGAGAAGGATAGAAGAAGAGCAGAATCTTTAGCATCCTCTGTGGGTCCGTTGCACTACTTTATATACACGATATTCTGTAATAAACATATTAGATGTGACAGAAGTTATTATGCTTTATAGATAAAGAATCCAAGCAATATTATTAACTTATTTCAAATAATATACAGATAATTTCAAGGAATAGGACTTAAAAATTAAATCCAAGTTACATAAATTTGGTCAGATTCTAAAAACAGGTGTTGTCTGTAGAAGGACAAATTTTGGAGTGCCTTGATAGCTCTAGAATTTTCTTTTAGACCCTTAAAAGGAGGAAAGATATCCCAACCTTCTAGTCTTAATCTGAAGTTCCAGAAAGCTACCATTCTTGTTTGGGTGAATGATATCAAATAATACAAATGACTCCACCTTTCTTAATACTGACCATATATCAAACCACATGGCATGTGTGTTAGTTTTCTATCACTAGTGTAACAACTTAGCATAAAAGTAGCCACTAAAGGATTTGTAGGGCTAATTCCTTACCGAGACTCTTAGGACACACATTTCTTTGCAGTTTTAAACTTCTGGAAGTTGCCTGGGTGACTTCCTTGGGACCTATTCTCTCATCTTCTGAAGATATTATTCCAAATTTTGCTTCCTTTCTTCCGTATCCTCTTTCTCTAAAATTAACTCCCTTGCCCCCTCCTTATAAGGATTCTTGTGCTAATATTGAATCCATCTTGGTAATCCAGAATAATTTCCCATCTCAAGATCATTATCACATTAGCAAAGCCTTTCTTATGATGTAAGATAAACTATGTACATATTCTATAGAGTAGGACATGAATAACTTCGGGATACAGTTTTTGTGTAATACAACTTTCAGTGTTATATACATTAAGACAAGAAAACCAGAAAATCCAAAGCATTTGTGTTTCTTTAATTTCACATGTTCCTAAATTTTAAAATGTATAATTGCTCATTCTCCATTCGTAAAAGTCATACTCTTTACATCTTGGCCTTGTTTTTCCCAGGTCTTTAAATATCCAATGCTCTTTCTATTTTCATATACTTCAAAATTGCAATTTATGAAGCCCCAAATATTCCTAATCACTCCAGCACTTCCTCTGTAAAATATATCTTAAAATTTTCATGAAGATTTTACTCACATATTTAGTTTAACATCCGTTGAATTTGATGGTGGCAGGGAACATGTCTTGTATCAAAAAGTAAATAAAAGCATATTTGTTCAATGATTACATAATTTATAAAAATAAGAAACAGTCTCACTTCCTATTATAAACTATGAAAAAGGAACGTGCTCAAATTTTAAGTTATGGTTATTTCTTTCTCTACAGTTCAAAACAAGTCTCAATTTTTATTTTAATATTGAATATACTATAAAGTCTAAAATTTTTTAAAAATGCAGCACATTCAACAGAAGTCAATGTTCTGTGTGTCTCCAAGGCAAAGACCCTCTGAATGTTTTCCCAAAGCCTCAAGAGTGTCATCCATTACCTTGGTAGATTTTCTGGAGTCCTGGATCTTACCTTCCAAATAAGAGAATATACTGTCACACCTGTTATATGTGACTCACATTAATTCAGCATATAAGTTAGGTGCCAATACGCTGGTTTACAACTGCACTGGAAAAGTGGAGCCTGCACAAGCAGCCCACACATTCATTCATTGGTCAAATATTCATTCTCAATGGTCAAATACAGAAGGAAAGGAATTCAAATTTTGTTTGGTGAGCACAGATTTAAGATAAAAAAAAGGAGTGGTCATGAAATGGTTATGAAGGAAAAATAGCGACATCATTTAAAAGCTTCTTTACACGAAACTTTGGACCTCATTTGACTGCAGGACTACTAAATCAGAGCACAGTTCGTTTGGAGATTGCATGGGCATTGCTAACATTTGTTCTACTGCTTTCCTTTTTTGTATTTATTCAAACAGTGATATTTCTCAGTTATAACCATTCTTACATACGTTACCACCTTTTTACTAACAGTTTACTAAATGTCCATTTTTCTTCCTCTAAAATATTTTGCAGTGTTTTTCTTTAACCAATTTGTCTCATTGCTTATATTTTTCTCTCTAAAGTTAATAATTACTATGTCTTTCAAGAAAGACTGAAAATAGGCAGACTTTTCGAAACGCTTAGCTTTATAACATCCTTCTGATTACTAAATAGTCATGTTTAAAAATAACATCTAGAAAACAGCATCCTGAGAGGGTAATTTATCAACAGAATCACTCAAATTATGTTTTCAATTTCTTAAGCTTCATGAAATATACCAATTTGACAACTATTTTAAAGTGAATGTTATGAACACTTGTTAATAGTCTATGACTTCCACAAAACAAATCACCACTGAAACTCTCACTGCTATTTGCACAATGAAAAATAAAATAAGGTCTCTTCTCAGGACATTTACATCTTATTTGGAGAAGCCAGTAAATAAATATATATGCAAATAAGCATAACAAAATAGCATAAGTTGAATTTCATTAAGAATAAGAAGAAACACATTTTAGATGTCTATTAAGCAAAGATTTTTCTGAATAGATAATACTTCAGAAAAAAATATAAATGATGAGACATTAGCAGCACTATAGCCATCATGGCTCAGAAAAGAGATAACACAACCCCCACCTGAATTGTAGGATATCAAGAAAGTTATTAACCAAGAGAAATTATTAGTATCTAGGAAAAATTGTTTTTAGCCAGTCATGGTGATTTATTCCTGTAATTCCAGCTATTCAGGAAGCTGAGGGAAAAAGAATTCAAGTTCAAGTCTGTCTTGGCCAACTTATGAAATATCTCAAAATAAAAATAGCTGGTGAAGTAGTTCAGCATGAGAGCACTGGCCTAGGATATGCAAAGCCATGGGTTCAGTCCCCAGTACTACAAAACAACATCAACAACAACAATGAAACATAGTCATAATTTTGAAGAGGAGGCCTGAAATGAAGACAGGAAACAAATCTATCAGATTTGGAAGATCATGGCCAAGATTTTTTAATTTTCATGTCAATGGAAAGTCAGTGAAAGCATTCCATATGAAAAGGGAAATTATCTGCTTTGAGGTTTTAAAAGATGGCTTTCCTGCTTCTGATGAGTGGACTCGGGAGGCAAGAGCCTGGCTAAAGAGTCCAACTGGAGGCCATGGCCACAGTGTGGATAACAGAAGATGCCAGCCACAGCTAAAGACAGGGCAGTAGAAGTGGTCAGATTGGAAATATATTTTGGAGTTGGAATGGATGGGAGCATTGGTCCATTGGGAGCATTACCCCAAGTATGAGGACAGAGGCAATCTGACAGCTGAGGGACTAAACAATCCAACTTTCTAAACATGCAACACCACATATATTTATGTATTTCTCAGCTTGGGATAATCATGTTTCCCCTAAATGCCTTGTACTTTGACCTTTCTATTTCCATGCAATTTACCAGGAAGGATATTAATATTCATCTCTGCCTCTAAAACTTCTATTTACTCTTTAGGAATTAAAACAAATGTAAACCTCCAGTAAAACTTCCTGAATTCTATAAAATAGGCAACATCTCTTCTGCTTCATAATACCCGAGCACTTTGACTTAAAGAACACACAGTATTCGTAGAACAATACCTTGCAAATAATGAAATAATCAGTCATCTTTTCTTCTAACTGCTTAAAAGCATCAGTATTGCTTTGCACTCTTTTATACTTTACATTTTAACTTTTATACTTTATATTAACAGTATATATTGGAAATGTTCAGAAAGTGCATAATAAGTAAAATAATTCAGCAGGTGTTTCAAAGTTAGACCCACTATTTCTGTCAAAATTATAAATTGAAATTTGATTAGTAGCATAATTCATTATTTTAGATGATGATACAAAAGTTCAAAAGGTTTCTCCATATGCATGTGTGTGTGTTGTTATTATTTTTTTAACTCAGTTTTGCATGAATAGCCATGGGAAGAATTTGACCATCAGAGGCAACCTGCACCCCATTAATGAATGGAACAGGGAAGGACACAGGTAAGAAAACTGGAGCATCATGCTCATCCTGTCACCAGGTTGGAGGTCTCGTCTCAGTGACTGCTGTCCTCATGAGAGCCAAATAGGACATTCAGCAGTAGCTACAAAACACTGATTTTTCTGGGAAGAGAAGATCTACTCCATGGGGGGGAGCTGGCCAGTTAGAACGCAGGGCTCAGAAGGGCTTTGGTATTGAAGGTCTTAACTTAGTGTTTAGAGTGGGTTTGCAGGTTGGTCTGGGGTGTGCTCCATGAGACTGGGCAGCTTCACTAGGCTCCTTCCTCCATTGGGCAGTAGAATTTTGTGAACTTTGTGCCCCTCCGAGGAACTGTCATGGCCTCCAGTGTTCGGGGGAGTATCAGTGTCAGTGGTGCACAGTCAAATGACGGGGGTCCAGGGTTGCAGAAGACCGCAGGGCCCAACATTGACTTCTGGTGTATGAGTTTAAGTTACCTGGCTACCTTTCCCATTGCAATTAGACCTGGGCATCCTAGTCCTGGGATAATGTTACACACAGAAGCTATACTATACATATATAATTTGCCTTATTTTCTCTTGCATTATATTTAGGGAAGTCTAGCTCACATGTGTATGGGGTTTTGCAAGGTTGCAGGGAAGTACATATAGATATTGATATCAGATAAAATACAGATATTCAGAAATTATTTAAATAAATAAACCTGGAGGTCTTATTCTGGAATTTAATGAAGACAATCATTGATTCAAACTTTGGTTGAATTTGCCATTTCTAGTTTGCCCAGTAATATACCTTCAATTTCTGCAGAGAATAAAGAAAATTTTCAAATTGTAAGGCTTGGCCTTCTGTCACCCAAATTCAGGCCAATATTTGGACATAAGAGTGAGTAGGAATAAACAGATTCAGTATAGGGCCAGTGTGTTAGAGGGGCTCAACTTCCAAGCTCTATCTTGGAGGACCCTGGGGAGCAAATGATTTTGCAGCAACCAAAAGGAGTAGCAGGACAAGAAGGTGACCTGCTGAGTTGGATCCTCATTACCCAGGGCTTGTGTCCCTTTGCTCTAGGAACATGTCATTGGACCTTGGCCTCTTGGTGATAGCTACTGTAGAGTTCTTTTTAGTCAGACACATTTATAGATGTAAAGTCTAAGGAGAGCCTTTATAAAGGTCATCAGAAGTTCTGGGCCCTGCTAAAGAAAGATTTAGCAGTTAATATCTTTTTTTTTTCCTACTGGTACTAGGGATCAAATCCACTGTAGCACTGAGCTAAATTCTCAGGCTTTTGTTATTTTGTTATTTTGAGACAGCCTCACAAAGCAACCCAGACCCTTCTGCCTACTTGCAATCCTTCTGTCTCAGCCTCCAAAGTAGCAGGATTACAGGCAAGCACCATCATGCTGGCCCAGCCCAGTGAACACCGGGGGCCCGGTTTCTCTTTAGAATTTAGAATGCTGGGCAAAGTGAGGGGAGATAAAAGGATCAAGGAGGGAGACAACCTTGGGGAAGGGCACAGGCAGTGACGGTCAGAGACAGCTCCCACAGAGTGGTCGTGTGACAAAATATTGGAAAATTGTCAGCCTCTTGAACTGCTCCATAAATATCTCCTGATTTCATACTTAAATTTAAATGAGCTTTCAACCATAAAAAGAAATGTTTAAAAATGCTCAAAATCCTGAATCTTTTCCTAAAATTCACCACTTGAACAAGACACTTCAAATTATAGAAATGATCTTAACTCTATTCTGTATTAAGGAAATGTAAAAAACAATTGTCTCTTTTCAAAATGTATGTTAGTATATTTCTAAGTCAATAAGACAAACAGAGCATCAGTAAATGAGAGTCTTAAACTCTCTATGGGATAATATTCTCCCCTCACAATTCAGAAATTATTGGCCATTGGTCAGAGCTTTAATTGTCATCATAAGTCTCAGAAGACCCTTCGAAAGGCTCGATTTCCTTCTACTTTCTCTAAATACAGTGAGATTGGAATAGGTTCCAAAAATTTAACTTCATTTCTAGCAAGTCCCTTATAATGAGGGACATATAGTGGTCTTGGAAACTCTACCAAATCCCTCATCTCAAAACGAACAAGAAAGACCTGCTAAATTGATGTAACTGTGAGACTATGGTAATTGTTATTTAGAGTGATGTTGTTGAAAATCGAAGTACTCTTATATTTCATATATTTAAGTTATTTAATACCATATTTAATAATTTAGCAATTTTACAAAAATATATCACCTTTTCTTTTTGCTAAAAATGCCAAAATATTAGCTTTAATTTTGCAAATGCAAAGAAACCAATGATGAAAAGACAAAATTTTAAAATGATGCAAACTGAATGATATTAAAATAAACACCAACAGGATTTTTTAAAAAGGTGACATTAAAATATTTTTTAAAAATTTAACAGCATAATTATTGTGAGAACAGTATTAAGTGGACACATTATGATATGATAATATTCATAAATCTAAAATGATTAAATATGCTAATGATGCAACAACAATGGACAAGTGAGACAGAATAATCAGTAAATGCTTAATAATTTAATATATTTTGCTGGTAGCATTATAGATGGATGGGAATTGGAAGGTTTAACAATTGAATTGTGATAAGTATAACAATTGCTTAAATAAATGTTCCTAATATGAGAAAATCTCATAATCATGGTACAGATGAAAAAAGTTAAAATACTCAACAAAAAGTTTTTAAAAGTATATAAATTATTGATAGGAGAAGAAATGTAAATACTAATAACCATAAAAATAAACCTTATTGTCTTATTTAAACAAAAACACTCTTTTATAAATGTAACAAAAAGTTTCTCAAACTCCATTGCTGTAAGAATTCGACATATTTTTGATGGAACTATAAAACTATATTGCCTTTTTATAAATGCTATAATTATTAAACACTAAATATATTTTTTCTAGTTAATAAACAATTTTATCTAGGAATTCAGACAAAGGAGTTATCAGACGTGGAAAAGCTACATGTGCAAATATAATAAAAATAGGAAAAGGTTAACGTCAGGGTGATAATGCAGTCCAACATTAAAAATTACATAGAAATAAGTTAGAATGATATAGGACAAAGATTCATAAAAAGTTATGTCAATACAATAATTACTAGGATATTAAATTATGCATTCTTTTATGCAACATAATTGAAGCAGATATGTGTGTGGATGTGTGTCTATGTGTGTTGGCATTGGGTTTATTTTATTTTATTTTATTTTTGGTATTGGGATCAAACTTAGGTCTTTGAGTTTGCAAGGCAGGCAGCAGCACCACTGTGCTAAATCCCCGGCCTTTTTTTTTTTAATCATACAGTTGTAAAACATTAATGAACATTTTATATTTATTACATAATATGACAATCCTGAAAGTTAAACAATATCAAAAAAATATTTTCTTGTTACATAGAATATTGAAGATTAGGAAAAATATTAAAGTAGGGGAATATACAATATTCTGTTAAATCAGAAAAGAGGAAAATATTTCCAGAAAGTCTAAAAGTTATGAAAGTAAGAGAGAGAATCTAACAAAATTATTTCCTGCTTTTTTTAAAAAGCACAATCTATAACAAAGCCTTCAAAAGCATTGCAATTTAGGGTTGTTTATTGCTCATATAAGTTAAAGTTATTCAAGTATTTTAGAGAAATAACATGTGAACAATAAAAGTAAATATGTAAATGAACAAGTAAATATGTAATGAACAATAATTTGAGAGTAAGTAGTTACTTCTGATACAGTAATTCATGAGAGAAATAAAAATGTAATATGGATATTATCTGGAGGTAGACAAGTATGAAGGAGTCATTCCTTGGAGTATGGTGAGGGATGTATGATCATATTTCATATATTCAATATCAGCATCAAATGTGCCATATATGTTTTTCTTGAACTTTGTCAAAATATAAACAAAAATTCAAACAGTCAAGTCATCAATCAAGATCCTACCCTGGGTGCACATGTGAGTGTGTGTGTGTGTGTGTGTGTGTGTGTGTGTGTGTGTGTGTGTGCATGACTATTTGCAAGGGATCCCTTATGCAATTGCAAAGCCTAATCTAGTAAGTTGGAAATCCTTATAGCAAGTTGTCAGAGTAGCAGACTAGAAATTCTCCAGTAGGAGCTAAAGTTTCAACAACAAATAGAATTCCTTATTGGTATGGTATAGATCCAAGCTATCCCCCAAAATCTCAGGCATTCAAAGTTGGTTCCTTTGGATGGTGATCACATCATGAGTCACTGACCTCATCAATGGATCAAACCAATGATGACTTCATAATTGCATAATTAGAACATAAGGCCTGGTAGGAGGAAGTAGGTCCCTCAAGTTGTTCCTCTGAAAGATCTCTGAAGGGTATATCTCTTCTCTTCTCTTCTCTTCTCTTCTCTTCTCTTCTCTTCTCTTCTCTTCTCTTCTCTTCTCTTCTCTTCTCTTCCCTTCCCTTCCCTTCCCTTCCCTT
>NW_022900917.1:10300841-10324919 GCF_012274545.1 Fukomys damarensis | reverse complement strand
ACTTAGCAAAAAGAAATTATTTCATATTGTATTGAAAACAATCTCTCAGTCCTTTCTCTGGCTCCTCTGAAGAAAGCAGAGACCTGGTACTTACTGATATCAGATGATCAGTACCTGAGTCCCAGTGTTTTCTCTACTACAGGTAAGAATCTCTCTCTCTCTCTCTCTCTCTCTCTCTCTCTCTCTCTCTCTCTCTCTTCCTGCTACTATAGATCAAGCAGCTTCCCTCTACCTTTCACTACTTTTCAGTCTTTTCTGCCCTCTTGCAATTGACTTTAGACTGAAACCTCTGAAATCATGGGCCAAAATAAAACTTTCCTCCTCAAATATGTGTCAAGTATTTTGGGCTGGCAACCCAAAGCTGTCTATTACACTTTCTAATCAAGAAAATCTCAGTCCTGTCCTTAGAGTATTTCAATCTCTTTAATCAAGGGCACCCACATTATCTAGAAACTGAAGTCAACTGATTTCAGGGGGCAGAACTTATACATGAAAGAGGATTTCTCAACACATGCCTTAATGTTTGAGCAAATAATTAGACTGTAGTTATTCACGTTGCCACCTGCAGCTGACGACCACAGAGCTTGTGCAATGAAAGGGAGCTCTTGAACATTAAACAGAGCCGTAGAAAATGCTTGCAAATGGATAGTCTAGCTTGATGTAAGCTCACACAACAAAAAATGTGTGTCTCTCTAAGCATGGCAGAAAATTCACATTTTTACCTGATATTATGTTATACCTCATATATTCAAGTAATTGATGAATCTGTACCAAACTGTAGCTTCAAAATAGCACTTCTTTTATGATATTTCATTTGTTTTGGGGTAGACAAGTTATTGTCCTTGGGAAAAAATACATTAACAAAAATACTAGAATCAACTGAAAAGCATAATAACATTTTAAAATATATTCTGTAAAAGTCTTCAGTCATTAGGAAGTTAGTCCTTATATTTAATTATATACCAATTTTGAGAAAACACACAAAGTGAGTTCTATAATAAATTCAAACTGATTACTAAACGACCAACTAGATGGTTTTTTATTATCCCAAATACATTTTGCAACAGTGAATTTATGCTTCTTTTTAATATATATTTCAATATTTGTATTGTATTGTAACATCTCATAATTTGAACTAAACTGAATATATTTCACAGGTAGTAAACATTTGTTGGGTTAATATATATATTACTTTTGAGTACATACCAAATATACAAAGTGATTATAATTAATAGTACTACTAATTAAATTTGAGAAATTTTATAAGAAATACTACAATAGGTATTCTTACAGAGTTACTATTCCTAGTCAAGGTACTTTATTGGCATGTATGCCCTCAGCACATGTATCCTATTTTTGTTACAATTCATGGGGCCATCAATTTATAACATTACCATAAATATACATATAGGCATAAATATTACAGCTATTTGCAAGAATTTTCAGGATACATGCAATGTCAAGATACATGCAGAAACAAATATGTATTAATGTTCTAAGATTTTAAAAAGCAAACTCCAGAAACATTAATATCTAATTTTGAAGTTCACTAATTAGACTTTTGGGGCAATCGTATACAAACACACATACATGTTTATCATATTTCTTTGATTCTTTGCTTCTTGGTTGATACTTAAGATAAACTTTTGCATTAATCAGAATGATTTAGTTTTAAAATGTAATTTATTTGGGGGCTTTGCTTCCTTAATCTCTAAGACAGAAGGTCAAAGAAATGTGAAAAATAATGAGTAGGGTCTGTTGACTGAAAATCTGCAAAGGAGATCACAGCAATGAAGTGTAGAACAGGACTAGATGCAGCAGAGTAACTAATTAAACAGCCATCTGGCACCATTTAGATATGGGCAAGGAGGCCTCCACCTCCTAATAGTCCTGTAAAGCATCCCTTTCTGACTGCAGCGTGCTAATTGGTAGTCATAGAAAGGCCTTGAGCTAGAAGAGAAATGCTAAATTATGTCTGCACACTCTGATTAAGGTGATCACCAAAATACATTCTTGGAAGATTTTAAATAAAACGCTAAAGGTTTCTGAAAATTGTAACACTTACAAAAGTGGGACTGCCAGAAAGGTTTTATAGTGAGTTTATTTGCCTGACAGCCGGGTTAGACAATGAGTGATGGAACATTTTACGGAAACACTCTACGCATTTCTTATCTAAAATATCATCACTCCTCCACCTCTTCCATCACACATTTTATTTACCCTGAAAAGTTCAAGAGCTTAAGAAATGCCATGCCACAACAAACTGTATTATAGGGGGAAATAAGGAGTTGACATAGTGTTTTGCTTATTGCTTAAAATTATGAGTGAATAAACTGGACCAAAGAAGATAGTGTGATTGAATTTGCTTTTTATTTCCTGGTAAGACTTTTGAATTTTGGCACAGCTGTCAAGATTTGTGTTTTATGCTCACTGTGGGAGAATATCAGTCATAGTGAAGCAAAATGTGCTTCTTTCTGTGAGTTATAGACTGACTTAACTTTCTCTCAAAGTCCTGTGCAGACCATCTTTTGGGCCCTTCTCTGGTAGGCTGTGCTTTACCTGGTTGTGTGGTTAACTTCTCTTGAGGATGACACTGGCATGGCATTCCTATCAGTGTACCCTCACTGGGTTTAGTTGTTTTAACAGTGACTTGTTCCAGTACAGAGTGGAGGTGGTCATGCCACAGACTCTACATCTTTGAAGAACTATTTTCAAAGCAAATCCTTTAAAATTACTGGAGAATGAATTCTATATTTAGAATGACAAAGTAGAATAACTGAGAAAATCCAAAGAACCACCCTTTCAATAAGCTGGTAGAACATGATTTGGTCCCAAGGTATGAATAATGCATCCATATTAATAAGGTTAAGATTTTAGTCTAAGAAATAATGTACTACATGCATTTGTACCATACAGCCTACATAAAACAATTTTTATGTTCCTGCAGCTAAGGATTGTGAGTTAATATCATACTAGTCATTTAGAAATTAGTTGTAAGCATTAGCAATGAAATGAAATATATATGTAAACATCAAAATTAGAGTAAGCATTGGAATTTACATCTAGATGTCCCACAGAGCCTAGTGTGCTCATAGGCAGGACTTCTGGACGGAACCTGTGGACTATGAGATGAAATTTAAGCCAAAATAATCTTGTCCTTCTTTACATTGGGTCAGGTATTGTCTCTGTGGGGGAAGGTGACTAAGACATTAAGCATGTTAGAAGTCACAATAGCCCTAAAGAACTCAGGCAGGAGTCGTAGAGTAAACAAAGGCACAGTTGAATAGTGGCTGGGTGTGTGGATAAATACCAAAGAGAATATGGTATTGAAAATGGGGAAAACAAATAATTAGAGAAAATAATGGAATAAAGAGAAAAATTAAAAGTATAGCTTTAAAAAAATTTTCATATGCTACCTAGAGAAGCTTTCAGGATTCTTAACCAAGTATATTTTCTTATATTTTTAACTCACCAATCCCCCACAGGAATATATAATTTGAGGCAATTTAAACTATGGACAGAGAAAATACTATGAATTCCATCTTTTCCCGTGTTCACTTTCTCGCCATCTCCCACGTTAGCAGTTATTAAAGGTTCGGTTCACATTCTAAATATGGATTAATTGCCATTATTTAATTTGCTTTCTCCTTGAAAGAAAACTAAACACATATCAAATTCACTTATAAAATGAAATAAATTTGGTAATCGAGTAAAATCAAATAAATTGTGTAGTAAATTAAAAAAAAAATTAGGTATCTAATTTGTCCCTTAGCAGGTAAGCCAAAAAATACTTTGATCTAAAGAGTAGGTATTTAGAGTAACTAGAATATGAGAAACGCTATGATTTCCAAGCCCTTCTATGCAAGGACATTTTAAGACACAGGCATATTTTAAACTGTTTAGGTTCTCTTTCAAGCATGTTTTTATTGATTCAGGATATCTGAGTTGTAAGTTACAGAACATGGAATGAAGGTGACAGATTGCAAGTGTACAAGTGTAGTTGTAGGACATTGAACACAGCCCTACTTGGGTCCATGCAGACCTGAAGAGAGTGTGCAGCAGGGAGAAACAAACAAACAAAAAATTAATTGAATAAAATCAGAGATACAGGAAAATTAGGCCCGATACATATTTCAGAGAACATAATAGCAGTAAATGGCCAACCCACAGAAAAAGTTATTATCAAGTAGTAAGATGGATCTCTTACGTCCAGGTCTCTGTGATATCTGCTTTGTTCCTCTCTTCCCACACACCAGCTTTCCGCCTTCCCTAGCTTCACACTGCAGAGTCTTCCATTTTCTCTTTCCAGGGGACCAGGTAAGTTGACCAGAGAAGTTTTGACTTCAACTCTCCCTTTTGTGCAAGTACGCCTTTCGTGAGCACATTCAGTACATAGCCACATCTGGAACAACACGAGTCATGAAGTCAATTGTGTGAGTGTGGTTGTAGGAGAGGGCCCGTGCAGATTTGCCTGATCATGTGGAGAGGAAGAAGGACAGTCCCTAACCTCAGAACAAGGGGGAGAGGACTCCATTCAGTTAGTCTCCAATAAACACTTTCCTCCATGAATAAAGATAACACTGGCTATCTTTTGAAACCATAAGATGCACTTTTGAGACTTCAAAATTTCTTTATCAAGCTATTGAGTTATTCTGTATGAGATTATATTTTATGGATAATCTGCCACTCATGGTGGAGTAACATTTTGATAAAATCCTTCCAAAGTGATAATAAAGCAAGTAAAGAATGCATTTAATACTCCTGGCCTGACCATTGTCAGTCAACAATGTGGTATAATTTACGCAGAGAGCTGGTTTTATTAACCATCATGATCACAGAGCTGCCTTGTAACTGGAGCTGCTCCAGACCCCAGGATTGTGAGAGTATTTTATATTGCTAGCCTGGCAAAAGATCAAAATACAAGATTTAAAGTAAGATTTCTACTCAATGTGCATCATTTCCACATTGTCATAAAACTGAAAAAATCATAAATTGATTTGGTGGCTGTCTGTTTCTCTTTATTGCCAAATCCCTCCATCTCAAACATTACAACCACCTTTCTTTGTCTCTTTCACAAGACTAAAAGCTCATGTACCTGATATGATAGCATGTTTATTTATCATACACAGATATACGCACAGATGCAAAATTCCACATCTGAAGCTGATCTAATTCTTGCCATGTGTTTCTGAACTTCCCCACTATTCTTTCAAGTATTTCAAATTTTACAGTGAATGTTTGTATTTGTTTGCTTTTTTGATATGCTATTATTAATAATTACAAATGGGCTGATTTATTTCTGCATTTCTCAGTGGTCCCTAATTGAAACATCAAGGGATATACAAATTGTTTCTTATTGTCTATTTATTACCTTATCTTCAATTATGGAACATATCGAGCTTATATTACATTAGAGAAGACTTTTTAATTTACCTCGAAGTAGCCATCGACTTGTAGCAAGGCTGTGCAACCAAGAGCACCCCAAACGTTCCCTACCTTGATATGAATTCCTAATGTAGTGTTTCATGCATACAAGTAAATATTTCAGTATATATCTCTAAAGGAAAAATGACTATAAACATAAGATTTACATATCCATTAGTATTAGAATCAACAATAATCCTATAATAAAATATGTATAGTAAAACTGTATTATTTATAGTGTATCGAATGATACATATCCCTAATATCCTCATAAGAAATATTAATTTGTTTGAATCAAACTCCAAATGGGGTGAAGTATCTCTTGAATCTCATTTAATCCAGATCCCTTTTTCTCATTTCTACTTTGCTTTTTTTTTTTTTTTAATCCCTGAAAGTTTATTGTTGAAGAAATCAGGGCAGTGTCCTTGAGGTTTTCCTATAATCTAGAACTTTCACTTTTCGTCTTTCAACAAATAATTCCCCTCATTTTATGTTTAAGTAGGAAGCTTCTTCAAAATCATGTTGACTCATACATAAGTGGTGGTAAGTACTTCCGTTAGAATCTGTCATTACAATATTAGAAAACATTGACAATAGTTGAGTGTATTCATTAGTCAAAAGAATTATAACTTTAGAATTTAATAATTTTGGGGGGGTACTGGGGATAGAACATGGGTCCTTGCACTTGCAAGGCAGTTGTCAAATCCACTGAGCTAAATCCCCAGCCCTAGAATTTGATAATTTTGTGTTGTTGGGCTTTTTTTCTCATTTTTTGGAAACACTTTCTAATGAGAAATATTCTCTCATAATTTTATTAATCACTAAGTTCCTCTAGAAAAAATTTTATTATTTCTATCGTCTTAAAAATAAAATGATTGGCTCTTAAATTTTCTTCAAATGTAATATAGAATGTAAATCTTTTTAAAAACAAACTTTTGATCTAAAGTATTAATTTAACTTGGATAACAATGATTAACACCAGATATTCATAATTCTAGCAACTCAAATATTTTTATAATTTCCTAAATATTTTGTTGTTCAAATATGCAACTAAATAGTTTAATACTAAATGTAATGTATAATAGGTCATTCCAAGTAACAACCTCAGCAAACAATGAGATGCTGTCTTCAAAAGAAATTCCTTGATTTAAGTAAATAACCATGTAAAGCGAGAGAAAAGGAAAAGAAATTGAAACAAAGTCTTTGTAAATAAGGAAGGGTGGAGGGGGGAAGGGAAGGTAGGGAAATGGGGGGAAAAATAAGAACCAAGGGACGTCATCAAAAAGGTACAAGACCTCAATGTACCATTAAAATATATTTTTAAAAGAACATACATAGTAAGAAATGATTGTTTACCATTCGATGCAAAATGTTCATTTGGAAAACATAAAAAGAAATTAATTAAAATTTCAAAAAATAAGTATTTTTAAAATCTCAAGAACGTGAACCAACATCTGACAATACTGTAAAAAGACAATAGCAAAGCCAAAATTTACAGTACAGAAAATACTGAAGGTCCAGAAGGAAGAAACTATTGCAAACTATATGGAAAAACATAGTTGAAGTGTGCATGATATAACACAATCAACTAATTAAGGAATTGCCAAATGGTTTCTGTTTGAATTTGCAAACTACAACACATATAAAGTGCTGTGTTAGCTTTAAAATGTAATTTATTTTCTATCTACTTCCTGTTGAGTCTCTTACTTTACTGATTAACAGCAAAGAAGTAAAATATTTCTTAATTTAGTTTATCATTAAGAATGAAAATGGAAATAAAATGTTTGTAAATGGGGAGGGAAGGAGGGGCTGAAGGGAGGGCAAGAGGTATGGGGAAAAAATGAGAACCAAGACCTGTCCTGTAAAGGTACAAGATCCCAATGATGAATGTAACTATACTGTATACTTAAAATTATTGAAACTCAATTAAAAAATAAATAAATAAATAAATAAATAAAAGGCAAAAAAAGAATGAAAAGCTTCATAGCATAAATTTAAAGAATAACATAGCTTATATAAGAAAATGACAGCAATATAAAATAAAATAATATACAATATATCCGATGTTTTACAATTTAAAAATTATTACTTTTAATATTCTGTGAATATTTCTTAGGTTTCATTACAAAAATGAGACAGGATAAATAAAGTAGGTGATATAAAAATAATATTATGACTAATAAAATTTAATCATATTAAATTATGTATATTTACATTAGATTGACTTTACACTGAAAATAATATGAATTTATCTTTCTCACATTAGAAAGAAAATGCAAAACAATCATTTGCTGAAGTTAAATACCTGCTTATCAAAAAAGATAATTAGTCTTAAAATGTTCATTGAAGTTATGGAGAAAAGGATCTGGTTTTGAATTATGTAATAATTTATTTTTGTCATAAGTATGTTTTATTCTAATTGTCCTATTACAAATAATATTCTCTTCAGTGTACCTATTTACATCTTTCATCTGACTTAGCAATTTTCCTGATTTTATCATTTATTTTAACGTAGTTCATAATATTTCTATCTTGTTTACAGATCATAACTCTATAATGGTTTCAATTTCAATATTTAGATTATCTACCATATTTTTCAAAAGATAGTTTTACAGTAGATGTTGGTTTTTGTTTGTTTGTTTTAATCAGTCACTTGCTTGGCTAGATTTCAGAATTTAGTGATTTTTTTTTTTAAAGCTATCTTGTGGCCTTTAGGATGTTTTAAAATATTTTCAAGTCACCTCCAATTAAGTTCCTTTTTTACAATCAATCTTACAAAATCAAGCATTGTTCCTTTCTCTTCTTACTTTGAATACTGCTTTAAAGAGATCCAAATCAATGTAATGTTTTCCTTCTTACACTTGTTCCTTTAATATTAAAGATTAATTCCATAATCCTTGATATTTGATGATTTATAGGCATGTGTTACTCAGAATCTTTTTTATCTCATTATGCATTTTCATCTTTATAAATATGTATGAGTATATTGCATATATGATTACATGAATATATAAAATTGCTAAGCAAATGAGAAAAATTTTAACTAATTTCTTCTCTTGTATCTTATGTTAAATAAATTTAGTTGAATCGAAATTATGCAAAATAGAAGAAACTGTAAGGGCAAACTCGGAAGGCTTATGTCCTTGTTCATTGTTCCCTAAGTTGTAACCCACTCTCAGTGTTGACAATCTACTCTATGGGTCTTCATTTTATTTTCCGAAGGGTAGAACAAAATGGCTGAGCAGCGTCCCCAGCTCTTTTTGGTTTTGATTGATTTTCATACAGGGTCATAGTCATTTGCCCAAGCTGACCACACATTTGTGATCTTCCTCTTGCTGCTTCCTGACTAGTTGTAATCACAGGGCTGTGCTACCACATTTGGCTCTCTTCCATTTTTATTTAATGACACTTGGTAGTATGTAAATACATTTATTTCTCTCTATCTCCTCATTTGTTTTCTATAAAACTGCATAAAACATAAATAAAGATAGATATATTTTGAATTCCTTTAAAGGAAAACATCATGTAGTACACCACATGACTTCAATGAATGGAAAAAATCCTATCAGTATTTTCTTTCATGAAAAAAGATTTTCTTTCATGAACTTTGAAATACATGCAATTTGTACTTTACATTGGAGATTTTAAAATGAGTTGATTGCTTTAGTTTTAGTTTTAACTGAAAAGCTTAACTCAAGTTTGAAATAATTACAGACATATAAGTTTAAATATGTGGATATTTTTTGAATCTAGGAGAGACTGAGAGTTAATTAATGACATAATAAATAAAAGAGTGATAGATCTTGATATGAGCAAAAACTTAATTGTTCATTAATAGCTTGAAAGAACTAATATGCTTTCATAAACATTTGAATTACTGAACTGGTGAGTAGAACTTGGGTTTAGCTTTAGTCGGCTGGCAAAAATTAAAACAACATAATATCATAACGCTATGTATTTCAAATGTATTACAATTTTAGAAATAATCATTCACTCATGTTAGAAACTATTTATTCTTCAGTCTTTGTAGTCACTGATAAAACAGGGTAAGCAATAATGGAACATATGTTTCAAGTGCTAAATTCAATACTGCTATCAAAATTACCATTTTCATGGTTTCGACTTTACCACATTCAGCAGTTTTGACTTCTAAATGATGAGCTTTTCACAGCTATCACTTAGGTAAATTTTTGGTTAGTTATCTAGAATCTATTTATTTTGAATGTGAATGATCACATTATAACATAGACATTTCTATTATTTCTGCTTGGGGGAAATGTGAGAAAGAGCACATTTACATAGTTGAAGAGGACCTTGCTTCTGTAAGTAGATCACACACTGAGTTATGCACCATTGATCTATGTAGTTCAAAAACAATTTTCCAGGAACTTAAGGATATGCACCATATTAATGAGTAGGAGCAAAAAAAAATCAGATATGTGGAAAGATAAATTAGTTTCCAGAAGGAGATCTACTCTGTTCAGATTTCTAAGCAGGGCTTGAAGCAGGGTTTGTGGAGAAATCACTAACTGAGTAGCACAGTTGTCAGTGCAAAGCCCTCTTGTCCTTTAAAGATTTTACTAATAGCCTTTCTTTCTTAGAGTAGCTTAAATGTGCAGAGAAAATAAACAAAGTGAAGTGTGTTCTTATACACGCCTCTCCTGCCCTATTCTCAGTTTCCTCTACTGTTACATCTCGTCTGTATGAGACTTTTGTTAAACCAGTTGAGTCGGGACTGTTTTATTAACAGAAATCCATATTTACACTTGAGTTCATTGTGATGTTCAACTCATCATGAATTTACCAAGTGTGTAGTGTTATGTAGACACCATTATGTTGCCTTACAGATGAGTTTCTCTGCCCTTAAAATTATCCTGTGCTCTACCCATTCTGCCCTCTTATCTCCCACACTGACCCCAAATCCTGTGACCAACTTTCTCACAGAGATCCCACCTGCTTTTCAGTTTCAATCAAAATAGTAAGTAGGAAAGTACAAAAAACAAGTGTTCCCAAGACTATTCAGTACAAACATTTTTTTAAAAAATGGATTGAGGAGCTATGATGTATGCAGTGAGAACTGTGACATAAAAAATGTCAAAGTTTTGAGGTATCCAGGAATGGAGGTGAACAGGGCTTTTCCGTTAAATTATCAAAGCAGATGAAAAGCCTTGGGAAATGATGTTCTGAATCGTGGGAGCAGTCACCAGGCCTGACTCCATTTGCCCCTCCAGGCATCACAGTTGTGATCACCTATTTGTAAGAAAATTTCAAGGTAGGATTTAAACGGATATGTTATAAAGTTGCATCTCCTTGAAAATGACTGAAGCTGTAATAGTAAATAAAACTTTCAGCATTTACCTGTATAGTCAATTTAAAAATAATATGAGCAACGCACTATGCTTCTAAGTAATAGATTTCTGGCATGTATTTTCATTTTCATCCTCTAAATAATGTCAGGGATAAATTTAAAAAGTGATATCTATGAGTTGCTCTATTGATGAGAGCTAGATTCTACTTATATTTTTCAATATCCCCCATTCTTTTCTATATTTACTCTGCAATTCTCTTGTCAGTCTTGATCAGAGCTGAGTTATTTCTACTTTGTAAAGAGGCTTTTATCCATTTATTTATTTTTATACCAGAAGCTACATTATTTATAGCAGTGGTTTTGTTTTGGTAAAAAGGAGCTCACATCAACCCTGGGTCAACATGACCTGGTCCCCATAGAAATGACTTGGATTTTTCCCACATTTTAAATGTTCCTAAAGCTACAGTGAGCTTCTTTTTATTGTTTCTCCAAAATGATCACAGCAATTTTAGTCTTCTCAGGCTACTTGACTGTTTTTATGACCATATTGCCAAAGGATTTTCATCAAAATTAATCCAGAATCATCAGCTGATACTTCCTTCTGATAAGAACACCTTTTTCCTGGGGAACTGGTAAGCAGCCCAAAGCTGCACTTCACCTAAGAAGGTGAGATTTTCCCCTTGTTTTTCTGTAAAGCACCTGCATGTAGGAGGACACTTGCCTCACTTAACATTATGGACCGTATATTATATCCTAGGGGATGAGTTAAGCGGCCACAGTTAAACGGTGCATCATGAAGCTGCGGTTCACAGTTCACATTCTGCCTAGAGCGGTGCTAGACTGGAGTGATGTGGACATGAAGATCCCTACCGAGGACCAGCCCAGGCAGCCCCTGGGCCTTCTGAAAATGACTAGCTTCGACGTGTGTTTGTCCCATGCTACATGGCATTAAGTGAGGGTAAATATATTGTTTCTGATTTTCTCCAAAAATCGGAGGTATAGAAATTTCATAAGTAAAAATACCAAGTTTGCTATTCTCCAGAATAGTCAGGAAAAAGCCTGCCACTTACTGAACTAAAACAAAACAAGCCTATTGTGTCTTCTATGCTGCTGTGGTTAGTGCCAATAGCTCTTACTGCAGAATTCAGAAACATATAGTGGAACTGTAATATCTATGAGTTCATGTATATAGTAAGATATGCACTTTGTTCTTGTTTTCATTCTCTTCCTGGCTAGGAAAATGAAGATTATTCTTAGGGGGTCAACTTTTTAAAGGATTTCATCAAGCGTAATGAACAGGGTGGGAATGAATCAACAGAAATTATCATTCTTCTAAAAAGCAATAGTAATGATAGTAATGACAATTACAAACATAATAATAATAAAAATAATAGCAATCGCACAAAATAAAATGACTGACTTTTATAGAGTGCCAAGCTCGAGTTTTAGCACCATTTACTTCTCACATTATTCCTTTGAAGCATGAAATGCTTCTCTGCATTAAAAAAAATGGGAATCTGGAGACTTGAAGTAGAACATATTTAAATAAATCAGATAAGAAATTTAAGAAAGCATAGATTTTGATTAGTTTTTTGTTAGATTTAGGCCATTAATTCTGAAAGATGAAGTCAGACAATTTTCAAATTGTTTCCGTTTAAACTATTTTTGATCTCTATGTTTATATTTCCACTGAAAGTTTCTAACTTAAAATATCATATAAGGTAGAATTCATTGTCTTCTATATGCCTTCAAGTAGCTACCTTTTATCTTTGATCACATTTTCTATATGTCATGTATTCTTTTCCTTTATGTTTTAGAGCAACTTATTACATTTAAAAAATATGTATCAGAATGATTCGATCTTCTAAAAAAATAAATTTGTCTTTTAACAATTTTTTGCAGCATTTATTTAATGATTGTTTTAGCAGTATTAGTTTCTTCTCTATTATTTCTTTCTTTCTTTACCTCCCATTTCACTTTATACTATGGCTTATTTAAATCACCTGGTTTCTTTTTTTATTCCATTATGTTTGTTTCCTTTAAAAAAATCTTCATTTTACTTCCTATTAAAGATAACAAATAGATCTGGAACATGTTTCTGTTTAATTTCGGAAATATTTCATGATTTATGCTCTAAATGGGTGTGATTGGAAATCAGGTATGTCATTTTCATGTGTACATGTATACAGTATTTAGAGATATTCATACACGAGGTGTGACAGAAGATACAGTAAAGGGCCAGGGATTTAGCTCAGTGGTTCTGCTGCACGTCCTGCGAGCTCAATGGCCTGAGTTCAAGCCCCAATAACAAAAAAAAAAAAAAAGAAAAAAATGCAGTAAACATTTTAATTTGCAATTTCCAGGTTTTTTTTTCTGCCACAACTCCCTTCTCAGACACAATTTGTGCTTTAATTATAGAAATTTCACTATCTCTATGAAACATTTTATGGTTACCAGCATTCACTTTTTTTTGCTAAACTTCAAATCATTTTTTAACAGGTACTATGTAGCTATTCAATTCTGTAGCCTGTTGTATCTACGGGGGTTGTCATACAGCGAGAAAGATATATAGTGTTGAGGTCACACACAAAAAAAATCACAGCATCCATACTGTAAAATGATAGCTATAAAGTTTTCCAATAGGTGTCTGGAAAGTTGAAAAGCACAAATGTTTTTCTTGATATAATTTCATGA
This sequence comes from Fukomys damarensis, assembly GCF_012274545.1. Classification (NCBI taxonomy): domain Eukaryota; kingdom Metazoa; phylum Chordata; class Mammalia; order Rodentia; family Bathyergidae; genus Fukomys; species Fukomys damarensis. The sequence continues at coordinate 10,311,493 of NW_022900917.1, read as the reverse complement.
TGAGAAATTTGTTTCATGCCATGTCAAAGAGCTCAATCATATATCGATTGCTTCTCTCAATTTTGTTGTACAAAGAAAGAAATAAAAATTTAAAAAATCTCTAATAAGGCTAATGAACAGTTCTTGAACTTTCTTGTTTAATTTGAGAAATATTTTAATGATTGATACTCTAGATTTGGATGATTCAAATCTATAGTTTTCATACGTATATGTATATATTTAGACAATACATGAAATGATACGATAAAATATGTGGAATGCTTAAATTTTAGTTTTTTTAAAGTAAAGATTATTAGTAAGTGAATTTCTCCAGATGGATTCCAGAGGTTGATGTGTCTGAACCAAATATTGTTTTATGTGCACTTGCATTTTCCTTTTCCTGACTTCACAGAGTTTGTTAGAGGGGCTGTATCAGAACCTATTTAAAACATGTTAACAGTTTTGAGGCATAATTTTAACATTACTAGAAAAGATTCTCTATTTGAAAAAAAGATCTAAGAGAAATGTAAGTTGTCGATCCACTTATAAATTCTAGGGTTATGATAGACCTATATTAAAATGTCACAATTCTTTTAAGGGCTTCAAAAACAAGAGTGAGTTGTGGACTTATACTACTTATGATTTGGGGGCCTGTTTTCAAGAAAGCATATCATACAATATAAATATGAATTTCATTTTGTCAGTGACATGAAATTTGGAACAAGCAATGGTGCAAATAGTGATCTAAATGTATGGTGACTGCTTAAATGTATTCTTAAAGTGAAATAAATCCCCCTTAGCATACTCTTCTTTAAAAACACTTGGTGTGTTATTCTGGCCACTTTCAGAAGCGGTTCGGGAAGTGCTATTTTGGTCTTTATGAAGTGTTTTCAGAAATAAAGGCTACTTCTGAGTGCCATCCAACAGAAAGGCAGGCTGTGGAGCGTTACAGTGTGTCCTCGTCACCCCCCTCACTACGCCTGGCTTCTTGTGACATTTGTCTCTTTTAGCAAAGTCAAAATGACTATGAAAGATAAATGATCGAATCAAGTCAGGGCATCAAGACATCCATGACAACAAAAGGAGAAATTCGAGAAGATGGAATTCCAGAAAAGCTTCAGAAAGTGGAAGATCTTGGGGTTGAAACTAGGGGGAGTATTTTGGAAGGTATTAATGACAGTGTGCCCTTTGCTATAATATTTTTTAAACATTGTCATGACTTTCTATCATATCTCATATATACATATTCATTTATTTTGCTATTCTCTAGTGCCAGATTGGAATGTAGAATCTTGATTTACACTTCTGTCCTGATTGGCAGGATTTTGATCTCTGCATTGGAAGTTGACATCCGACTACTAACTAGGCCTAGAGGCGTCATGCGTTAAAGATAGGTGAAAGCAGGCATTTTTCAGAACTCAACAGAAGTGTCTAACCTAATCGGGAGATTTAGAAACGAAGAAAAACTATTCTGTTTTGAAATGAGCCATGTGACAACATTTATCACTATTAAATAGAATGGAAACATCAGAAGAGAATAAGTACAGAGATAGAAATAGTCGCCTTTATGAGTCTGTAAAAAGATAACGAATAGTTATTCAATGACACTAGTTAAAGAGTAGTGAGGAAGATGTGGTTCAGGGCTATTGTAATCATAGTTAAAGAGATCACGGCACTAAGATTCCGAAGTGGAGGAGAAAGACTGGGCTGGGCAACAGACAGTATGGCAAGCAGAAATTTATACACAAGAATTGGTGCAGGGTGAGTGGATTGAAAATTGCGAAGAGGAACTGTCAGAGAGGAGCCATATTGTGTCTAAACCAACCTAACAGCATTTGTTCTGAAGACAGGGCAGTTGATCAGACCTGGGGCAGGGGAGTGGGGAGTACGAACTTAATCAAATTTTGAGATTGATCCTGTATCAAAGATTGGGAAGTTATTGCTAATGCTGACTTTATAAGGTAGCGCACAAATAGGCCAGAAAGAAATTTCAGGAACCTAATTAAAGTTTGGTCAAACAACGAATCTGTGTTAGTCCCCTCTTTTATTCAAGGAAGTCAAAGACACTCTTGTTTCCCTTGAAGAACTGCTTTCCTTCAGTGGCCATTTGTTCAGTGAAAACCATCCAAATCATCTGTCAGGATGGGTAGCAGGGAATATTTGCTGGATCATGCCAGAAGTCAGTGTTTAATGAGAGCATTTGGATGAAAATAAAGGGGAACAATGACTAATAGTTGGAGACCCAGTATCCAAGGTTACAGGGCATCCCCGGAGGTTTCCAGATATGGAGTTCCACGGATCTTGATGAAGAGGATGGCAGGGTCCTTTAGGGGAATTGTGTTTGCAGGTTGAATCTCTCTCACGATGGTATCAGGTGCTCTCAAGAATTTTCTGAGTGGCCCACACTGCAACAGGCACAAAATTTGTCTCTACTTCATCTGTTGAGAAGTCTGAAATCCATATTAAATCACCCAGTTTCAGTTTGTAGGGCTTTAGGAAATTGCAGTTTCAATTATCAGTGATCCCAAGCCAGAAGGATAGGAGAAACATCGGAAAACATAATCAGAAAGTTGTAGCCAAATATTAGAGGAGAAGAATTCAAGATCCAATCCAGTTTTCATGGTTATAGCAAATCCTTACAGAACATAAATAGAATCAAATTTAATACTCCCAATCTTAAATAAACTGCTACATATTTCATTTGAAACAATTTTTCCTCCATCATTACCCCCATTTCTTTCAAATATAACTGAACACTAATTTGTTTGCAAAAATATGTCTGATTGTTGTTTCATTTTTGTTCACAAAGCTATCTTTTATCAGATTGCTTTATGTCTTTTGTACCTTTAAGAAAGAGAAAGCTTTCTCTTGAATCTGGAAAATAGAGCATTAATGAACCAACAATGTTTCAAGTAAAAATCCATAAAAATTATAATCATCTTTATCAGTCCCACATAATTTATTCATATTGTTTGATCTTGGGATAACAACTCTATGATTCCATTCATTTCTACATCAGGGTTCTCCAAATTCTTACCCATATCACCCTGTCAGAGAAACATACAAAGCACATACAAAAGTCCTTTTCTCAAGATGCTGCTTGAAGCGGTAATTTTGAACTAGTTGATCAGAAACACTTTCAGGGAAAATTCCAGTAAAATTATAATTGTCAGGAATGGCAATAAAACTAGCAATAATAATGATGGATCGAAGGGAGAGATAGGCAACCACTGCATTAAGAAAGCTAGAATTTATTGTTACTGACAGGTAGCGCACTGTTAGATCATTCTCAAAAATTCTGAAAGATAGGGGTTGGGGATTTAGCTCAGCGGTTTGGTGGCCTGCCTTGCAAGCGCAAGGACCTGAGTTCAATCCCCGGTGCCAAAAAAAATTCTGAAAGACACCGAGAGGATAGCATGTTAGAAAATCTTTTATTTGTATAGCTATTTGAAAGCCTCTTCTAGGCATATGGTAATCTGACATCCCCCTGCCCAGGCTTCGGTAGGAGCTTAGAAGGTTATCTTCCCTGGACTCTGTACTGAATAAACAAAATAGCAAGCAAGTTGAATAAATGTAAATCCTCTCATTAAATTTATCATCAGTACTATGAATGTATTTCAGTAAATAAAGACATGAGTGCATACATCTATTTTTATTTCTTTTAATTATGAGAAAAGTTTTCTTTTTTAAAAAAGAGGCATGGGTAAACCTTGCCAAAGCTTATACATGTCCTGGAAAATATGCCCGAATTGTTTGCTTTTGCATATTTCAACTTAACTCTTGAAATATTTAAAACTATCAGAGATTACTGAGGCTTCCTGAGGTCCACCATACCTCCCTAGCTATTCATAGTCTGTTTTATAAAAATGTATTCAAATTTATCAATTTTCACAGTTAGTAAAATTCATTAAGGGCTGCATTTATTAGTGCTTCAAAATATTAAATAATTTCTTTTGCTTCAGCTTGTTTTTCTTTTTTATTGAGTTTATTGGTATTTTTAAAGTATACAGTAGAGTGACATTCATCATTGGGATCTTTTGTTTTTGATTTCGGATATTAATAAACTTAAGTGTTTATTGGTCTCAGGGCTTACAGATACAACTACTCATGAGAGGAAGATACACACACTTGTACACAAACAATTTGAATGATCACTATTAGCCAGATAAGCAACAAATGCAAAGATCAAGCTTGCTTAATACATCACGTCACCACGTTTCCTTGTGCTTTTCATATTTTTCCAAAGGGAAGTTTCGGAGTCATATTATATTTAATTGTGCTGTACTTCCCTCAACATAACATTAATAAGTTTCAGATTTATCTCAATGATTCAAAGAACTACTGAACTATTCATTTCACCTTTCACTTGGTGTACTTAAATAAGAATAAGGAATGACCAAAAGGTACAGAAAATATGCAAAATAGTTACACTATTCTTTCATTTTTCATCAAAGGTTAATATAAGCAATTGAAAGAATAATATGATTTTAATGCTTTATTTTTCTAGAAAAATAAATGATTCAGTTTAAGTGATCAAAACACTTAGGCCTGCTAATGGAATTTCAGCAGCATATCACAAAGACTGAAAAAGTCATCTTGTTGGTCTCTGAGCTGCTGCAGTAAGATGGATGGTGCATAAAAAGTAATGCTTATATTTTATGATAAACATTCCTTCAGAGAAAATTCAAAAGAGGAAAGAAGATAACAGAAATTCTTTTCCCTTGCTATTCTATACTGGTATAAGAGATCTCATGATAGTTAAGAAAGGATAGTTTAAATACTTGTGTTTTAATATTTTGATTTTTAAAGCAGAGCTTGAAATATCTCTTCAGTGATTTTATGATAAAGATAAAATAAATATCATCACAATTATAAAATACGAGAAGTTTTAAATTAATGCTTCATGTACACAGATATTACATCTTTCCAGTATGTCTTGTAATTACTTCTATTTATTAATGTTTTGTTGTAATCTCTTAAATCCTGTCATTTTGCATACTGATTAAGAGTGATATATTCTGATAATGAGGACATACTTTTTTTAAAGTATATTTTTACATGCCTAAATCATCATAATTAATAAATGAATAGAACTTTAATCCTTCATTAACTAAATTAGTCTACCTTAATTGACCCACTAGAGTTACAATATTATTTGCATGTGCTAGGGTGATGATTTTTACCACATAAATATTTTTCAAATTTCTATTTTTTAATCATAAAGGTACTACAGTACTTGAAATAATTTATATTCTCATCAGAAATACAACACTTAAAAATTGTTAAAAATATTAGAGAAATACAGAAAATTATAATTTTAGCTCAGAAATAATTTCTTAAGGTGGGAAAATATATATACTGTCAAATCCAAAATGCTAGGAAGAAAAAATATATTCCTGATGTCTAAAGTTCGATATTTTCTGTACAATGTAAAATTTATATATTTTAATGAACTGTAATTTTAGGAAAGTGAAATCAGATTCGTATGCTATTTACAATTCTGTGAAAGATAAAACCATAATAAAAGCACATTCCGCCAGTTCATTTTAACTTCATTCTTCTTGTCAAGAACAAAATAGATACTCAGATTCCATATCACATTATTCTTTACAGATTTCTGTTTAGAAAATCTGTCTCCTTCAAAATCTGCTTGTTTTATGTTTTTCTTTCATTTGCTACTACAGGTTTAATTTGAAATACAATATGTTACTAAAGCAATCGAGAACAAAATTTTGAAGTTTATGTAAAGATTTTTCTAAGTTGAATCACTAACTTCAGTCTAATTGAAGAGTCTCTGACATTTTCAAGGCCCCATTTTCAGTGGCTCCTCAAATTCACTTCAGGTTATAAGAGCTATCTCTGATGTTTGAGTATAGGTATTTCACTTAATTCTGATTTGTTTTACCAAAACTCCCATGAAAAAATAGTTTGTCTCTCTACCATTAAAATAGTTCTATGTAGAGAAAAGAGTTTGAGGCAGTGATTGGTTACAATTAACAAATACTTTCTCCCTGTCAAACTATCAGTTCTGAATCGATGCAAGAACAATAATTTGCTAGAGTAAAATTACTTCAATATTAATATGTTAGCATCTCTACCCATGGAGAAAACTGTTGCTCTTGTAAAAGGGTGGCATTAACCAAGCACAATACAGACAACAAACAAACATAACTTGGCATTACTCAACATGATTGCAAGTTAGTTTTCTTTCTTTCCAGTAGAAGAGTTTAGAATTTTATAAACCTCATTTCTACAGCATTCATCTTATACTTGAAAGAGATCAATAACTTCAGTAGTCCAGTCAATATGACTATAGCCACTGAAAAAGTCCTGTGTGAAGTCACTAAGCCATTTATTCACTGTGATCGCTTACTAAGTATGGTATTGATGATATGAAGTAGCTAATATTATTCTATGTTGAGTGTCTAACCACTCAGATGCAAATCAGGAAGTTAGAAAACATGTCTTTTAAAAGCACTTTATTATTTTTCTACCAGTAGTGTTATTTCAGAAATGACATGCAGAATGACCTTAGCATACATAAGGGGAAAATTGATTCATATACTAAAATAGAAGTAGTCCCATAATACTTCATTTCCCCTTCCTATTGGGAAGGAGACTATAGCTTAACCAACTTCAGACATGTTCAAAATGTCTATTGGCTTAAATAAATGTCAAGATGTAATAAAGAACAAAATATTTATTGTTCCATGCAGCAAGATTTTATAAATCATTCTGAAATAATATAAAATATTGACATACTGTATCAGTCTAACAATAAGAGATTAATGTAGGTACTATTTGGTTTTTTAAATGTTTTCACCAACATATGAATCCCCTCAAAATATCCTACTAGGAGAAAAAGAAAATGAAATCTAGGCACTGAATCTTATTCTTCTCAGCTACATTTTTAGTGTCGTCTCTTCACACTCTCCTCACTGGTGCGCAGAAATCATCCTAAACTTCACTACATCTGGGTTATATGAGTTATTACTAGAGTTGCTTTTAACTTAATACATTCTTCTATTTCCCTAATACATCCTTCACTTTAATACCAAATTTAAAGGCCCTGTTCTTTTATAACGATGTCTCAGTACTCCTTGGTAGTTAATGAACTATTCTTTTCTATTTCATTCTCATAATACTTTCAGTATGCTATTGTTTTGATTTTTCTCACTGAACTTCCCTCCTAGGTTTTCTAGCCTTCATATTTTGGACCATTGTATCATTTATAATACTCCAAGCTGAGAAATGCACATGTCATATAATAGGATCTCTTTCTTTTTAGCAGGAAGAGTGTTAATAGGTTTGATAAATGATTATAAAATTTAATTATTTCCTTGAATATTTAGATAAAATGAAATTTAGTTATTTGCACTATTAGACTTACTAAATTTTAAATTAGAAATTACAGAATAAGTTTAATTAGACATTAATGTTCCATTGGTTTTGTTCATTTTTCTCCCTTGGTATGATAGTACTTTCTTTGAATTTCTTTGAAAGTCAAGGACTATGATTTGGACAAACTCATACATATCCTATTGCTCTGATTTTGAGAAGTATATTTATAATTTCCAACTAAAATAATTACCTATCAATACTAGCAATATATAAGAACACTTCCTCCAGTTTGAGCCAGAGGCTGATGACAGATCTGACATTTTTACAGATTTAAACGTTCTTTGGAAGGTGTCCCTCAGCAGAAATTTTTACTGCAATTTTTCTCCTTACAATTTTAATCAAATTTAATTGACGTTGGAAGCAACGACCTTTAAGTTCTTTGTGCAAGAAAAAGGAAATTATTCTGTCACTAACATCCAAAGTACTTCTCTCTTCATGGAAAAATGACTGCATTCATTTAAAAAGTGCAATCACAATACTCTTATGTTAGATGAAATCCAATCATAAATTTTAATACAACTGATAGCAATACTGAAATCAAGTAAATGTCACCAAAGAAGCTTACCATTGTGATATTATTTCTATGTGAATACTATAGTTTTTATTTTACACACTATAAAATCAGATATTTTATCAAAATATGAGAAGCTTATATTAAACTGTACTATTGCTCTAATCTCTCACATTACAATCTATTCATGTGTGATATGTTTATATTTACTGCATTGTTTTTTCAAAGTATAATATCAACAAAGTCATCCAAATCATAAACATCATAAGTATTGCACTTGGAATAAATTTAGCTAAGGACAAAAAAGGTTATTAACCACTACATTTATGTTAGACTTGATTAACTTTTAATGTTTCTTGAGTGAGAATTAGGTTTTGAATATTTCCACTTATAGCTAGGAAGTTTTCAAGAAATTATAAATATAAGCATTAATGATCGACAGGTAATTACTAGCTTATAACAAAGGAGTATATAGCAGGTGGAGTATTGAAAAGAAATATTATATTTAAATGAAAAACTGCTGCATTTTAATTTTAAATATCAGTTGAAAATATTAAATGTACTTTTTTTTTTTTCACCAGGGATCGAACTCTGACCTTGCGCTTGTGAGGAAGGGGCCAGAACCACTGAGCTAAATCCCTGGTCCCTGTACTTTATTTTCTTTAATTTGCCAGGGATTTAGCTCAGTGGTTCCGCTGCCTGCCTTGCAAGCACAACGTCCCGAGTTTGATCCCCGGTACCCCCCAAAAAATATTTTTTCTTTAATTTATGAAAAACCCTATATAAAAATTAAACCAGTAGCAATTCACTTCTACCTAAAATTGTATTTACTAACACTTCATGTGGGTGGTAAATAGTTTATAGTAATTCACTTCACATAAATTTTAATGGTACAAATTATTTTATTAGTTCCAACCTCCCATTCATTCATTCTTCCTGCGACTAGTCCTTCCTCCCAGACATGGAACAGTGATGAACAAATGTAAGCATTAAGCTTAATAGCTACAAACAGAATTTTCTCTAGGATATACAACCTGCAGGTCACTCTACATTCTATCAGAATATGACTCGCAACGCTACATGAAATAAAATGTGTCTCTGTCTTTTAGATTCCCATTGCTTTTACTCAGCATCAATTCAGTATTGAGTATACTTACTCAAAAAAAAAATGTAGCTCAAAAATTACGTAAGGAGGAGGAAGAGGAAAATTCATGAATCCTGAGAAAATAAGCTCAGCCGCAATTGAACAAATAGAACGGGAGTTCCCTGGAGCTATAGGAAATCACATAGCAAAATGGGAAATAAAGCAATAGGCTTTATTTCAAGGGAGGGAGAGCCAGGAGAGTGATCTGAAGTTTATACTAAATCTACCCTTAATATAGGTGGGAAAAGGAAACTAAAGGAATTAATGGTTTGCATTAGTTCATTGGTACATATATGCCAGTGATGCCTTCCTACTTCATTTCTATGCTTGTACGTTTTATATTTCCTAAGCTCTTTGCAATAGAGAGTCCTATATAGTCAAAGTCCTTACTCAAGAAGAATGCCTTATCTTAGTGAGCAGACAGCATTTCAAGCTACAATCAGAAATATTGCAGGGAGAACATACATGATCAAATTCTAAATTGTGTGGCGCTTGTAAATACTCTTCCAGGTTACCAAATACAATCTTCGATATGAGAATTTAATGGGGGTTTTGCAAAAGTCCCACAGGTGGATGGTGGGGAAAAAGGAGAAAAGATCTCATAGGTGGAATAGCTATAGATAATAGAAGTCAAGAGTCTGTTTCTGAATTGAATGACATCATTTCCCTTCACATTTTCTGTTTCTTCTATAAACAAATCACCCCATATTTAGTAGTGTGAACGAAAAACTGCCTGAGTTTTCAACCAAGAGTCTTAGTATGAACTCAACTAACTTCCCTGCTTCACTTCCCTCAAGCCAAAATCAAGGAGCTCATTACTCAGGCTCTCTTCCTGAAGCTCCCAGAGAGAAAGAATGAAGTCCAAACCCTCTTAGGTTGTTGGCGAATTTAAGGGCTGTTGTAGGACTGAGGTCCAAATTCCTTGCTGAGTGTTGTTCAAAAACCTTTCACAGCTTTTTAATCTCTCCTGCATTCTTTGGCTTGTGGCTCTATTCATCTTCAAAACCATCGCTAGTAAATCAATTTTTCTCAAATTTGAGTCTCCCTCGCCTCCCATTTTACAACCAACCAAGAACACTCTGCTTTTAAAGGGACTATATGCTCAATTCAACACAACTAAACTGTCCAAGATAATCTCTGCATTTTAATGTAAACTTAGTTAACTAGGCTATTTCCCTTTTGCCACAAAAGCTAAGGTAATCACTGGCAATGAGAACTAGGTATAAAAGCTATTTGTTAGAAGGAACTTTCTACCTTCTGGCACCTGTGAACTTTGTGTACAAGTGTTAGAAAATGAGAACCACAGCAGTAGTCCTTATAAGTGAGTGAAAGAATAGGTGGAGAGAGAGAGAGAGAGAGAGAGAGAGAGAGAGAGAGAGAAGGAAATGGAGACAGAAAGAAGAGAGGAGAGGGGAGGGAGGGGAGGAAAGACGAAGGAGGGGAGGGGGAGAGGGGAAAGGAAGATAAAAAAGTTGGAATACTAACCTACATTTACACCTGAGGCTGAGGATGGATATTTCTTTTTCTTTTCTTTTTTTTTTTTGGTACCAGGGATTGAACTCGGGTCCTTGTGCTTGCGAGGCAGGCCACGGAACTGCTAAGCTAAATCCCCAGCCC
>NW_022900917.1:10275563-10299124 GCF_012274545.1 Fukomys damarensis | reverse complement strand
CAGTGTAGAGATCTTTTGTTTCTTTTGTTAGATTGATTCCTAGATACTTCATTTTTTTGGATGCTATTGTAAAAGGAATTTTTTCCCTTATTTCTCTTTCTGTCTGTCTGTTATTTGTGTATAGAAAGGCTATTGATTTTTGGGTATTCACCTTGTATCCAGATACTCTACTGAATCTGTCAATTAAGTCTAGAAGTTTTTTGGTGGAGTTTTTTGGATCTTCAATGTAGAGTATCATATCATCAGCAAATAATGATAGTTTAACTTCTTCCTTTCCTATCTTTATTGCTTTAATTTCTTTCTCTTGTCTAATTGCTGTGGCTAATGTTTCCAGAACTATATTGAAGAGAAGTGGCGATAGTGGGCAAGGATGGATATTTCTAACATAGGCTTTGAGTCTATCACTTCTCAGAATTCTCCAGGAAAAATAAGGCCACGTTGTCAAAGGATGTAACTTATTTGGAAGTCCACTGTTTTTGGCCTTTTCCTTTTTCTCTCATTTCCTCTTTCCTATCTTGTTACCTAGGAAATACTCTTTTCTTTTTATGGTTCACAATGTTCTTTACCATATGAAACTGTAACTAGAAAGAAAAGCCAGCATATTTTAAGAATTTACAAATATTTCTTCCCTCCCATTTCTTTAGCGCATACTTTTAATAACTCTGCGAGATGGGAACTTTTCCATAGTCTCATTTAAAAATGAACAGATTTAAATTACATAGAAGTAGTGGCTAAGAAATTTCAGATTGTAAATGATACATGAAGATAGTAACAATCCACGGATCTCAAATATTGTGCTTTTTCTCGAATGCGTGAAGACACATGTAGCAAATGTTCTCAATGTCGGCATATTTCACATATGCAAATTTATTTTCGGAAAGTTCATATAATGTGACTAAAGCTCCAAGCCTGTGGAGAATATAAAGAGGACTAGAATCCACATCTACCTATACCTGGTAATCTTAGTGTATTTCAAGAGAATGGTTTTTAAGCAGAGTAAAGCCAGTTTGTTGAAGGTTTTACATATCAGCCAAACTAATTTGGAAATAATCCCTTTGTCTATTAATCATTCCATTTCCAAGGAGGCATTAGGAAATTAAAATAATGAAATTGTTATTTTGTGTCAACGTACATTGCCTTTGGCCAAAGCCCTAGCAAGTTGTGCTCTGAGGAAATTAATCTGCCAAAGACATATGAGATGATCTGGAGACACATGCCAAAGAGGGCAGCAAATCTAAAGGAGAGTTCATTTCAGAAGGCTGAGAGTCAGGTACACAGGATTGAAACGGGGCACTAGAAAGGAAGAGAAATGTGAATGTCTGGGAGAAATATGGGAGGAATGATGCACGGAAAAATGGATTACGTGAAAGGTATGATGCTAGGATAGCATGATACTGTATATATTCTTCTTTAAAATACAAGAGCCTACTCAGCTCTGAGGACAGTGATGACAATGACACGTGTGCCTGCATCTGAGTTTACATTTTAACCATCATGAAATAGTGAGGATGAGGCCCTCCTCCAAGATTATCAGTCATGTAAGTGATCCCTGCCTCCGTCTCTCTGTGACTTCCCTTCCACATATACAGGCCCAAGTATGCAGAGCCAACGAGAACGGAACAATAAGGAAGCCTTCTGCAGAGCAATGTGCTTGACTACGAAGTGCACAGATTATCTGTAACAGCTGGTTCCACACCTGTACCGCAAAACGCACAGCCAAAAATTATATGTATTATCTAAACACGTAGAAAGTCCGAAGACCTGCACAATTCCAGAAAAAAGTGGATGAAAGAAGAAAAGTTAATAAGCTTGGTTTTGTATATAGCACAGAACTGCACACTTACAGATACAGTGTATAACTTTGTGTAGAAAATAATAATATGGAAATAATAAATATGACTATATCTTAGCAAAATATTATGTCCATATTTACATAATGGAAGAGAAGAAATAAATATTATTCTAACAGAAGTCTACAGACATCCCAGCTTCTATTTTACCTACCCTCTTCTTTCAGAGTCCACTCTGAAGTATAGCAGCTGGTCAGAATATAAAACTACAATTAACAATTAAATTCACATAATTTTTCATAAAAACACCCTAATGGTTTCCTTTACAATTCCCAACCCCAAATTCTTTTCAGGCACGGATGTTGGCCCACGTATGGGACAGTTTGCCACCTTCACTTTCATAGAATTTAAGCTTCCCTGGCTTTTTTCTGTTCCTTGAAACTTGTTTCACTCACTTTTACTTTTATTAAAATGATATTACTCTTAATTAAGTATCATAACTATAGTACATCATATTCCAAATAGGATGAGCCTAGAATAGTCTTTCTAAAGACTGCTTCCCCTGAAAATTTAGACCTGAAATGCACATGTGTTCCTCAGCCAGACTGTCCCTGAACACCTGATCTACAGCTCTGAAAGTTAGCATTGTTTCATTGGTTCTTACTATGTGCTTCTCAGTAGCAAAGTATGAGTCCTACCATGATATATTATCATGATATTATTAAGCAATTGTGAATTCTTACTAAATCACTGTCAAATTAATAGACTGTTTATTAGAAAGTATTAAATAGTAAGTGACTTTAAAATTTAATTACTCTAATACCTCTAAATATGTTTTATGTCTAGAATTTAGAAATAAATTCATTCTAATTGGTATATGTTCATTGATGATTGGCATGTTGAAAATTATAAATTGTCATTTTAATATCAAATTTTCTAATTTTACAATAATTGTAATACTGTAGATTTTATTATTCATATTTAAGTATATTTATATTATGAGTAGATATGACAAAATTAAATAAATGTTAAACATATGATTCCTGTATTATATGATATATTGCTTAAATAACTATCAATGTAAAAAAATGAAAAGAAAGAGGAAAAAGGAAGAGAGAAAAGACAAAGAAAGAAGAGGAAGAGGAAAGACATATGGGGAGGAAAAAAAAAGGAAAGACAAAGGAAGACTTGAATCCACAGATATGACAGAAGTAGAGAACTGTTGAACTAGAAGTCTCAGTCCTAAAGAAAACTGATTTAAAGACATCATTAATCAGGAGTTTAGTAAATTTCCGTGCAAATTTACTCTCAAATAGTACTATTGAGGTCAGTTCAAACTATTCGAAAGGAGAATATGAAATAAATAACACAGTCATTCTTGTTTTACTGGAATTGAGTGACTGAAGTTGCGATAGCAGTCACTTGGGCAATCTCAGCCCAATTATCTCTCTAGTGAGCAGAGTGACTTGCCAGGTTGTCTAGATCTTATTTTGACCATTGTACACATTATGATACTTTTTTTTTCTGGAGGATCTATTCATGTTACATTTTTCACTTAGTAACATCCTGAACATTGAGACGTGCATACTGCACAGGGCACATGTCCACAAAAGCTTTGTGAGCTTCTTATACATTATTCTGAATGTCCCAAGGTATCTATTAGCAGTTCTATGTATAAATGACAACAAAAAAGTGGTGCTAAGCTGCACAGACATACACTATATGATGGAGTTAGAACTTTACCTAATGGCTTAATTTTCAACATAATGATTGCTTATTAGCAGATTCTATAATCTTACTGAAATCAATGTTACATTTAAACTGTTTATGATTTTTGTTATCTATTTCTTCCATGAAATTAAAGAATACAATATTTGTGAAAGAATGTTAAAGAGTACGCTATTGATATTTGTGTGTAAATTTGATATTTGTGTGTAAAATGATTTTTTGAAAACTATGATTTATGTTTCTGATTTATGGTTTCTGGTCTAGGTTTTTCTCCATTTCTGTTTCAAATATTGTCTGAAAACAGTGGTTATTAAAAGCACGACTGCATTTGGAGTTCTATAAATATTTATGAAGTATCTGCAGGTTAAATAGGATTTTATCTCAACATTAATGACCAGAACATTGAAACATGAGTGGGAGCGGAAGACAGTAGCTCCGTAGTGCTATGGATGTGGCCCAGAATCCAATGACTGAAGCTTGATAGCTACTGAGACAGCATGGAGAGCGGCAGCCTCGAGGTCTGATTAGGTCCAGTGAGTTCCTTTCTAGCCAGCAGAGGCGAGGTTTTTATGAAACAGACCCCACACAGCCCTTGGCTCTCTTGCCCTCTGCTGTGTGAGAACACAGCTTTCCTCCGCTGTGCAGGAGGTAGCAACAAGGCTGCAGTTTGCAAGCAGAGAGAAGTCCTCACCACACACTCGGCCCTGCCCCATGCCTGGGTCCTGAACTTCTCGGTCTCCAAACTCATGAGAAATCAGTTTCTATTCTTTAAAAATGACCCAGCCTGTGGTATTTCGTTATAGCTACACAAATGAACCAAGACTCACAGAGAATTGGAGAAAGTTGCAGTAGATAGCTACTTGGAAGACAACAGTGGTATAGAAATAGAGAAGGTTAAACCCATCACTGTTGACGACAGAAAATTACGGGAAAGAATGCCAGCATGGGAGGAAGAGATAGGTTTAAAATGGCATTAAATGAATATGGAAAGAATCTCCAACATCACAGATAAGGCATACGCAATGTGAGCTATTGTATGATTTGTGTGCTTTTTATCAGGTTTTCTTTATATGTTAATTCAGTCATTTCATTAATTATGTAATTCAATAATTTGTTTATGTGTGTTATTCAGCGCCATAGTAACCTGAAAATTTTCTAAATAAAAAGTGTGTGGCTCAGTGGTTCTGCCACCTTCTTCGCAAAGTTCAAGGACCCAAGGTCGAGCCACAGTACCAAAAAAAAGGTGACCTAAGCCCAGTCCTTGTAAATCAGCGTGCCCTGAAATTGGAGCTAAGTAAACTGGTTTAACAAAACCTCCAGGTGATTCTAATGTGTGCTAAAATTTGAAATCACTGCTATTGCTTAGAATGCATTTCCTAAGCATCTTTATTTTTTAATGTTCATTTAATTCTTAATATATATTCTTAAACCATGTATAAACATTTCTACTCACAAAAATAGGGACCCTTCAGTAAAGCATTATAGGACACAGGACACTTCACACCTATGAGGCAAAAATATCACAAGCACAAGGATTGAGTACTGTGTAAATTAACTAAAATATTGGGTAACAAATAAATGCTAAAGACTTCACCAAAGTCAGGAATGAAAAATTCTGTCAAATTCGATATGTTGCAGATTCACATTTGAATTACTCTTAAAGGGTAATATCCTCAGGCATCTATTCATCCCTCCCTATCTGCTTCCATTTTCTAGATGCACCATAACAAAGTAACATAAACTTATTGGTTTAAAACACCAAAAATTTAGTCTTTCACTGCTTTTGTGGCAAGAAGTCTAAGAGCGGGGCTAGTGTGTTACCAGGGGGTTTACGCTTTTCATTGGGATCAAGGGAGACACTGCCCAAATTTTGGACGCTTGTAGGCAGTGCTGGATATCTTATATAATATGCTGCTAAGTTAACTATTACAAATAATCTTAGATGAAGAAAGAATAAAAGAATGAAGAAAGAAAAGACTTTAGATAGATGATAGATATATAATGCATGGATAGATGAATATACAGATAAGAGAAAAGTTAGTCATATAAATTATGTGCCACAATTTTGCAACTGAGCATGGCTCATCGCTGGAATTCATGACTGTTCTCTTCTTCTATCAATTCTCCACTCTCTTTGCTCTCAAGGAGCATCATAAATTTGCATGGTTCTTTGCTGGTGAATTGGCCCACATCTTCATTCCTGAAGGTTCTGGGCCATTCACAGTCCTACTTGAATAAGGGTTTTTGTAGTTTCCCATTTACTTTAATAACAGGGCATAAAAGATGTCCTAGGGAGTTTCCATGTTATGGGCTCACCTTACCTCTCTTGTGTAGCTCAGTTTCCCCGTGGTAATGAGCATCGACCATCCCAGTCCATATAGAAACTCCTTTGTTTACCTGTTAGTTCAGTCTTGAGGGGCACAAAGTAGCCAAGTGACAGCCTTAACTTCCAGTTTGATAGAAGCATTATCATGTCTCTGGTGAAAGTTGTTTCTCTGTTGAAACTAAAACCTCAAGCCAGCAGACCATTACCTCCCTGAAAGAGAAAGTAAAGTTCCTGTTAATGAAATCCCTAGCAGTGATTGTCAGCATTGCTTCCCTCATTTCTATTTGTGACCCTTGGCATGATGTGTTGGATGCTGATTTAGATCATATACAGTGCCCCGGCCTGGCAAAATATTGCAACCTTGGTGATACTGTCACCGTGTCCCCCCAAACACCATTCATTCTATCGCTCTCACTCGCAAGCCAGCTACTCTAGGGAGATAAGGGGCATGGGTGAAAGCAGCAAGTTCCTCGAGTATGTGGCCTGTTAGGTCTCATTTACAATGAACAAATTCACCTAATAAAAAAGAGATTGTGCGGAATTCCGTGATTTCCCATAAGAAATGTCAATGTAGATATCAGGTTTTTTTTGTCTTTTAGATATAAAACTAAAGAACACAAAAGCATTTATTATTTAGAGGACCTGTTCTGTCATCTGGGTCAAAAACTGTACTTCGGTCTTCTTGTTTCAGAAACTCATGGACTCATCATTCTCCTTAACAACTAATATATTCTGTTGGGTTAAAAATAAGTTTACCTTGCTCAATTCTCAGTTCTTTATAAAACATAGCAGAGAAACCAAATGATTGTGAAATACTCATATTCACTTATGTTGAGTTCTGCAATTGGATAAATAATAATAGAACTTTGTTGCCAGTCCCATGTTTTTCTATGATTAAAGCAAACCCATATGACTGTTTTAGGACATTAGAGATGCCATTTCGGCTAGCCACTTTTACAAGCCACTGGACAAACTAGCCATCAAGCAAATGAAAAATCTCTTTTCTGTCTTTGAATTTAGTTAAGAGCAAAAAAAAAATACCTAATATACTTCCCTTTTATATGAACTAGTCATATGCCACGGGCCAATTTATATACTCTAAATCACCGTTTTTAAACCAATGCAAATCAAACAATCTTCTGGCATGCATATATATAATAAAAGTGTTTTTCCACAATAGATGCATCAATATAGGCTGAACTAGTATTTGATGGAAGAATTTTGCCTATGTCTGAGTCTGCTTCACCTGTGACAATAATATTTCCATTAATATTACATCTGAGTTTACTAAGTCTTTAGAAGTAGTTTGACTCAGAGATGCTTTTGCTACATGGGGGCAGCTTTGAACGATGTATCTGATCTGGGGTATACTCTTGCCTTTAGCAACAAATTTAATCAATTTTATATGAGTGAACATTATTTTGTTTTTGTTCTGAAAATACACTATTTCCTGGGGTATTCTCTTTGTTTTATATTTTTAAAAAATCACATCTTTGATCCTTCATGTTGCAATTTGAAAATGTGTTTAAAAAAAAAAGCCCTGGTGGAAGACAAAACAGGACAAATTCAATCAATTTTGTATGTCAGAGGTACATCTTACCCGCAACACTCACTTTTGTTGCTTGGTTTCCATTGATAAAAACCATCACACTGCCGGGGATTTGTCTCAGCGATTCGGTGGCCTGCCTTGCAACCACAAGGACCCGAGTTCAATCCCCGGTACCAAAAAAAACAAAACAAAAACAAAAACAAACAAACAACAAAAAAACCATCACATGTTCCCACCCCTTTCTCTGTCTAGCCAGGATAAAACATTATATTTGTAAGCTGGAATTACCCTTTAATTAGATAATGTAACATTAAATTTCAGGAATTTTCATAAATACAGCGCAGTACCTTTGTACAAACAATTTATGTTATGCTGCAATTGTATGTAAACGGTGGCAATGAAATCTGAAAATTTAACAAATGCAAACCAAGCAAATATAGAAAATATGTGACACGAAAACAAGACTATTAACTAAATACTAGTACAGGCAAAATAACCATCGCACGCACGGCTAAGTTCACACGTTTAATGGGGGAATTGTAGCATTTTAATAATATATTTAAAAATTTGTGAAACATTTATTTAAAAGTAATTTTAAATAGCATGAAATCATTCTACAGAAAAGGTATCCAGAAGTGAATCTCAAGCACAAACTTCACTGTCCACCCTTTTTGTTCTTAATACATTAAATCCAGTAAAATTTAAACAGACTATTTAGCGAGCCATACTTGTTGTAAGCATTACACCTGAATATAGCAGTAAAAAAAAAAAAAAAAAAAGCTAAAATGTGTCTTGCAATTAAACATGGTGAGTGGACCAGTCCCTTTCAAAACCATGTCAACTGGTTGAGAGTGAATAGAAAGGCATCTGTTCACAGTGAAAACAGACAGAATATCCATTAAGGTTTGGATGCTAGAAAATAAACGCACTCCTTCATATTAATGAGGGGACAATGAATGCAGAAATAAAAACTAACAGGAAGTTAAAAACGTGTTGCTTTTTACTGAAGCAGTAGAGGAAGGCATGAGAGGCAAAGATCGAAGGAGGATGAGAACAGAGACGCAGGGGAAGTGGAGATAAGCAGCACATAGCTATGCCATGTGCAGGAAGCTAATAACCTCAATCAAAGTCAACAGTGCACGTCCTCAAAGTGAGACAAGACTAATAATATCAACAAGAAGGAACATGGGGAAGGGAGAAGTGGAGGAAGAGGGAGGGAGGCAGGAGGGAAGGGAAACAGGATTAAGAAAAGAAACTGTGTTAAGTACATATACCCATCCCCCAAGATGTTTGTACACAGTGTGTACTACAAATATCTTTTAATAAAAAGATATGTATAGGTGATGATGGTGGTTTAATTGAAGCTGACAGAGAAACTTTGCTGAAAAATCTGTAAAAGAACAATTAGTCAGACACTTTCCTTCATGCTGCTCAGGTGACTTCCACCTACGCTCTCAATAGTCTCTATAATGACTGAGACTTTCAAGCTGGACACACCACAGATGGGCCTGGGCAGGAGCAAGGCACTGAAGGGTTGCTCTTCAGGGTACTCATAGACTATTGGGGAGCAGATTTATATATCAACCCTGGAGTTTAGAAAACACCTTTCTCAGAAAAGTTCAGCCATTAAAGCAACAAAGATTTGCACAATAAGGCAGTTTGTGCAATGAATCTATCAATTCTTTAATATCAGTCATCCCCAGTCCAGATATGCAGTCACAGGATCCAAAACACTAGAATTTCAATGAGCTTTCCAATGTTCATGAAATACAGAAAATGATCAATGAAAAGGAAATATCAGAATAAACTAAAGAATAAAAACAATATCAGAGAAAAGTAAAATATTCCATATTGAAAAAGGAAACAACAGTGAGGACAAATCAGTGCTAGGATACATGTTATCCTCCCGTTAGTAGATAAACCTCAGAAAATAATCACTAAAACTCAAATCATTTTCAGGTAATTTAATTTTATATAGATTAAGTCTCGTGTATTTGCAGATGTACAAAAGCATCCGGAAACACCAAGATAAAAAGTGCAATGTTGATCATGCACTCAAAAATAATCAAACATAAAAAATGAGAAACTAGAGACATCTATAGCTAAATGGATGCACAGTGAGGCAGTACTCTTAAGTGAAATAAATAGGACACACATGGGCAAATACCAAATTGATTCTCTGGTGTGAGAAACTAAAACTGTAAATGGAGATTAAAAGGTAAAATAGATAATGTGAAATCAGAAGAAAAGGTCAAAAAGGGAAGGGGGAAAGAAAGAAGGGGAAGGAATAAATATGAGAAAAGGAAAAAAATGGAAACAAAATATCTGTAAATACAGAGGGGTGGAGGGGTTGAAGGGAGGGCAGGGAAATGGGCAAAATAATAGGAATTGAGATATATTATATAAAGGCACAAATTTCCAATAATGGTTGTCACCATATCGTATACCTAAAATTAATGAAATAAAATCAAACATATAATGAAGCAAGTAAATGCATCCAAAAATGAAAAGACAAATCAATCAGTAGAGTCTAAAGAAGTGATACAGATGATAAAAATTAGTCAATAAGAACGTTGAAATGAAACACAATGGTATAACTGTAATAATCTATATTAGTAAAACCTTGCTTTGTTACTTCCACTGTTGTATGGAGTTTAGTATTAGCATAATTAGATCAAAGATGTAAAAAAACCCCGAATTAATGTTCTACATATAGTATACATGTATGGGATAAAAATATACTGGATGACAAAATTGACATATTAGATACTGTAGAAGAAATAACAATGATCTTGGACATTGGAATAGGAGCTATTCAAAAGGAGAGAGCTGGGAGTTTATTTAACTCAGTGGTACTATCACCTGCCTCGCAAGTACAAGGTCCCAAGTTCGATACCCAGTATCTCCCCAAAAAAATAAAGGAGAAAATTAATTAATGGTTTGTTTTTAGCTGCCAGACAACATTAATCATTCTAATATTCATGTAAATGGATTCCAAAAAAAAGAAGTGAATTTTAAAAATTTGTTTTGAAGAAATACTAGCTAAATGTTTTCCAACTTTAATTAAAACTACAAGAGAAGTGAAGAAAATTACACCAAATTTTTTAGTAATCCAAGTTCATAAAGTGAATCTTATACAAAATCAGAGCCAGGGTGGGCAATGAGCCTGTTGCTTACCAATAGAGACCTCCCAGCATGTGCAATGCCATGGGTTCAATTCCTGTCACTGAAGAAGGAAGGAAGGAAGGGAAGGAGAGAGGGGGAGAAGGAGGGGCAGAATCTACAGTGCTTTTATTATGTATGAATTTAATATTTAAATTATTAAGGAGTTCAAGGGATTCTGTTAAAATTTAGCTCAAGATAAGGGCAGAGTAAATGTACATTGTTTGGAGAAAGACCACACACCAAATCCTTATCATCCACAATTGCTCATGTAAGCATTAGTCATAACTAACACATTTGTAAAAGAGCATTGCTGATTTTTAGAATCGGATGCGTAAATATGCATAAAAAGAAATAACAATTGCAAACTTTATCAGAAGACATGTATTTTTAAGTATGACCTATTTAATAAATTTTACTTGGAAAACCAGGAATTATACACATCATATGCATGTACACACACACACACACACACACACACACAAACCTGCACACACTGAAAAGCAGGTGCTTATTTTTCAAGGATCTCAAAATGTATGGAGGAAATGGATCATCATTATATCTTTTCACAATAATTTTATTGTATCTTACATTTATTCATCAATTTTCTCCATTCTTTTGAATAGAAACTACTTTAGATAAGAAATTCTGTGTCATTCCTAAGAATTCAGAATGAAAAATGGCATAGAGTGGTAATCTATAAATGTTATATAAGGATATAAATGTTAATCTTATTTTACAATAACCCACACTCTTCAGCTCAACTATAAATGACTAGATATGGTCATGAAAATTAAGGGAAAATTCATGTCATAACTATATGGGAGAAACATAGGCTACAACATTTTATATGAAATGATTAATTTCAGAGATTTAGGTAGAGGATATTCAAAATGAGACATTCTAAATGAATTTGACCAAAGAATCAATAACTTCATAATTACAGATGGGTTTTATTTGTTGGTTTTATCTTGAGGAGTTTTAGCATTTGCTAAATTAATTACATTTGCTGTTTTGAATTGTTTCATCTCTCTATTACATTAGCTAGGAATTTAACAATTCCTGAGAGTTGTCTTGTTTTAGTAATTGACATTTATCTAATATAACTTCCAATTAAAATACCATTTACTTCACTAGATCACAAAACAGCGAATAGTTCTTGATTTTTTAAAATTTCTTTTTCATTGCAATCCATTTACCAGGTTTACATTTTCAGAATCAATGTATGAGAAAGGAATATAGGATTTTTATGCTAATGAGCAAATTTATTAAACTGTTCCTCATAAATTCAACTCTTTCATTCCTACAACATAGGAGTTACACCAACATTTCAGATTATGTAAAATAATTCTTAAGTGAGTAGCAGAGTCACAGATAATCATATTCATTCTTGAATGCAAACAGTGAATGATTAAATATTGCTCAGCAATGTTTGTTTTTTTTTTCTCAGCAATGATTTTTGAAAATATTTCCAAGAAAAGTTTATTACCTATACTTGCATTTAGTTACAAATGAAATCCATTGGAGGAAACTAAGCATCAGGAGAAAAGCTTCTCTGCTTGGTCATGTTTTTATTACTGAGCTTTGGGGTGAGTACATACCAAACTATGTGCTTTGAAATTATAACTTCATTTTAAATTGTATTAGGCTTTATATACAAGGAAGACCAATGGACATTTTGATCACATTTTAGAATATAATGCCAATTACCTGCTACTTATCCTAATGATGCCTAATTCCAGATTTGTAATCTTACTTACTTTAATGTATTTTAGAAAGTATGACAAAAGTAGTTTTGTGAAATTTGGACTTGAAATTTTAAGGGTATTCAAATTTGAATAATTACATCATACCTCATATTCCTCAACTCCTTAGTTTACTCTTGGCAATAAAAAATATAATGACCTGCTACATATGGCTTGATTGCATATTAAAACAAAGAGAAAGGAAAATATTGAATTAATTATGCTCTATAAAATATATGTGTATATATTAGATAGTAGTCTATGTATGAATGTGAGAGGATTGCAGTAAAGCTAGAAATAACTGAAAAAAATCTTATCCTACAATAAAGATAAGTTTGATGCCAGATAGGAATCATACATAAGCATTGTATTTCTGAACTTATTTTTTTGTAATTTAGTCAATTTAGTCTAACCACCTATAATTACAAGGACCCATAAAATTTATGCTTTACTTAACAAATATCAATCAATAGAAAACATGAAAAAACAAAGCAGCAAAAATATTGTCTTCAAGTTTTGGTTTCTGCTGTTGTTTGTAATTACTCTTTAGTATTATCAGTTTAATTGGTTTCATTTTTTTCCTTACATTTTGGCTATCAAATCTGTAACTTCCTTGTAAGTTTGCCTGCATTTTAAACATTAGTACTACTCTGCCATAAAGAAGGGTACACTTGAGACATTCCTAGGTAAATGGATCACCTTGAGACCACATTCTTTAATGAAATAAACCAGACAACCATTTGAAATATCACATTATTTCTCAAATGTATGAAATCAAAAGGGTGAATAAGGACTAAAATGTGTAATAGATATTGGGAAAAAGGAAGAAAATGTTCGAATGGGAAGGGGAACAAGGTAAGGGAGGGAGGAAGGATCAAGAAAATAGGACGAAAAATGGACAGAAAGCTTTTGTAAATAAGGAGAAGTAGAGTTGCAGGGAGGGGAGAAGATTTGGGAGAAAGTAAAAATCAAGATATATTTTGTACAGGTATGGCTCCCTGTTATATAATATATATAGTATGAATAAAATTAATTCAAATATGCATTTTGTAATAAATAAGAATGAGAATTTTTGAGTCTAATAATTTGCTAATAAATTTCACTTAGATTTTCATTCACTAAGTTGAATTAAATCATAGGTATTTATTACATTGTTTTCTCATATTAATTTCTCATATTAATTGAGTTACAATGACTATTTACCTTAAAGATTTTTTCATAGTAATATCTAAGTCAATAATCAGGGGAAATACAGCATGAGCATTTAGTGTTGTCTCCCATATTTTTACATTAAATCTAACTGACATTAATATAGGCCAAAATAGATGTCATTATAGTACTAGATTTTACCAAAATTAAATGTAGCTCATAACTATCTTGTATTTATACTCAGGAAAGTATGAACTATTTAGTGTAGCTTTCAGCTTCCAAAATGTTCATATTTTTTCTACTATATTACCCTGCTGACACCTCTCAGATGCCCTGTTTTCAACCTGATTAAATTTATTTTTTATCTTTCCTTGACTTTATTTACTGAATTTCCTTTCCTGATTTTATTTTTCTTTATCTTCTGAAGATGCGATAAAATATTAATTTTCCACTCAAGTTCATCATGATTTCCAATTTTGTTCAGGTTTGTTATTTATTTGCACTTTTATTAAAAATGTGTATTTTTATTTGAAATTATGGTTCATATTTACATTTTAGATTATTGATTCTTTGAAGCCAGCCAGATTTCCTGCTTTAGCCCTTTCATGGTTTCTCTAATCCTACCCCTAGTTTCTCCACTATAATCCAAATCTCTCATGCCACTTCTGCACCAATGTGCTCTAGAATATACAGTCAATTTCGTGTATAACTTGAATTCTTCCTACGGTCCTCACTATCTTCAAAATAATAGGTCATTTGCATTTGTTTTCTTGTCATTTCTATTCCCTAAATACTTGTTGGACCTCATCTTCTTTCTTTGCTTATGTTTCCAAGTGAGATCATCATCTTTTTGAAGTTTAAATTCCATTTATTGGCTGATTGTTGACTTTATCTCCTAAGCTTCCCAAATTATATTTAACGGCCAATTACCTCTTGAGAGTTTTGAATAGCTATTACCCAGGGAAACTGAAATGGAAATACATTTCTCTTTCTCTGTTTAGCTCCCTCACTCTATTCTCTGCCTTGCTCACACTGCTATGTGCGGGCTTGCTGTGAGTACAGAACCGCCACTTCGCACTCCATAGTAAGTAAACAAGCTTCAAGTAGCAGGGACAGCAGAGACTTTTGCTATGGTTTTCATAAAAAAATGTCTGCAGAGGGCTCATGTATTCAGAGGTGGGGCTTTTGGAAGATGATTTGGTCAGGGTGGTACTAACCTCATCCATGGACTGGTGCACTCATAAATCACAGAAGTTGGCGTCTGGAGGAAGCAGGTCAGCTGGAAGGGTTTCTTCCTTTTTTTCTTTTCTCTTTGTTCCTTCATTCCTTTCTTTTTCCTTCTGTTCTTTTCCCCTTCCATTTTCTTCTGTCTCTGTCTCTCTGTCTCCACCCCTCCCCCTTGCTCCCTCTCTGTTTCTCTCCCTTTCTGCGTTCATTCCAGAGCTATATTTTCAACCCTTGGAGAGGAATATTCTTATCTGTGACTCTTTGTCTCTCCTTGACTCCTTCCTGGCTGCCATGAGGTCAGACACTTTTAAGATCAGAATCTTCCCTCTGCCTCCCCCAGCAGTCATGATATTTCTACCTTGGAGGGAGCCAAACATGCACTGAAACCTCAGAAACCGTGATCCAAGATCAACCCTTCCCCCATTATGCTGTTTTGGTTAGATATTTTGTCCTAGCAGCAAAAAGTTACACTTTCAATTTTCTCACATCTCAGTCCCTCACCTTAATCCACCTTCATAACTTTTGTAACTAACTTCTTTGCTACAAGTAAACTTGTTACTGGTTTTGCTTTTAATCTTTTTTATACTTTTATTTTTAAACGTTAATTTTCATTTAATTTAGGTTGACAGAAAATTATAAAAGTAGCACAAAGTCTTCTCATACTGAAAGTTAACATCTTATGTAATCATACCGTGCCTTTTCTTAATCTAAGAAATTATAGATTAAGCTAAGAAATTGATAGATTAATCTAAGAAATTGATAGATTAATATTAACTACAGACTTTCACATGTTTTTCAATAAATGCCATCTCACCGGGTGGTGCAGACTTGTAATTTCAGCATTTGAGAGGCTGAGGCAGGACGACTGTTGTGAGTTTGAGGCCAGATGGGACTACATACTGAGTTCAAGGTCAGGTTGAACTACATAGTGAGATATTATCTCAAAAAGAAAAAATATATAGACACACACATACATACATACATATGTACTTACATGCATACCACCTTGCTGTTCAAGGGTCCCAAACACACAGCATTTTATATCCCACTACAAAAGTTTTTAGTGTCTACAGGGTTTGACAATGCCTCAGTCTTTTCTTATTTTCATGATATTTATAATTTTAAAAGATAAAGATTGAGGAAACTTTTAGAATGCGCATAATTTTTATATTGGGTTTGGGTACATTTGGGGAGAACAAGACAGCAGATATGAATATTCCTTCTCATTATAACAGGAAGATGATATCAACATAGGCTGCCATTGCTGATATTCATCTTGAACACACGGTTAAAGTTATTCTTGATTTTTTTTTTTCTTGTTTTCTATGGAAACCAGTCACTAAGTTTAGCCTACTCTTAGAAAGAGACGAATTAAGTGATGGCCCCTGGAGGGGAAAGCAGCATCTACTACTTAGAATTCTGTTTGTAAGATGTGTCTAGCTAAACCTCATCTTCTAACAAGTCATTGGTTCTGTATTTCCTGGATTGGGAGTGCAAGTGTTTTATCACAGAATCCAAAGCCTTTCTCCTCAGGCAGTTGCTTGATTGGTCAGAAACTTTATTCCTTAATGCAGAAATTAAATCCAAATCAAATTACATCCAGAAATGACTTCCTCTATTCACCTGTGAGGACAAATTACAGTTTGGGTTGCGTGTATAGACACTTTTTTGTTGCTATTCACCTGAAAACCAGGTGCCGGCTTTGGAATACCTACTGAAGACCCCTCCTGTATTCCTGAACATTCCTAGAGAAAGTTGGACATCATGTCTTTATGCTACTCTCCTAGGACTGTAAACTACAACCACTTTTACAATTGCCTTTACCAATTTTATTTTTACTCATTCAATCCAATATTTTGCCTTGAAATTTCTTGAATACTGAAGCCATTTCCTTTCTATTTTCGCAGCCAGATCTGTGATCTCCTTTAATTTTACAGGAAAAGATTGCTTAGTAAGCAAAGCAAGCTGATTAAATTTCAAGAATTTAGAGTATATTTTAACTGTAGCATTACATTTTCATGGATAAACTGTGCAATGTTAAGTACAAAATAAAGATGATGTGGATGAAGGAAACGGAAAAGATGCAGAAACAAAGAAAAGAAAAGAGGAAATAAAAATGGATAGTAAAAGGTAGGAAGGAAGAAGTGTAAAAGGAAGATAAGATGAGAAGACGGGGAAATTATGCAAAGCAAACACTACAAATTCTATTTTATTGGGAGGTAAAACTTAAGATCTCTCAACAGTTCTAGTTCCTTTCGTCTTTGCTTTCTCTGTTATTTTCTATCTACTGCTTCTCTCTAATCAAGAGTTCCTTGCATTAAAGCTGCCTTTGCTCAAATGCCGAGTCCAACAGAGAAAGTCGGGTGCAGGGGATGGAGCGCACACTTTTCATTAGCCCCGATCTTTCAGGACATTTGTTACTCTTACCTTTGAAGTGTGTGTGGCCCCTGCCTGGTCTGTGGAAGCGTTTGCCCTCGTCTTCTTCACCGTATGCCTCTCTGTGATTATTAACAGGAGAAACACATTTTATTCAATTTTTTGGTATTCACCTAATTCACTGTTAGTATTCTGAGCAAAGTCATTGCCATTAAATCTTCTTCCTATTCATTTCACACTCCTGAGTTGTGTGTAAATGTACCTCTTCTTCACAATTCTACAGTAATATATATAAGATTTGGTGTAAAGTATTTCCCTCGTGACAAAATATTCTACGTAGGGCCACGGATGTAGCTCAGTGGTTCCACCACCTGCCTCGCAAGCATAAGGTCCTGAGTTTGATCCCTGGTAGAAAAACAGAAACAAAATTAAAAAATATTCCATGTAATTTTACAGTTTATTTGAAAGACTGTTAAACATTGTATTTTTATAACTTCTGTCTCTGGCTCACTGTATATAATATGCACTGACCATTTTGCCTCAATGGGATTTTAATTATTTTGAAAACCTCTCTGTACACCGACAAGACACTGTATTTATTCAGTTAAAGGATGGTAGAAGTGACTATTCATTTAGTAATAATCTAGGACAAAACAAACTATGAAAATGATTTTAAAATAAAATTTATGTAATATAAACATATCAAAATGTTCAAATATGCCATTTCTAACAACGTATCATTAGTCCATTAATTTCCCCTAATTTGTGTGAAGCTACAGCTCATTTTGCAGATACCCATAAAATGATTGAAAATTATCGTATTAGGCATTTATGTAACAATTTAAAAATTACATTATTAGAAAGATAGATATTCTTGGAAATAATCTTCAATACCTGTTCAGTAGAATAAAAAAGTAGCATAAGAATTAACATTTTCTACAAGTAAATGTAAAACTCTTCTATATTTAAAATTAGTAGAACAGGTGTTGATCTCAGTGATTATGAGGAATAGCTGAAATTTAGACAATGGTGCATAAGCATTCTTGATTAACAAAACATTTAAATAGAGTGCAATTTTCCCTAAATTGGACTTACCTGGTGAGATGATGTTTATGCATTTACAGTCTTACATTTCTCTCTCTCTTTTTTCTATCCCTTCTGACACATTAGTGTGAATATCTGTCTATTTATCTATTACCTTAAAATGCACTCAGTGTGTGTCAAAGATCTGTATTACTGTGGTGGCTACCTACTAAATCTGTGAAAACACACTTTTCTAACAATATTAAAGTTATAAAATATTCCTGAAACTATAGTTAAGTTGTACTAGTTTATGATACATTATTTTCTCTCTGCACATTCATATAAATAGAGCATTTCATTTTGTAATAATAGTATTTTATATTTTTGCGTGTTAGATATTTTGTTTCACACTTTTATGTGACCATTTTATTTATTTATTCCTCAAAGCATTGGGCTGGTTACATAAATACTAGTACTGTTTTCTGTATTTGTTATCATTTTCTTATCCAAGCTTGATTAACAAATTTTAATTGAGTAAAAATTTAACACTTCTAATATATCTGTGTAGTGACTATTTGAGATGAAAATATGATAAGCTTGTCAAAAGTAACACTGCTAGTAGCTGTTACAATCTGGATTTGTCCCTAGCAATTGGACCAAAGAGTTTAATCTCCTATGTATGTACATGTAACAAAATACAAACAGATAAATGGTAATAATTTATTTCCTTCATATAATTTCTCTTTATTTGAATATGTCAAGCTTCTTTGAAAAAACTCAAACAGAAGTGATAATGAGAATTATGACTTTTCACCCTTCATTCTTTTCTTGGGCTTAGGCTAGTATTTCTTACTTGTGGAATGCAGAGAGAAACCTTAATATATTATGAACCCGAGTTAGCAAAGTACTTACTTGGCAGGATAGTTGTTTACACGCTATTTGTCTTGAAAGCTAATAGTTCATATTTTTTCATATTTTCCCCAACCTGTCTGGATAATAATTTTTATGCCCTACAATTAGGAAGATATTTAAAAAAAATAACTGAGATAGGGAAATCAAAGAGAACACAGCATGTCACTTCAGGGCTTTCTTTACACAGTATTTAGCAAGCTGACCTCAGAATTTTTTTTTGTTGTAGGAGACTTCACGTGTAATTAAGTTTGTGCTTTAATATTTGAAGAAGCTGTACATTTACATGATTACTCACAGAATTTACTCAGAAATGATAACAAAGGTTTTTGTTTGTTTGTTTATTTTGTTTCTACCCTCCACTGGATCAGGTTTGAATTTGACTATTGTTCTATATTTCCTTTTGTTGTTGTTACTAAAATGAATATGAAGAGCCAGTTCTTTTAAAATATTTTTTAACCAGATTCATCGCTTCTCCCTTCTCCTGTTAATTCATAGATTGAACAAAATATTTGATACTGTTTAACTGTATTTGCATGAGCTAAGTATTTTCCATTTTCAGTATTATTGCTGGCACACATATGAATGCAGTGCTCTTAAATTACGACTGTCAGGTAAACAGCTTAATTATTATTTATTGATATCAGAGAGAATGAGTACTTTGAGTATAGTAGAAGATTCCAATGAGAGCATAATATAAAGGGTTTACTATAGGATTTAGGCTTTTGTTAACAGAATTTCAAAGTTTTAAGGAAGCAGAATTTTTTTTCCTGAATTTTATACTGTGAGGAATTAAAGATCATTTTGTGATTGATTATCTTAATGCATGTTATTTGGAAAATGGAAAAATAAAATCCAGATAAAACTAAAATTGAGAAAGAAGCAGCATTTCTTCACTCTTAGTAGCTAAAATGGGACACATTTGGCATTTTTATTTGTATTATACAGTGACCTTGTTTTCATTGGTCTGTGAAGGACTTGAAAGATTCTGTTTTGGTCTCACTTTATCCTGGTCACAGCATACCTTAACTTTGATGGTGTTCTGTGAAACGTTTTTTAAACAGGAAAGAACCAACTGTGAATACCAGATGGTTTCCAAATACAAGCAGTTAGTTTTCTGTTTTTCACAATAAAAGAAAAAACAAAAAACCGTCATGATGATCATCATGACCACCATCCTGGCACAGGAGTTTGTGGGAAAGAGAAAGAATAGAGACCAAAGAGTTTTGATGTCAAATGTTTGTTTCTCACCAGGGAGTTGGCCTGTTCAGAACAGAGGACAAAAGTTCTAACCTCCATAAGCTCTTGGATGCCTCCAAACAATGGCTGGTAGAAAAGTATGCAAAACTGTAATTACTGTTACAGAAAAAGGGCATCTGCGGCACGCACTGCAAGGCAGTTGTTCTGTGAATCACGACAGTCCTCAGTGACAGCCTCACTAGAGGGGCAGGTGAGTTGCTTATTGGTGAGTGGATCAGTGTCATGAGGTAAACGTCAGTGGATTCAAATGCCACCTCTGGTGTTAGCAAGGCACACGTTCCCATGCAGAGGACAGGTGAGACCCTGAAAAGTGAGATGGAGGATACCCTACTGCAGATCACACTGGACTGTGTGGGCCACGTTGCAAGATACACGCATGCACACACACACACACACACACACACACACACACACACACACACCATTAGGGTCTTTGGCTCATTGGACACAGGTTCCTACCTGAGTGTACTGCTTTCATTGCCAGATCAAGCTGGTCTATAAATTCAAATCAACTTTGTGCTAATTCCTAAACTCTGTATGAAAGAGGTTTAGAGGAAAAGATAAGTAATGGAAAAATACACATGTATCTAGGCATCTGAGATACAGAGGTAAAATTTTTACTCTTAAAATAGATTTAAATTCTCAGTAAATGTTATATGTATGACTCATTAAATTCATAGGTATTAGTCAATGCCTATGCCGAACATACTTTATTGGATTAATGTGATTTTAAATGAATGCTGTTGGCATATATTAGAACTATCTAGTGAGCACACTTATCATAGGGAATTTGTACCTGTACATGATATAATTTGATTCTTCTTTTTACCCTATCCACCTTCCCTGAAGCCCCTCTCCCCTTATTTACAAAAGCTTTGTTTCCATGTTTCCCATTTTCTTTTCCGTTCCTTCCTTTCCCTCGCAACTCTCCCTTGTTCACTTTTCCATTTAAACATTTTCTTCCTATTTTCCAACGTCAGGTACATATGTTGGCCCTTAGTCACCCATCTGCTTCCTCACACCAGAGAAACAATGTAAGATTTAAACGAGTGTCCCATTTGTTACACTTTAGACCATACCCCCAGTAAATGTCTCAAGTTTCTCCTACTTTATTGCAGAGTAGTACTTCACTGTATTTAAATAAACACACACATATTAATGTTAAGACAGCAATTCCTCCTGGATTTAGTTTTGTTGTGGTTGCTGTTTTGTTTTTTGACACAATGCCACACTGTGTACTACAGGTTGTCTTTGCAATAAGATACCCCTTTCATAATAAAAACATTTTCCTTTGTACTCAAGTAAAGGACATTTTCTAAGTGTGTGCACACTCACATATAAATGCATAGAGATGGTTTCTACATAGAGTTATAAAGGATGCAGGAATATCTTCAAACTTATTAGAAATGACCAATTTCTTTTCAAAGTACTTTTACAATTTTGAATCACATTGGTGTGTGTTTTTTTAATATTTTTCATAAACATTTTCCTTTGTACTCAAGTAAAGGACATTTTCTAAGTGTGTGCACACTCACATATAAATGCATAGAGATGGTTTCTACATAGAGTTATAAAGGATGCAGGAATATCTTCAAACTTATTAGAAATGACCAATTTCTTTTCAAAGTACTTTTACAATTTTGAATCACATTGGTGTGTGTTTTTTTAATATTTTTCATATTACTAGATGTTTAATTTGTATTCCAATTTGATATTAATTTAATGTGTTTTTCATTTAAAGTTTTGCATAAAGTTTGCTTCACAAGGGTAAGAAAACATGTAACACCTCATGCAGCCCTGGTGTGCAGGCCAGAGGAGGATTCTTTGCCAAGCCACCTGCTTCTCAGCTCCAGTCAGCCACAGTTTCCAAGACTTTACAAACTCGTGGCTCCTCTCTGAAACAGCCTGTGTAGCTAACTGCAAAGTTTACAAGACCTTCATTTTCATTTCTACTTTTTAAAAAAATGTTTAGAACACCTGTTATAAGATCTTTACATTTTCTCTGGGTAACTACCTGCAATTTCTTGTCTTTAAAATGATGAAAAGCATGATATTAAACTCAGTTCCATTTGTTTTATGATATTATTTCTTAAAGTACCTTATCAAGTTTTGATTTTTTTTTTTTTTTGCACCAAGGAAACAAGATAAAACTATTACTGGATGTGAATGAAAGCAGAATATGGTAACTAATTTTGCTCAGAAAGGATGATTAAAATGATTTTCTTCTTGTTATTCATGAGAAAGAGAAAAAAGTTTCACATTCGAAGTAAACTCTGAGAGGAGCATCCACAGTTCTAAGAGGTTTGGATATCGTAATACTTTAAGTCTTTTTCATATAATATACAAGAAAATCCAGTCTCTTTGGTATAGACTTTCAGCTCCATGTGATGTGGCCTCTTCCCGCTTCTCAGAGTCCAGTGCCTACATTTCCCCATTCACAGAAACTTCTTACTACTGCCTTTAGTATCCGTGCTTTGCACACATTCTACATCTAGGTTAGTATTCTCTAACTCAGCTTTTACACAGCTATACTTTCTTCTTTTGTTTGGATCTTTGGAAGAATGTTATCTGTCCATAGAGACATTCCCTGTTCTGTCCAATCAAAATATTACTTTCCCATTTTTTTTCATTTTTTTTTTCCATTTTAATGAGGTTATTGGTACAATCTAGGTATACAATACAATTACATTCATCATTGGAATTCTGTACCTCTACATAATAGGCCTTGATTCTCATTTTTCCCCTTGTCCCTGCCCTCCCTTCACCCCCTCCTCCCCTCCCCATTTACAAGCACTTTATTTCCATTTTTTAAGTTTCTCATATTGTTTTTCCCCTCCCTTATTACCTTTCTCCCACCCTTCCCACTTTCCTTACACCTTTAGCCCTTTACTTCCTATTTCACATTATTAATTGTCTCATTAGGATCCTGTGTACTATTATAGTTTTTCACACCAAAGAAACTATTCGGTATTTCACTTAAAGAAATCTCTGTATGAACATTAAAAATAGGGAATCCTAAACTAAAACTAAAAAACAAAATAAAAGAGAAAAGGCAATGATGTATCAAAATAATCCTTAATTCTGGAGATGAAAATGGTCCCTGAACCTATTTAAATTGCTTCTCGCTCTTATAGTCTTATCTTATTCTTTTTTCACTATTTAGAGAATACTTTATTAGTTTCTGTAATCAAACCCACGTAGATATGACCTTACATATTTAGTACGATGTGTTACCCCTGTACACATGGAAAAAATAAAAATAAAAATAAATTAACATTTCTAGACCAATATGGTTGTCCATTTCTGTACAATGCCAA
>NW_022900917.1:10248206-10275487 GCF_012274545.1 Fukomys damarensis | reverse complement strand
ATATATATATAGACTAATAATACTATGTTATGCATCAATAGCAGCAACAACTTTTCCAGGTTCTGCAGTCATCTGAACAAAATTATGGACATTCAGCACATTCCATTAAAAACAAAAAAACAAAAAAAACAAAGAAAAGAATAATATCCAGACAACAGTAAAGTTCTGCTGCTGTTGTGGTACCTGGCACCAATTTTTCTATTAGCCTCTTAATCATCATCTGGAAAGAGAACATTCTAGAGTAATATCATTAAATGTAGCTCTGATAAAGCACGGTCCCTACTATGTATCATAAAGCGGGTACTAGATATTTTGCATTCACAGAGGTATGATACAGTACCATCCTACATCAATAATACTAGATTCAGTTTTGGTTTGAAATTTACTTTGTCTGCAAATAAGATTGCTACCCCTTTTTTTTTTCTGGGCTCCTGTCACATGGAGAATTGTTTTCTATCTTTTCACTTTCAGTCTATGGGCTTCTTTTTTGCACTAGGTGTGTTTCTTGTATACAACATATTGTTGGATTTTGCTTTTTATTCCATTTTGCCAGTCTATTTCTCTTGATTGGTGAGTTGAGGCCATTGACTTTGCTGGTTATAACTGATATGTACTGACTTATTATTCCCATTTTTTTATTAGTGCATTTTAATTTTACAAAATACCAGTTTCATTGAAACATTTTCATGTGTGCAAATATTTTTTCATATTCACTCATCCTATTCCCTTGCCTTACATCACTTTTCCCCCAAACTCAATCCCCTATCTCTTCTTCTTTAGTAGTTTATCTTCTACTTTAATCCCTTTTAATGTTTCACATATTAGGGTGAACATAAAATACTTGTCTTTATAAATTTTACATTCATTACTGGGATCTTGTACCTTTACACGACAGGTCTTGGTTCTCACTTTTTTCCCCTTGTCCATGCTCTCCCTTTACCCCTTCCCTCACCATTTACAAACACTTTATTTCCATTTTTACATTTTCTCATATTTGTTTCTTTTTCCTAATTACTTTTCCCCTACCCTTCCCATTTTCCCTACACCTTTAACCATTGTCTTCCTATTTCACATGGTCAATTATATCATTAGGATCTTATGTACTATTATAGTTCTTGACACCAGAGAAACTATTCGGTTTTTACACATGTTTGACTTTTTTATTTCACTTAGGAGTACATCCTCAATATGTATCCATTTTCCTATGAATGAATGTAATTTCTCATTCTTTATGGCTGAGTAGTATTCCATTTTACAGAAAAACCACACCTTCTTTATCCAGTTTCCAACTGATGGGCAATAGGCTGTTTGAAAGTTTTAGCTATTACAAACTGTGCCGCTATAAACATAGGTTTGCATATATCACTATGGTATGATTCTTTTAATTCTTTTGAAAGGTGCCCAGTAGAGGGATGGCTGGGTCAAATGGAACCTCTAGTCCCAGCTCTTTGAGGTATCTCCATATTGATTTCCATAATGGTTGCACCAGTCTGCACTCCCACCAACAATGGAGAAGGGTTCCTTTCTCCCCACAACCCTGCCAACATTTGTTATTGGTTGATTCTTGATAGCAGCCATTCTTTGTGGGTTGAGGTGGAATCTCAGTGTTGTTTTCATTTGCATCTCTCGAATGACCAGTGATGTGCAACATTTTTTCATATACTTACTTGCTGCTTTTACTTCTTTGTCTGAGAAATGTCTATTCATTTCAGATGCCCATTTTTGAACTGCGTCTTTATATTTGGGGGGGCTGATTTTTTTGAGTTCTTTATATATATTCTCGATAGTAGTCCTTTGTCTGAGGAGCAGCTGGTAAAAACTTTTTCCCACATTGTAGGTTGTCTCTTAGTTCTGCTGATGGTTTCTTTTGCAGTACAGATGCTTTTTAAAGAGATAAGATCCCACTTGTTGATTCTTTCTCCTAATTCCTGTGCTACTGAGAATTTGTTCATAAAGTCTTTTCCTATGCCAATGTCTTCAAGAGTTCTGCCTAACTTATCTGCCATCAAGTTTAGTGTTTATGTTTTAATGTTTAGATCATTAATCCACTTGGATTTTAATTTAGTGCATGGTAAAATATAAGGGTCCAGTTTTAATGTTTGGCAGGTTGAAATCCAGTTTTTCCAACACCATTTATCAAAGAGGCTATCTTTCCTGCACTGATGATGGTCAGCTCCTTTGTCAAAAATAAGTTATCTGAGTACATCTGGAATTGTTTTTGTGTCTCCAAGTCTGTTCCACTGATCCTCAGGTCTGTTTCTTTGCCAGTACCATGCTGTTTTTATCACAGTGGCTTTGTAGTATAGTTTCAAATTGGGAATTATTACACCCACTGCCATGTGTCTGTTGCCTAGGATAGCTTTTGCTATTCTAGGTCTCTTATGGTTTCAAATTAATTTTTGAATTCTTTTTTCTATTTCTGTGAAATATAGTTTTGGAATTTCAATTGACATTGCATTGAATCTGTGTAGCAGTTTTGGTAGTACGGCCATTTTCACTATGTTGATTCTTCCTACCCAGGAGGAGGGGATATCTTTCCATTTTCTTATATCCTCTTTGATCTCTTTTTTCAAAGTGCTTTAGTTTTCAGTGTAGAAGTCTTTTGCTTCTTTTGGTAGATTGATTCCTAGATACTTCATTTTTTTGGATGCTGTTGTGAAAGAAATTGTTTCCCTAATTTCTCTCTCAGTGACTCTGTTATTTGTGTACAAGAAGGCTGTTGATTTTGGGGTGTTGACCTTGTATCCAGCTACTCTACTAAAAGTGTTAATTAAGTCTAGAAGTCTTTTGCTAGAGTTTTTGGATCTTCAATGTAACATATCATATCATCAGCAAATAATGACAATTTAACTTCTTCCTTTCATATCTTTATTGCTCTAATTTCTTTCTCTTGCCTAATTGCTATGGCTAAAGTTTCCAGAACTATATCGAAGAGGAGTGGTGATAGTGGGCATCCTTGTCTTGTTCCTGATTTTAACATGAAGATTTTCAGTTTTTGGCCATTTAGTATGTTAGCTGTTGATTTTTCATAGATCACCTTTATTAAGTTGAGATATAGACCATCTATTCCAATTTTTTGCAGGATTTTTTAATCATGAATGGGTGTTGAATTTTGTCAAATGCTTCTTCTGTATCTATCAAGAGCATCATATGATTTTTGTCCTTGACTCTGTTAATATAGTGTATTACATTTATTGACTTATGTATGTTGAACTATTCTTGAATCCCTGG
Organism: Fukomys damarensis; assembly: GCF_012274545.1. NCBI lineage: Eukaryota > Metazoa > Chordata > Mammalia > Rodentia > Bathyergidae > Fukomys > Fukomys damarensis. Next base: position 10,272,256 of record NW_022900917.1, on the reverse strand, counting down.
AATAAATCCTACTTGGTCAGGATGTATGATCTTCTTGATGATCCTCTGTATTCTGTTTGCTAGTATCTTATTAAGGATTTTTGCATCTGTATTCGTTAAGGAGATTGGTCTGTAGTTCTCTTTATTAGTAACATTTTTCCCTGGTTTGGGAATCAAAGTGATACTTGCTTCCAGGAATGAGTTTGGAAGTATTGCTTTCCTTTCAATTTCATTGAAAAGTTTGAAGAGTAATGGCAGCAGTTCTTCTGTAAATGTCTTGTAAAATTCAGCTGTGCATCCATCAGGACCAGGGCTTTTCTTTGTTGGTAAAATTTTAATTACATTTTCAATTTCATTGATTGTAATTGTGGTGTTTAAAATGTTTTTATCTTCTTTGCTCAATTTTGGTAATTCATAAGTATCTAGAAATGTGCCCATTTCTTCTGTGTTTTCCATTTTGTTAGAATACAAGTTCTCAAAGTAGTTATTGATTATCATCTGGATTTCTGTTGGATCTGTTGTGACTTTACCTTTTTAATTCCTAATTGCATGGATCTGAGCCTTTTCTTTCCTTTGCTTGATAAGGTTAGCTAAGGGTTTATCAATTTTATTTATTCTTTCAAAAAACCAACTCTTTGATTCATTTTTTTTGTATTGTTTTTTAGTTTCCATTGCATCGATTTCTGCTCTTATCTTTATTATTTCCTTTCTTGTTTGAGCTTTGTTTTTTTCTTTCTCTTGTTATTCTAGGAGTCTAAGAGTCATCATTAGGTTGTTTATTTGAGCTCGCTCTGTTTTCCTAGTGTGGACATTCAATGATATGAAATTTCCACATAGAACTGCTTTCATTGTGTCCCATACATTCCTGTATGTTGTATTGGCATTTTCATTTATTTGTAAAAACTGTCTGATTTCTTCCTTAATTTCCTCTCTTATCCATTGATTGTTCAGGAGAGTGTTGTTCCATTTTCACTTGTTTGTGAAATTCCTATGGTTTCTTGTACTATTGATCTCCAGCTTCATTGCACTATGATCTGATAATATACAGGGAATAACTTCGATTATTTTGCAATTATTCAAACCTGTTCTGTGAGCTAATATGTGATCTATCTTGGAGAATGACCCATGTGCAGCTGAAAAGAATGTATATTCTTATTTTGTGGGGAGGAACACTCTATAAATGTCTATTAAGTCCATGCTTTCAAAAGCTTGGTTCAATTGTAGTATTTCATTGTTGACTTTTGGCCTAGATGATCTGTCTGTTTGTGAAAGTGGGGTGTTTAGATCCCCCACTACAATTGTATAAATGATTATTGGTTTTTCATGTTTCTTAATATTTCTTTTATATAGTTGGGGGCATTAGTATTTGGTGCATATATGTTTATGATTGTCATCTCTTCCTCTTGAACTGTTCCCTTTACAAGGATGTAGTGGCCTTCTTTGTCTCTTTTAATTAGTTTTAGTTTGAAATTTACTTTGTTTGCCAATAAAATTGCTACCCCTGCTTTTTTCTGGGTTCCTGTCACATGGATAATTGTTTTTCACCCTTTCACTTTCACTCTATGGACTTCTTTTTGCACTAGGTGTGTTTCTTGTATACAACATATTGTTGGATTTTGCTTCTTAATCCATACTGCCAGTCTGTTTCTCTTGATTGATTAGTTGAGGCCATTGACATTGATGGTTATAACTGATATATTCTAACTTAATATTGTCATGTTATTGGCCTTTTGTTGACTCTTTTTACTTTTTTGCCTTCTCCTTTTAGTTTCTTTCCTTGCCTATTTGATTTGCTCTGTTGGGCCTCATGGTGGTGTGATCTTCATTGTCTTTTTCTAGGATATTGTTTAGAATTGCTTGTAGTGCTGGTTTGGTATTCATGTAGTTTCTCAGGTGTTCTTTATCGTGGAAGTATCGTATTGCCCCATCCATTTTGACAGAGAGTTTTTCAGGATACATCAGTCTAGGTTGGAGGATGTTTTCTTTTAATACTTGAAATATCTCACTCCAGGCTCTCGTTGACCTGAGGGTTTGTGTAGAAAAGTCGCTGTGATTCTGATGGGCTTTCCTTCGCATGTGATTTGTTTCTTTTCTCTTACTACTTGAAGTATTTTGTTCTTCTGTTGGGTTTCTGGGATCTTGATTATTATATGTCTAGGTGTACATTTTTTTTTTTTGATTGTGGCTAGCTGGGGTCCTATATGCCTCACTTATCTGAATGTCAAATTCTTCCCCTCTGTTTGGGAAGTTTTCTGTCATTAATTCTGTGAACAGCCTTTTAAAGTAATTTGTATTTTCTCCTGCTACTTCATGGATTCCTATCAGTCTTATATTATTCTTCTTTCCTTCATCTAGGAGCTGTTGGATTGATTTCTTATGATCCCTTACTGTTTTTAAGAGACCTCTCTTTTCATGGTCACTGAGGGCAATCTCATCATCTATATCTGAGATTCTATCTTTGCATTCTTTTATTCTGTTTTGTACACTTTCAATGGTGTTTAATCTCCTGGATATCTGTTTGAATCTGTTTTATGGATTCCATTTGTTTCCTATGTTGGGAGTTTATTGTTTCCATTTCTTTCTTATGCTGGGCCTTCATGGCTTCTTATCGTGGTCCTGAGCTCATCTATTTTTTTGTCAGTTTCTGTTCTAGAGTCTTGAATCATGACTCTTATTTTGCTCACCATCTCTATGTTTATCTGGGAAATTATTTCTGTTTTGAGTTTTTCTAGGGCGTGATTTATCTGTTTTGTTACTTCCTGTGCTTTGAGTTCAGGGTGTCCTGGTGGTTCACTATCAACCTTTTCATCCTCATTTGCCCTACTGTTTGCCATTGGTGAACTGGAAATCTGTGTTTGTGTCTTGTTTAAGTGTTTTCTCATTTTTATTTTTGTTGTTGGTCTGTCCTTGGTTTAATCTCTGGGTTATCACCCAAATCTTCCTGATATAGTTGCTCCCTAGCTTCTGGGTCTCTAATGACCCACAGACGTTCTCATCTTCATAACTTCAGAGAAAACAGCTCATTGAATCAACCACAAACCTTTATCCCAACTGATACAATCAGCAACACAATATGATCAAGCACAACATGGAAACTTACCACCTGTGGTAGTCACTAGTCTATCACCTTTAAACCATTTGAGTTAAACTGAAATCAAGAAGTAGTCCAAAACATGTCTGCAGTGAACAAACTGTTCAATATAGTGTATTTACCATTTAGGATGGGGGCTCAGACAGAGCTAGAACGCAAGACCCCTGATCTCAGCTCGCTGATGGCATAACCCCACGATGCATACTGACCTTGGGCTGCAAGGCCCAGAATGAGTTCCCCAACCTCTTGAGCGGTTGAACTCCATACCGTTCTAGTACAGGTTTCCCACATCCTTTCTTTAAAGATATTCAAAGTTTGGAACTCAGAAAAATACCCTTTATGACTACCTCTGCCTCTGCAGAGTGGGTCCAAAGACTGATACAATCAGGAGGTTTGAGAGTGAGGGTGTGGGAGAGTGTTGGGGGAGTTGAGGGCATTCAGGGGCATCAGTGTGGCTACCTTCCTGGTGCTGGAGCAATGGCGGTGGCCCCGCAGGAGAGGGCTTTTCTATCCTTCCCCTGGTCGGGGCCCAAGCTGGTCCTCCTGGTGCTGGAGAGATTGAGGCAGCCCATCAGGAAAGGGCATGGATGATAACACTCTTTAACAAGCATCTTAGTTGACTGGTAACAGGATGTCATTTCATCGATCCTAGGGTGGCATGATTGTAAGATGCTTTGTTATATTATGAAACACTTAAAAACAAAACACTTCTGCCAATCTATGACACAATGTTATTTTATTATTTAGATGCTGTAGTTTTGAAAATTCTTCTCTAGAATTCGTTAGATGTAGGTTTTTCACATGTAATGATTCTTTTCCCGTTCTTAGATAATGACATAAGATTCAGACTCTGTGTGATTCATTCTAGCAATGTGCGTGGATCAGTGAAGTCCAAGTGGTTCACACAATATGACCCAGTCCTGTATGTATGAAATGTGACAACTGAATCTTAAGTGCTGCCTGAGAGAACCTCTTTCTGATTCCTATTCTTAATTTCAGAGAGGAGAAAATGCATGACATATTGCATATCCTTAACTGACTTTATTCATTGCTTTACTTTTATACTGTTCCTCTCTCAAAATTCAGTGAAGGGATATACTTACCTGGCAGGGGAGATATGGTGATCATGAAGGTGGTTTTCCCAGGGAGAGGCTCATCTGTTGCACTCCAGATGTGCCAAGCCCTGAAATTTATCCAAATGTGGGAAACAACTCTATGGCATAATTTGTGGTAGTGGGGGACTGCCTTCACACTCTCCACTGGTAAAAAAAAAATCAATGAGGGAAAATTTTTCTTCTTTTATTCATTAAAAAAAATGCCTGGAGCATAGTTGAAAGTACTTTAAATATATTGAAAGAAATCGGAGAAAGCATTTTTTTTAATTTCACTCAACTATATTTACCTCTTATGATAATTATAGAAAATATCCACCAAAAGTTCATTTCCTGCATCTTGTTGATTTGCAAGCCTGTCAGATTTAAAATAATGCTTGAATGAAGTCTACTATAAGAAAAGAATAAGACACACATGTTACTAAGTCCTGAAAAGATTTACTTATGTGCCTCTCAACCATATATATAGATAATCTTCAGAAAAAAGCAACATATTTAAGGCAATAGTGATCCCCATGCTACCTAAAATGAACTGTCCTTGGCTTCAGGAAGTAGAAATTTATTTCTCACTCATAAAAGGTTTAGTTGAAGCTTTGGTGGTAATGAGTGAGGAGCTCAAGCTGTTGGAGGCTTTGGAATCTATAAATGTAGTTGCTGGAATCTCTCTGAATGTCCCTATCAGCCAAATTCCAGCAAAGTGTAGAGAAGCACTCAGCAGGGTGTTGGGTGCACCATGTTTGGAAAGGTTGTTAATCTGTTCTCCCAGATCCTAAATAGCACAGTGCATCATGTGAGCCCACATTATATCTACCATGTAATATTAGGACTCATTTGTATTACAGAAAAGGTGAGAAGACCAAGAGATAAGGGAAAAGATCTTAAGGAAAAAATGCCATTTTTGCTTTTATTTCTATTATTATAGGACAGTTTATCACAGTCTAGTACATTATATTTGCTCAGCCTAGTGACTGTGAGAATCAGTCACACTTTCACAGGTATCACTAGTCTTTTAATTTTTTTCCTCACTGAATTTATTGGTACTTTTTAGGTGTCCAGTGCAGTTACATTCATCATTGGGATCTTGTACCTTTACTGGTTTTTTTAATTTTAATGATAAATTACCCAATATCTATACTGGATCACAATTGTTTTTCCCCCCGCTCTGTCTCTCTCTCTCTCTCTCTCTCTCTCTCTCTCTCTCTCTCTCTCTCTGTGTCTCTCATCTCTTCTTTCATATTTTATTTATATATTGAATTTTTCATATAAGCAAATCATGGGATAATTAAGCTTTGCTACTGTAATCAAGCACATTAACTATTTAAACAGTGCATATAAAAGTGCACCTTGATTTAGTATCAGATTTTCGTGTTTTGTGTTTGTTGGTTTATTATTCTGGTTCTTAAATGGTATATGTCATAACGAATTTTGTAAGGACTTAAAAATAAATGAATCAGATTCTGTCAAAATAAAAGGAGATTGGGTGGAGGAGAAAAGGGAAACAAGATGTGCTGTATATATGCACTGATTTCCTGTAATAAATCTAATCATTGGCACTGCAAGCATATACTAACAAATAATTTCTAAAACCCTCTATCAAATATGCTTATAGTATAGTGTTAGAAGTGCTTTCTTATTTATATCTATATCTGAGTTTGATGTGCTGGCTGGAGGTGGTCAGATCTTTCTGTGCTCAAGCTTGCCCACTCCTTTAGCTATCACCTAGCCCAGTGCTCAGGGTCCCATAGGTACCAGGAAGTCCCCTCACCCACAGCCCACTTCACTGCTCACACGGTGAATCTGACCTGATTGCTTTGAGCTGCCTGGTTCTCACCCTGAAATCAAAGCCAAGTCTCCCCTCAGTTTGCCTCCTGACTGACCTGTCCATCCTGAGAGTGGCCCTGGGTGGTCTGCTTCATCCCCCAACCAGGGAATGGTGAATTACAAGGAAGTGTGAGATTCTTTCTACTTACTCTCTCCTGCTCTTCATCTGTCCCCATCCCATCTCACCCGGGATAATAAAATGAAAACAGTGCCATAAAAATTTTAGTTGATCAATATATTTGGTCATTTCATCAGATGATCATTATTCTAAATAAACAGTTGTGGTTAACTATTCTTACTACAGTAAATCTAATAATATAAGGAATAATATCACAGATCAACACATGGGAATGCAACAAATTTAAAAGCTTCCTGCATAGCAAAAAACAATCAACAGTGAGGAAACAAAGTACAGAATTGAAATAAAAATTGTCATCTAGTCTTTGATAGATGAGTAATATCTACAATAGATAAAGAATTCACAAATCAATTTCTAAAACAAGGAATCCAAAGGAAAAGTGAAAGAACAAGTAGCCAGGAGTGGTCGCATAAGCCTGTAATTCCAGCACTTGGGAAGCTGAGGCAGGAGGATTGTTGTGAGTTTGAGATTGGCCTGGGCTACATAGTGAGTTCCAGGTCAGTCTCGACAAGTGAACTGAATACACACTTCTCCAAAGAAGACGTGCACATGGCCAACAGGTATGTGAAAAGGATTTTGCACCTTTAGCCATCAGGGAAATGCACATAAAAACAATTCTGAGGTTCTATTTTCTCCAGTGGGAGTGGCTATCAGGAAGAACCCAAAAACAACAAATGCTGGAGCGAGATGGGAGAAAAAGAAATACTTTGGTGGAAATGCAAACTACTGCAATTACTTTGGAAATCCGTATGGAGATTTAAAAAAAATAGAAATTGTATTTGACCCAGGTATACCTCTCCTGGGTATACTACTGAAGAAGGTAGAGTCATGGCACTACAGTGACACGTGAATGCCTGTGTGTATCACAGCACGATTCACAATTCATAAAGCTAAGCTCTGGAAACAGTTTACCTGCCTTACAACAGATTTCTGGTAAAGATCATGTGACACACACACATACACTGTGTGTGTGTGTGTGTGTGTGTGTGTATAGATAGATAGAGAGAGAGAGAGAGAGAGAGAGAGAGAGAGAGAGAGAGAGTTACCTTGGTTCATGAACACTTATGTTTGCAAACATTTCATTTAACAAAGTGTTCAGCAAAATTTTGCTTCTGTTCACAAATTTCACCTCAGGTGATGAATAGAGTCATGGCCATCTTCCCCACACAAACAAGAAGGCAACCGTACAATTTTGTTTCGTGAATCTAATATATAATTATATATGTACACCATTTACCCATAAAGAATAATGAAATTGTGTGAGTTGCAGGAAAATGGTCATATCTATAGACCGTAATGTTAAGTGAAATATGCCAGAAACTAGACTTTGAATATGGGATACTTCTCTTATATGAGAAACTCCAAATAAAATTGAATTAAACAGTGAAGCAAAGTTGAGGCAATAGGAAACAGAGGGATAGACTCTTTGGAAATGTGGCAAAGAAGCATGGAAAGGACAGCGGGGGAGGTTGTGCAGGACCGTGAGGGGGTGACAGTTGGTCAAGGCTCTGTGCATGCACCTGTTCCACCAAAAGGCATGTAACTGTGAGATGCTGTACATATGCTCTAGCGTACACACGGACTTAGACAGTAAAACATGAATTCTTTCTGAGAACCTGCACAGTCATTGTTCTTGGACAAATAAGTAAACGCTCAGGAGTGTGAAGCCTGAATGACCAAGTTGCAGCTTCATATCTGCGTCACTTCCGGCTCCACATGAAGACGTCAGCAAGGAAACTGCAAGTTTCACGTAATCCCCAGTTTTTGGTCTCGTCAGTTTCTAGTGTACGTTGTTGTGCTTTTCCAGGGGTGCACATTCCCCATGTAACTAATGAGGCTGAGTGTTTTTTTTTTCTTGTGTTTATTGAAAATTCTATTTTTTAAAACCATTTGACTAGTTTTTTGTCTTAAGTAATAATGTGCCTTAGAGGTACACAGTTTTGACACATATACTGAGAATGTTTTCTCTAACTCTGTCCCTTGCCTTTCGCTTTGTTATATTATATCTGTAGGTAAACACAAAATTTTAAGTTTCTTGAAGTTATTTTTTCTTCTTTTTGGCTTTTCATCTTTTTGTTAGTAAATTTACACAAAAATGAGCTCTGCCGCGGCATCTTCGTGCATTCACTGCCCCATTTTGACCCTGTCCGCCACCTTCCTGTTCTTCAGTGGCCTCCACTGTTGGCTCTCCCTGATCCCCACCCTTTTTTACTGCAGTCTTCCCTCCCTCCCTCTCTCCCTCTTTCCTCCTCCTTCCCTTCCTTCCTTCCTTCCTTTCATACACCGAGGATGGAGTTCTCTTGTCAAGTAAATATTTCACCATTCTAGCCATAGACAGTATCTTTTTTTGTACTTGTTTTTTTTTGTTTTAGTTATTACTGTTAAGTCCATGATCCACATAAAACTAATTTTGAAGATCTTATAATACATGAATTAGAGATCCCATTTTTTCTTATTGATATCACGTTCTTCCAGTACATTAACTGCAAATAAATTATTTCTCATATCAAAGTGTTATGGCCTCCTTATTGACAATCAGATGATGCTTTACATGCATGTTCTTTTGCATTCTGTTCAGTGGACTTGTACCTGTATCTTTATGTGAATATCATGTGGTTTTGATAACTACTCAGGTATTCAAATCTATTTAATTATAATTCTGAGTTTGTGTTTTTTAATATTATCTTGCTTTTCTAGGTTACTTACTTTTCATTTTTAGAAGTAAATACTGAATTTCTTTTAAAAATTCTGTAGAGATTTTAATTGGGATTACACTGAATTCCATGAACCATTTAGGAAAATGTAGCATGTTAACAATGCTGACATTTCCAGACAATGGATATAGTACACCTCTCTATTTATTTAGATTTTTCAGAATTTCTCCTTGGATTTTTATGGTGGTTGGTAAAATATTGTATCTCCTTTTGCAAAATAATCTCATTCTTTTATTTTCACATGTGAACTTCTCAACAGAATCCACATATCTGCCACTGCAACTATAATTGTGACCCCATTACCATTTTCCTAAATTTCCTATCCCTGTCAATTCTTTGCATCTGTACATATTCCCCAAACTATGAGTTTTTTTCTTCAAAAGCCAATTCAGTAGCCCTGGGGATATGTACTTACCTGAAATCTGTAGTCAGACTCATAATAGACTGAATAATTTTTCACATACAGAATGGTTGGGACTGGAAGCCATATACATTTGTTTTAATCTTTATGGTGCTAGGGATTGAACCCAGGGCTTTGCAGAAGCCAGGTAAGTGCTCTACTGCTGAGCTACTCTCCCAGCCCAACACATATTTGAGGATATAGGGAGCATTACTTGGCTGTGTCTGGTGTCATATTCTAGTAATTCCATTGCACACTTGTGGTAGGCTGAGGTAGGAGGATAACAAGTCCAACACAGCCTACGCAATTCATCAGCTTAACAACAACAACAAAAAGTTCAAAGGAGTAGAAATGTAGCTGAGAAAACTCTGGGATTCAATTGCCAGTACCATAAATAAATAGTAAAAGAGAAGCATGTTATGTAAATTTAAAACCCAGTGTCAAAACTGAGCAAAGGCAAATTTCAAATGGCCTAGTGATTTTTAACCATATCTTTGCATATTTTCAAGGTCTTTGTACCAGGGAAAAATACTAAACGATTTGTGAATCTCTTACCAGATCTTGGACACTTTAGTGGTAAGAAAGCAATGAAACATAAAATTATAGTGCACAAAATACTATCTGATGAAGAAAATTTACAAAAGAAATGTAATTGACTATATTACCTTATATCATTGTATTTCTGTGGAACACACTTAAGAAATACTGCACAGCAGAAACAGCAGCTTTTCTTTGGCTTTGGATGAGAATGTTGCTGTTCTGGCTCCATCAGCGTGCCTCCTGCATGTTTTTGTTTTTGGATCCTACCAGCGCCCATCTCTTCTATTTATAGGAGAGATTAGTAAGGATACACTCTCAGTCTTCAATACAGTGGGAAGTGTTACATAAGCTCTCTTATATTTTCAATAATTTAAAGTAAGTTCATACAATCGTTCAAATTATATTTCTGTATACAATATATGTCGCTATATTTTCAATAAAGGTTTTAATCTGTGGGAGCTTTCGTTCTGTAATATTCATTTCAATGAATTTGAAAATGATTCTTTGACAGAAATAACAAGATTGCCACCTAGTGGCAACTATTGCAAATGACAGACACGTGGTCCCCGTGTAACCAAAGATTTAGAAATATCAAGGTTAGTCACTTGATATACAAAGACTAGATCTGTTATCAACAATTCAAAACTTAGAAAGCAGAGTCATCAGTACTCATTAGTTACTAATGTAGTACAATGCAATTATCCCATTCACAAATGAAGCACTTCATATAGCTGTGTCAAAATGACGTCATATTTTGAAAAAGATAAATGCTTATGGCCACATATTTAAGTAACTAAATAGGAAGTGACCTGAATATCACTAATATAGAGAATGTATGTATGTGTTTTAGCGTAGATATAGCACGTAAGTTCTGTATTCAACCTGATTCTTTATGATGCCTGTCAATATCATTCAGTGAAGCCGTTAGATGTTAACTTCACCTACTTACATAAACTATTCCTAAACTTCATATATTTTGAAGTGAAATGAAGAGAACCTGCAGTTGCACACACTACTGTTAGCAGCACACAACAAGAATTCAGTGATAGCATCTGTCGTTAATCCAGTAACACAATCAGTCCTGTAAATGATGCAGTCATAATTATTCTAGCATTTAATCCCCAAAGGTAAAGAATATATCAGATCCTTTACACATAAGTACTGAAATAATTAATCTGCAGAGTTTAATGTTTTACAAATAATTAGTATTAGTTAAAATATTCAAATGAATGTCATATTAATTATCAAAATTTACTCAATAATCTTTACTGGAATCTTTAAAGATGGCAGTAACAATATTAATCAAATATTTGTACAAGAAATCAAATGTACTATATTTTTCAATGAAATGTTGTTAGTATAATTTTCTATGTACCAAGCAGAAACTGCATCATGAGACTTTAAATATGCTGAGTATAATGTTTGGTTCATTCTCAGTTTTAGATTATTCTGTAAGACAGGTAAAATATTTCCTTTCTCATTTAGAGCTTTTTTCTATTTATATTTTGAAACTAGCACTATGCTTATGTATCTCAGAAAAGCACAAAGGGTTTAGATAGCAATAGTGAAACTCAATTTTATAAGAGAAAACATGCTTCAAGTAAAAATATTTGGTGACTGTCATAGTTGCCTCTAGTACATCACTATGGCTATGTGATGTGAAGTCTGGCATATAAAAATGAAAATGTATTTTACTGAGCAAAGTTCAACATTTTTGTTTAATTGTGCAGATTTTATTGAAATCACAGTACCTTATTCATCACTGGAGATATTTTTCAAACATATTCATCATTAACTAATCTAAATAAACTATACCTGTACCACTGCCTATCTTATGTTCTCCACAGATTGTTGTTTTTAAAATATACTTCAGGTGGTAGAAAAAATAAACTCTTTTTAATTTTTAAAAGATAGTAAGAGACAAAAAATACATCTCTACTGTGGAATGTAGTTATGGAGGAAACCGTCATCATTTCACATCTAAATATATATGGGAGTAGAACTGAGAAAAATTAAGGAATTCAGTAAGTATGAAAGCAGCAGTTTCTTTTGTTTTCTCAAGGCAACCATTATTCTAGCAATATATTTGCCATGGAAAAGCAGACTTTCAAAGCACACCTGGAAAGAAACTGAGTGTAAGTTCAGGCGATAATATTGTGACTATTTGGCTTTGGAAAAATTAATCAATATTTGTGAAATAATTGAACTTGGCACTGACACATACTAGACATGTTCTGAATAGTGTGGAAATTCTAAATTTGTATAGATTAATAAAATTTTGATACAATTCTTTCTTTGGTTTAACTGGATGCATTTAAAACAATAACATTCCTTAGAGATTGTTTTGAAACATACACATTTGGAGAAAAATGCTGGCCTAGATGTCAGATTCTGCAAGTTATAAAATATCTACAATGTAAATTTGACAGTTCCTTTAAATTTGAACCATTTTGAGCTTTTGCAACTCTCAAAGCAGAGCATGCTGATTGACTAAATTAGATAATTTCATTTCAATTTAGTAGTGTAGGAACAAACTGCCTTATACTGTAATCTCACACATGGCTGCAGAATCAGGCACAATTTATTTTTCCTTACAAAAGGAAGAAAGAAAAGAAGGAAGGAAGAGGGGAGAAAATACCCCAAACTAAGAATTCATTGTAGAATTGAAACTGTGTCATGGTGTATCTGCCATATAAGGTTAGATAGAATCTTGTCTTGGCTTCATAAAACCCTGAGAATTTAAGTTTCTTTTTTTCTTACATCATGACTACATTCTTAAAGATCTATGTCTTTCTCAGCCTGTTTTCCGAGTTCATATATGTCCTCCCAAAATTTCTGGGTTAAAATTTAAGACACACTGTTATGGGATAAATAATTATGCTCCTTAGGAGGTGATTAGGCCATGAAACCTTTGTCACCCTGGATGGAATCAATATCCCTTTTAAAGAGTCAGGGACAGTTTCCTTCTTCTGACCCTATGCAGTACGAAACACAGCAAGGTGCGATCTTTGAATCAGACAGCTACAATAAGACTCTAAATCTCTTGGGGTCTTGTTCTTGACTTTCTGCCATACAGAACTGAAAGAAATATATGTTTATATGAGTTACTGTGATGCCTTTATGCTATGGCAGCAGGAATGAACTAGACATATTCACAAGAAGGTGAATTTTTTTTGAAAGCCTAATTTTTATTCTGAGAAACTATACTGGTACGGGAGGTACAAGTGAGACTACAAATGTTAATTAAATGAACTGAAAAGGGAATCAATGAATTGATTAATTCCATTGTAGTATTCAGCTGCAATACAATACATTTTTTAGGAATTTCTTCACTTTGCAGTGTTTTGCATGGAAGGGACACATTCCAAGTGATATAATTTTAAAACACTCAAATAATGTCACTTATTTATATACAACGTGCAAATGAATTTATACACAATAAATGGCATATATGTATGTAATATAAAACATATATCTAAAAATCACAGGAGTAGATTTTAGACAATGCTCACCAATTTCAACATGATTCTTGGTTACATATGGCAAAGAAGTAAAGAAGAAATTAGGCATAGGGCATTAGCTAATTTTGACTGATTCCAAGGTACCGTTAATACAAATAAGCTTTCCTGCCTATCTTATTAGTTCATAAGAATATTTAAGGGAAATTTTACATAGTATAGGATCTAGTATAAAAGTTGGCTTAGAAAATTTAAGACCATGTCTTACTTTTTTGGATAAATATTCTCTTACAAACAAGGCATTCTCAATAGAACCAGCAATCATTCCAAAGCAGGCATCATTACGTCTGCCATACTAAGGACTTGCAGTCTGAAAGCTCAACAGGCAAGATTGTACCTCTGTTTCCTTTTCTTTTCTTCCTTCTTGTCCTTTATGTAATAGCCTTTGTGAGAAACTCAGTAAAAAAGTTTTAACAAATGGAAGCTCAGGAAGCATGAAACAATGGACAGTTTGTGAGACAACCCATAAGTATTGGTTCATTAAATCTGAGAACGTTCGTTTGCTCCCTCCTGGCTGTCAGAGTGAGTAAATTCTTCACCACACATGGGTGGAGCAATTTATAAAACCCTCCTCCACTACTCTGAGTTATTTACAAGGTGCATGTACGAGAAGCTCTGCTACTGAAACTAACAGAAGTGTGTATGTGACTACAAAGAAGCAATTCATAGATGTTAATTATTTATGACATTTTTAGTGAATTAAAATTATGTGGTGAAAATTTTTCTAAATGAAAAGTAATTTTCCTACTAAGTAAGAACTTAAATATTGGACCATTTTCTCTATTTTTGAATATCAATCTTATTTGCATTTGATGCTAGCATATGATCAATTATCTCTTCATTCTGCGGTCTTATCTCACCATAAAACCTGTATTTATTCATGCTAAGACCATGCCTGCAGAAAGAGGAAACACTTAGAAAATCTTAGAATGTATGCACATATTATGGTAGAGTTTTAGATATTATGTGTAAGCATGTGGGTTTCTTCCTAACTCAGATTCCCTGCAGGACTTACCCTGGGCACCTCTTTGTCTCCTTACCAGGGGATGCAATGTACAAACATTTGGAATCTAGAAGAGGTCCCCTTCTTGTGGGGCCTCAGTTTGCCAAAGATGATGTGCTAGGACTGACGCTTGTTAGCAGGGGGAGAAGTATGAGATTTTGTGATTCACGGGTCTTTCGGTAAAAATGCAGCAGAGTACCTAACTATATCACCTATCGATGAGTAGCAGAATCAGAGTGCAGTGGCGTGTACTGAGGGTTACGACTGTGGTGTGAGGTGTCTTCCACATTCGTCGGTTAAATTGGGCTGCGCACTGGAAAAGCAGATCACTGGGAGTGCCTTCCCCCTGTTTTTCTGGTCGTCCAGTAAGGAACAGGTTTCCTTTACCACACTCTCACGTCTGGAATTTCTGCATTGAAGCCAGCAAACCATGCGCTGAAACCACTTGAAACTGAACCAAAATAATTCCCTCGTCTTGTTAAGTTTTGGGGTATTTTCCCAAGTGACTACTAAACTGAATCAAGAGTAGAAGTATCATAAATGAGATTTATGGGAACTAAGTTATACGGAATACTAGGGCAAAACCGTTTGTTGTGTTCAAGGCATATCTTAGAATAGAAGGGCATTTATTTAAAATATTTACCAATTCTTAGTAAATTACTGCACTTTAAAGTACTAACATATGTATGTTTTCTGGAAATCCTTCTCTTTGTCACAATATGTACTTTTAAGCTCTGAAGAGATAAATCCTACCAAGGGGCTGGATTTTCAATTTCCATATGCCTGACTATTTAAATACCTACTTGATTCTGAATTTTAAGAATAGCAAAATATTCCATTTTCAAGTAGTACAGAAGCTTAAAGGTGAAAATTGTCCCACTAAACATTGAAGTATGTGTTTAAACAGGTTAAATATGTTAAATGCTAAGGAGTTTAAAAAGGCATTTGCGAAGATGCACGCTTCATTCTAACATGTGCTGTGTGTAAGAGATGAGTTTTAAAAATAAGACAAAATTCCTGGTTCCAGTTTGAAATAACCGGTTGTTTGAGACACAAAGCCAAAGGGACACACTAAAGAATGGCTCTGCTGCCGTTAGAAACTGACCTGAAAAAGAGGACCAAAGAAGTCAGCAGTGAAAGCCCGGACGAATCCGCAATCTGTCTGAGAAAGGAGTGACACAGGGCCCTGAGTCGGGTCAGCAGCGGCTGATGCGTTAGCATCTCCAAGTCCGGGATGCACACGAATGTGTTTATCCACCCTGATTCTGCTTTAGAGCTACCAGATGTTGCTGGCACCTTCTACTAAGAGATTTGGTCCATTTAGTCAAGGCGATTAGCAGGAAAGCACATGCTAGAATGCAGCTCCTCTCCTGTAAGCAAAGTTGACGGAACAAAATAGCTCATCCGCAGTAAGTCAGCGGGAAGTCTATTCCCTCACCTCTCTTCATTAACCTGCACACACGACCGCGTGGGGAGACAGTGAGGCTGAGGTCGGCAGCACCGTCAGCCTGCAGACACTGCTCACTTCCTGTCCTTTCACAAGGCCCGGATGGCCTAGCTGCTTGACTGAAATTTTTCTTTCTATGCGTCCTTAGCTATGGACTCTGCACCCTCGTATGGCTGTGGAAACCAAATAGGATTCGCTTTTTTAAAGAAACAACTGGGAGTAACTACACATTGGAAAAAATAGTAGATAATGCTAGAGTGACTCCTTTGTTGAGTACCTCGTGAAGGAAACTCACATGTCAGAAATGAATAGCTGCTTTCTTCAGTGTGGGAAGGAGGGATAATTGCCACACACTGCCGGGGATCTGATGCCGCTGAGGTGGGTAGTGACTCAAGGAGGGATTAAAAAACAAAATCGAAGTGTAAATAGGATTTTACTTTGATCAAATTAAACAAGCATAAGTGAGGCCAAGGAAATGATGAGAATTTACATTTTGTAACACAAGACGCATAGAAAGGAGCTCAAGTGTTAGGCTCCTGTCTCGCCGGATGCGCCAGAACTTAGATTTTCTATCCTAGATGGCGGCTGGAGAACAGCTCCCTTCACAAAACGGCTATGAGCACTGTGTATCCCCTCTAGGTGTCAAATCCAGTGCTTTCCTCCCCAAAACCCTTCGATTGCTAAAGAGAAGGCACCTCTAGCGTGGGTGTGTTTCCAGAAAAAAAAAAAAAAGAAAAAGACCGGCTGTATTTTAAATTAATTTGGTGAGTTCCTCGATGTATAGAAGCAATTCAATGAACACATTAGTACATTAAATTATATATTAAAACTTCACGGGTCCATCAGAAGTATGATGCATTCCGATGAAGACATAGAATATATAGGCAGCAAGGAAGTACATTCGGTTTGTTATCTAATAAGTGCAGTGTCCAAGAACACATTTGGATGCTGTTCGAGAGCCTCTTGGTCCTGTTAATGTTCAGGAAATGTCTGTTCAAATTCTTCATTGTGAAATTTACCCTTCCAGGTTAACACTTTTTTTTTTTTGCATCATAAGAAAAATGCAGCGACGCAATTAATATGCACAACCCTGGCTCTTTGGAGTTCCTTTGTGTTGAAGCAGGATGGACGGATTTACCTCTGCAGCTCCTGCAGACCATGTTTTCAGTGGCAGTTTCATCATTATTACCCCGCTGTCATGTTCGTTGTGCTATCTGCACATGTGGACTCCCAAAGCCCCTCTCAAAGCTCTGCTCATTAAAGATGACCGTTAATACAAGAAAATGTAAATAGCAACTTCTCTGGTCCCCTTGAAATACCATTTCACCTTTCACAATATAAATGTAGAGTGTCATATTTTCCAATCATTTTTGCATGAAATCTTTTGGCTATGGTTCTTTTATAAAATTTAAGCACCAGGGGTTGAGGTGTACTAACTTTCCACATAAAGACTAAGTGACAGTCATGAGAAGAGGAAGAGCAGCAGTCACCGGGTGGTATCCCTTGCCTGGCGTGCGAGAGACCAACCTAGGAGGACACGGCATCGCCATGTCAGTCACCCGTGAGACAGAGTTGACTGCAAGGTTTCTTGGCATTAAAGAGCTCTCGTGGGAATCAGGGACTGCCAGCCCCGGGCTGTGGGCTGAGACCTCGCACAGAGTGTAGGAAAAGGTGGGAGGCTGCCCGAGATGTTGACTGTGGGGATTCAGAGCGCCGAGGTGCTCCGTTGTCCTTCGGAGCACTGCCACTGCCACCCAAAGCAGAAGGCTGACTGGCAAAGGTCTGTGCACCCAATTCCAGTACCAACATCGGCACTGGGGATTCACGGCCCTACGTTCCTCCAGTGTTTGGCATGCGTGAAAATAATGAAAGCAGTGTATAAACAATATGCTAGTTTCTCAGCCCTGCACGGTGACAGACGAGAGACCTGACAGTAGGTAGGAGCAAATCTCCACTCACCAGATTTACCCTTCTAATTGGAATTTACACTCTTAAATGGGAGGAGGATGAGTGATAAAAACCACAGGTCTTAGGAAGTCTCGACATTTCTGTGGCAAAACATGCTGGGGTTTCCTGAAACGGGAAGTCTCGCTTGCTAGTGGGTAAGGACAGTGCAACTTAGAGGCTGTAGTGCTCCCTGTACCTGCTTACAATTTTAGCTAAGGTTTGATCTCTATTCCTAATTTGTTCCTTGATATAACTTTTGCTGTTATTTGCCTCAGTTCAATTTCAGCACTGATCCAAATGGAAGAAGCTTTTTCACTGGCTACTCACTTTGTGCTTGTTATGAACACTGCTTACGCCGGAGAAGTAGCAAACATCAGAACAAGACCCTCTTGCTTGTGCAGCCTACCTTCTCGAGGAAGAAACATAAAGAGATAAAATGCGAAGTATGCTAGAGACAGGAACCCTTGCGGGAGAGCGGGAGGGAAGTACAATTAATTCTATGGACAGCCAGCGAAGCTGTTTCTGAGATGCTGCTCGGGCGACCTCTGAGAAGGTGACATTCAAGATGAACTCAGGAATCCTCACCAGCGATCACTGTGTTGGTGAGGAAGCTGAGTGGTAGGAGGAAAGTATTTGAGATGATGCATTTAAGGAAAAGGAGTCAGGAGCACTTGCTCCCTGTGTGATGTGGACACCTCTGATCAGAAAGGCCCTATATTATTTTTAATGCACCACTGTGGCCATCTTACAATTTTTAGCAATATTACTGTTCAACTTCAGTTTTATTAGTGAACTCGGGTGGGAAAATGGAACAATCTCTGGGCAGTGGGTGTGTACATAATACATAAATATGTGTGCATTAGCTTTCACCGCCGTCATTTATAGCATTTTCAATGCCCCGTGGACACAGAATTCCAGGGGATGAAATGAAACAGGAGAATTCAGCAAGATCCAGAGCAAATGCAAGGTAGATCTGAAACATTTATGATGGGTCACTGGGAGAACAACCCTGAGAAACTATACATTCTGCTCAAATCAGCACTTGCTTCACATACAGAAAAAGGACAATTGTGTCCTAAAAACCAAAAACAACCCTACACCTCTATTAGACCTGGGTTACTTCTGATGATATTTTATATATCAGATTCACCGGGATGAGATAGCTCATGAAGCATTATTCTGGGGTGTCTGCGGGGATAATTCTGGATGCAGTTACTGTCTCAGTTGGTAAACTGACTGGAGGAGATGGCCCTCCGCAGTGCGAATGGGCCTCAGTTGAGCTAACGAAGACCAGAATAGAATTAGGGTGAGTAAGAGTTTGATCTCTTTGCCTGATGCTCTTAAAGTTGAGATATGAGTTTTTATTTATCTTCTGATTCAGAGTGGACTGGATCTAGTTCAGCCGCCTTCCTAGTTCTCCAGCTTGCAGACTGCAGATACTGGGAATTTTCTTCCTCCATAATCATGTGTTAATTCTCTATTGTCTGTCTGTCCTTCCATCCATCCATCCAACCATTTATCTACCCATCCACGTATCCATTTTTGATTCTCTTTCTCTGGATAGCCCATCACCTGTTATGTTTCCTTATATTAGTCAACAACTTAACTAAAAATGATGCCATAGAAAAGAAAAAGCGACCGGGGATTTAGTTCAGCAGTTTGGTGGCCTGCCTTGCAAGCAAAAGGCCCCGAGTTCAATCCCCGGTACCAAAAAAAAAAAAAAAAAAAAAAAAAAAAAGCAAAGGAAGAAAAAATTAGACAATAGATAATATCTTTCCTTTTGATCATTCGGCAGTAACTTGAATGTAAAGAGTGTTAGAATGGAAAAAGAAAAATGTTATAAATAGTTGAATTAGTTTTCCTCAGTGCTTCTGGTTATGATATGAAAATGCATATCTATGCACAAGCAATATCAATTGTATTACTTTGTGTTTTGACTCATTATTGAATACTTTTATAGTTAGATTTTAAATGGCACTGCAGAGTATGAAAACAGCCAGCCAAGTTTATGCAATAATTAAAATGTTAACTTATTACTTAGAATGACATTAATTAACAGGCAAAAACATGTCATTTGTATATTTCAGTGTTTCTGCACATGATTTAATACTTTTTTATTTGAATTAAAACTATCAATGCATTAAAGTTGGACAATAAAATGTATGCAAAAATTTACAACTTTAATCATTACTTGGAATGACATTAATTAGCAAACAAATACTTGACAAATTGGGAGACTGGCTGAGAAAGAAAAAAAAAAGTAAAAACTCATATGTAAGTATTTTTTAGTAACACTTTTTTCCAATTTTGAAACAAAGGGTTTCATTTTCATTTTGTACTGAGTCACACAACTTAAGTAACTGCAAAACGGAGAAATAAATGAGAATTTTCTGGTCATGTAAACCTTCAAAGTAACTACAATAAATTTTCCTTTTTTGCCGAGATCATTAGTAACTTTTGAGTTTTTAGAGATAAGTTACAGTTTATTTTATGTCTTAAGAAAACTCCTCTGGCTACTGAGAATAGTTTTCATAAGGGCAAGAACAGGATATGGGCGTTCCATTCGAGTTTTGCTGTAGTAACTGAGGCAAGGCCTGACAGTGGCCCGTGTGGCACAGCAGGAGACCGTCCAGAATTGTCACCCACCCACTCCATGTGTATTGTAGAAAAAAAAAAGGTATGGGGTGCATATTTGGATAAAGTTATCAAGAAAAGAGAGAATCCACTAACAATTCTAGGATGTTGTTCCTAACACCTGGAATCCTAAAACTGCAAATGACTGAAAATTAGAAGACTACTTGAGAAGTGGACTTTATTTTTCTGTTTTGTGAGCAGTGGGACATTAGCAAACTGTTTTATATAAACATGCAAGTTTGTGAATTTTCTTAGACACCCCTGGGGAGATATCTAGTAATCAAGTTGGTACTGAATCCAAATGAAATAACAGAGCTCCAGGTGGGAAATGTCATTTGGAAACTATCAGATCACACGTGTGTTTAATTAATGAGAGTGGAGATTTCCAAGGCATAAGTGTGCAAATAGCAGGGGTCTGATTCCTTCCGGTGTTGAAAGGCCATTCAGGCAAAGCAGAGACAGAAAAACAGAAAATTAATGTCTCTAGATCCCACTGCATGAAACGTTTACTTTTATATTTCTTTTTCCTAAAAATACAAAAGGTTGTGTTAAACCCATTCATTATTACCATGATTGCAACTGGTGTGTGTGAAGTGCTGTTGTCCAGTGAGTCACTACTTTTATTTCATCTCTCACCTCTGTTCTTCTGGCCTAAAGTATGTGCATGATGCATGCCATTTCTTGGATAGTATATTCTCAGAAAGTGGTTATTAATTGTTTGTGTTCTTGTGCTTTCAACACAAAAACACATATTGCATAAATAATAAGCTATGCATTTTGCTTCACTTTTTCTCTTGCGCAGTGCACTGAAGTCATAGCCATTGCAGAGTTGCATCTTGACCATTTCCGGTTAACCCTCCACAGTGTGCATTCACTGACAAAGAAAAATTGCACCAGGCAGGGTTTTTAAGGGAAGGAGGAATTTATTGAAGCTCATTGCATTAGAATGGAGAACTATTGAACTGGGAAGAGAGAAAAACTCAACTCCCCTGAAACAAAAGATAGGGTAGATTTTAAGTCTAGGGTAAGCTGCTGAAAAAGTGCTGAAAGACATTGTAGAAAACTCTAACCGGCTTTATTAGGCCATCGGTTTGCTAGTTGTCCTTTATCATATCCTACCCTCCCACAGAAACTAGAACACGATGATACTATCTTGATAATCACATTTCAGAGTGGTTACTCCCAACCCCCGTTCCTTAAGAAAAACATTCTTATGTTGTAAAACTAGCAAGAGTCTGGGAGCAGATGTTTGCCTACAAGTGGTAGAGACAGAACTCACAATCGGAAGTTTCCCTAAGGGAGTCATATAAGCCAAAGGAGATGAGCAGCCACATTCAGGAAGAGATCTGCCTAAATTTTAGTCAAGATAGGACATAAATGAAAACTACCCAGTTTTTTTTCTCTGTGGGGATACTTCTCTTTTCCTGCTGTAAATGTGCATTCTTTTTAACTTCTAGACTAACACATCGAAATTTACTGACATTTTAGAAATAGCTGCTCTCTTCCAAATCCCCTTTTCTGCCTACTGATCTTGCCTGTGGTGTCTATCTTGCATAAAATTCTTAACTTTGCCAAACTCAAATATAGGTAATATATTTACCTCAACTTGTTCTTTAAATGCTTTTATTTCAAGTATTTCTCCCTGTCTAGGTCATAAAAACATTCTATGTTCTTTTCCTATTAATTTTACAACCTTCCTTTTTCATGTTCGATTCTGTAACCAAACTGAAGTAAAGTCATTATGTATAGTATAATAAATAAGAATCCAACTTTACTTTTCCACTTGTGGTATGTCACTTACCCTATACAATTATTAAGTCAATCAATCTACTATATTTTGTATTTCATCATGTATTAAGTTCATACTTTTTTTTGGATTTATCTTTACTTCTTTCAGAGTTCAGTTGCTTATTCTTGCTTTAATTCCATACATTTAATATACCAATTTGCTGTGCACTTGAACATCTAACAGACCACAATTCCTCTTTATTGATTTTTAAGAGTGATTTAGCTATTTTTTAACCTTAAATTCTGCATATAAATTTCAAGTTTATAGAATCTCTGTCTCAAAAACTATACAAAGTCTTAATATTTTGCGTGGTTTTAGTGACCTGACAATCTTCAAAAGAATACTGATGAATTATTTTGTAAAATGTTACTCAGAAGAATATACCCAAGGTTTCTCATAATTAGAATTAGGTTGGCCATTTTAACAATATCTCCTGGTTGAGGTGTTCTCAGAATACTGTTAGGAGGACTTCATAATGTGTCTTATTACTAGTGATATTTACCTTGATCATTTGGGTAACTTACTATCTATCATAAGTCTGCAAAGTAGATTACTATATGTTTTTATAGTTGATTCAAATCTTTGAGAAATGCTTTGAGATGATATAATTCTTGTTTTTCTTCAAATGTTCAGATACTAATTTTAACACCACTGGTGCGTTATATTAATGACATTTATTACTGGGAAATATTTCTAATGATGATAGTTTCTGGTTCTTCATGACACTTGTGTACCTGCATAAACTTTTAACATTAGGGATCAGGATAAAGAATATAAGGAAAATATACTATAGTTTCAACTTTCTGTAAATCTATAATCAGTTAAATATAAAACACATATAAAATCAAAGACACTGGGATTTTTAGTTGGTGCTATATTGAAGTCATAGGTTGTTTGTTAATTTGAGATCTATTAATATTTTGTAATTTAGCTGCCTGCTAACAGCTTATATATTTGGGTTCCCTGACTAATATAACATTCTGGACCTATTTTGTGAATAAAATATTTTGAGGAAATGAAAATGATAAACCATCCAACGCTGTTTCATGTCAAACAGGCAACAATTCATATTTAAGAATTTTATTTAATAATAGGAGGCTGTCTGCAACTTTCTAAGAAGTTTTAGTGTAGGGAGATGGCTGAAACCCGCTGAGAATGAGTTAGAGGAAACAGAGTGGGAAGAGCTGAAAATGATTGAAAATCATTTTGTATCAAGTAAAAAACAGTTACAAATCTGTAGCTGGAAACATAAATGCATGTAAGGATTTGGTTTTGTTTTTATTTTTATTACAAAAATGCCCCAAACCGCATGCTTTTAAACTGGTAGTGATGTCCCACAGCTAGCGATTATGCAGCAGAGATGGGCAATTTGGTAAGAGATAGAAAGGGCAAAATCAGAGCAATTTTTAAAAGGCATCCAATATAGTACAAGAGGGTTCAAGTTGTTTAGTGTCAGTGCGTGATCGTAATGGTTCACTGCGACATTAACCCGAGAGACAAGAAAGGGGAACATGAAAGCACCAGGGGACAGGGACAAGTAACAAAATCAGGTGTCTGATAAAATCCCGCTACAGTCAAAGCAGTGAGCAATTAGAGTGTGAGAAAGAGAAGTGTACATTTTCCTTACCTTTTGTTTGTAGTCTTGTGTGCCCTGAAAATATAAACTAAAGCCCCTCTTCAGGAATGCAAAATCAACTGCAGTTTTTCTTAGTTTTAAAGAATAACTGAAAAAATAATTGTCCTAATATTTCTCCCACACATCAGTATTATTGATACAGAGATTATAAATAGAAAGAGTTATGAGGTAGGTAGGTAGATAACGTCTAACATATCTATCTATCTATCTATCTATCTATATATACACACACACATACCCCATATGGAAAATCATCTATCTATCTATCTATCTATATATA
>NW_022900917.1:10230594-10247865 GCF_012274545.1 Fukomys damarensis | reverse complement strand
ATATATTATATATTATATATAATATATGTATGTTATATATTATATATATGTTATATATAATGTATGTATGTTATATATTATATGTATGTATATATGTGTGTGTGTGTATACACACACACACACACCATATTGAAAATCATCTATATTTAAAATGTCACATGAACATCTTATTTATTCTTAAATTTCAAGTTATGTTTATATACTACATCTCGACTAAGTTTTCTAATATGGGAATAAATCATTACAAAACACTATTCTCTGACCCAGCCTTTTTTTAAACCAGAACTGAGATGAAATTCAATTCACACACACACACACACACACACACACACACATGTGCAGACACACTCCTGGTAAGACGCAGTCAGTGTCTCAGATGAAAACGTCTTTGGGAAACATTCTAAAATGTCTGTTTTTACTGTGCTCTGTACGTTTGCATCTCTAGCACTATTATTATTGCGGTTCATTTTAATGATTTATTTAGAAGTTTCTCCAGGCCTCTTTCCATGGCATGGACAATACTATAAAATTTGTAGCCGGGTATGAGACCAGTAACTTTTTTTCTGAGAAAAAAAAACAGCATGAATGAGTAGAAAAAGCCGACCTAAGAAATACTCTGAAGAAGTGACCTTAAAATATGAAGCATCTTAACTCTGTAGAACGTTAAGACTTAACAAACTCATTATGGTGGTCTTTTGTCTTAGTTAGCTGTATTAAAGCTACAGATAATATGGTTTTGTGATAGTCTTCACAAACTCTGCCCTGTGCTTCATTATTTGGGAAATTACCAAATTGGCAGTTAAAGATCTGTGGCCACATATCAAGCTGACAAAAAGATTTTGCTGTACAAAGTCTATGATAATGATCAATAATGTTTAAACAGTGTTGTGATAACAGACTTTTAGTCACTCATGGCCCTAGGGCTACTTAATTACTAAAGTGGATAGTGTATTCCTAGTGTTAATTTGGTTGCCAGGAAATTCCTGGATCCTGTTTTGTAAAGCTCAAGATTTGTTTCTGCAAAAATGAATTAGAAAATTATTCAAAATGTAAGGAAAAGAAAAACAAATGTGTGTTTAAATAAATTGTAATCTTACACCTGCATAGACCTCATCGAACAATTTCTTCCATGGAATATTGAAAAACCCCAAATGGTTCCCTACTTATCTATTATGTTAAGGAGACATATACTGGAGGGAAGGGAAATAATGCCTATTTTAAAGAAGCTAAATATCTATACGTCTGACAGATTATATAAATATAAAAAATTTAGAAAAATATTATTTTTTCTATTTTACTAGAAATTACGAGCAAGTAATGTTTTTTGCCCTTTAAAACAGTATGATGATGGATGCATCATAATAATGACACAAATGTGAAAACTTTTACACATCAAGTGTTAAATCAGTGGGAATGGGAAGCTTGTGTCTGACAAGAGCTGATTATGAAATATTTGAATTTGGGCAGCTGGTCTATAAACCATCCTGGCTGTGTGCAAATTACTTGCACTTGGGAAATTTGCAAATGCTGTGACCCACTGATTCAGTACCTCATTCTCAGCCTCTTTCCACATTTTACCCATTTAGGTAAGTAGGTAAATGTGATCAGCCAACTAAAGTTATGACCCTGTGACTGTGTCGCCAAAAATCCTATGACCTCAGAGTTTATCGTTACAACCAAGAAAACCATGTGACTTAGTTTGTCTATAAATGAGAAACTGAAAGTGTGCAGTCCTTTAAAAGCTGAACCAAAATACTAAAATGTTTGTCAAAAGGTGTTGTAAAATATCCTTGTTTTGTTTTATTTTGCTTTGTTTGAGACAGAGTTTCACTATTACCTGAGCTGGCCTTAAACTTACTGCGTAGCTCAGACTGGCCTCAAAATCTAAGAGATTCTCCTGACTCAGTTTTTTTTTTTGTTTTTTTTTTTTGAAACAGGGTGAGACTGACCTTAAACTCACTATGTAGCCCAGGCTGGTCTCAAATTTACAGCAATCCTCCTGTCTCAGCCTCCGGAGTGCTGGGATTACAGGAATGCGGCATCACGCCTGACTCAGCTTCTTGAGTGCTGGGATTACATTCATGCATTACCATGCCTGGCCAATGTTCATGTTTTAAATATAACAAGTTTTTATAACACAGAATAAAGGACGGGATTAAAGTCTTGATTTGTTTTAGAACTCAACCTTTCAACAATAATTATTTTCATAAACACAAATCTCCATAACCCACATTGCAAAAATCTTTGGATGTCCTGTAATTCTTTACACACATTGAATTATTGGCTATTTCATAAATATGCATACATTATTTCTTGCTTAAACTTTTCTTAATCTGAAAGTTCAAGTGTGCTCTCTTAATGGTTTGATTGTTTACTTACATTAAGTATAGCTTCACATTTTACATTCCAGCATCCAAAATCACTGTTACTAAAACATTGAGGCTATAAATTACTTAAAATGATTGTCTCAGCATCATTTTAATTATCTTAGTCTTTTAAATTGTACCTGATGTATAAATTTGTCATAAATTCATCTTGCTTTTACTTTGTGCTGCTTTCATATTAATATTTGCTTATTTTGATCATTGTTATTACAGCTTAGAATTTTAACTAATTGTGGACATGTTTGTGTGTGATCTTGTCGCCCACATTAATGCCACAAAGTGCATCATATTATTTGCGTCACAGAATTTTAGACTTTATTGAATGTGTGCAGGCACTGAAAACACATTTGATAGATGAGAAAAAGAATGTGTTTACAAAAAGAATGTAGCCAAGAAATACCACAAGCAGAAAACTAAAAATAACATGTCTTATCTTTGTAAAATAATAATATATGAAGAACCAATAACTTGTTATTGCCTTCAGTTTGTTTTCTCAGTGAGAGTGGTCAATTTTATGCTTTATTTCAGATCTAAAATTTGGGAATGAAAAAGAACTTCAAGTGAACTATAGAAACAGAAAGGAAAATAAAAGCAGAATGTTAAGGTGATGAAGATAAAAATCTTTCTTCTCCATTATATTGCAGTCTAGAAGAACGAAATTCTAGGACAACAGAAGGAATGTGCTGTCAGAAAAATGTTTCTTTCGCGTATCCAGACATTTCTGTGTTATTAGATATCAAAGGTTGTGATGGATAGAAAAACTGAGATCACCTACGTGAACAGAGAATCAGTTAGAAATGTGAAATTGGAGTAAACAGCAACAAAGGAAATGTTAGGGAAACCAAGGTAAGAAAAATAGTCTTTAGAGACAAAAACAGCCTCCAAGTGAAATGACTTCACATTAGAAAAGGCCACCCATTGCACATTAGGTTAGTTAATTAAATCAACAACTTTGTTCACCATTACTCCTGCCAAACTCATTGCTCACAAGAAGAAGTAGAGACTGATATTAAATACAAGCTGAAATTTTCCTTGATCTTCCTAAAAATATTGCTACATGTCAACAAACACTTTCATTTTATACACTATCAAAGTGAGCTGTGGCTATAAACACAATGTATTATTGGGGCCGGGGATTTAGCTCAGCAGTTTGGTGGCCTGCCTTGCAAGCGCAAAGACCTGAGTTCAATCCCCGGTACCAAAACAAAACAAAACAAAACACAATGTATTATTCAAGCTATTTTAAATTTTCCTTATACCAACAAATGTTTTGATCAGTGATTATGGTAAAGTAGTGCTCCATAGAGACTGTAATGTATGTGTGGCCAAGGTCAAAGAAAGAAATCTTCATCAGATAAGGGCTATTTTAGATCCAACAGTTGACAAAATAACAGCCAAGACTGAACACTAATTGAACAATTCACTGAAAGAGAGAAAAGAACGCTATCATGCAATTATTCTCTTAGTAGTAATTTCACACTAAATGGACAACTTTGACTTACTTAGCTCCAACAACTCAAATTGTGTCTCATAATTTTTTGTACCTAATACTCATCATTCTACAACATTTTTTCCATATGTAAATGATGGAATGATCATTACATTCAGATCTATGTTCAAATGTCCTCTGGTAGAAGCGGATCTTCATGAGCACTACAAACTTTGAAAAATTATTTGCCAATCATGAGTTCTATGTATTTACCTAAATATCAATGTCATAATATCTACTGTTCGGTGCCACAATTAATACTGTAACAGCTGGTTTTGATTTAAAAGTCTTTCTTCAGTCTTAGACAAATAACTCAAGGTGTGCTTCTCTTTTCGAGTACTTCTGAGTTTTCATAATACATTTAGGCATTTCACTATTGTGTGCATAAATCAGTTAGGCATAGCCATGATGAACTGATAATTTCCACTTCCTCTGGATTTTTAGCATGTTGCTTTTTGTACTACTTTGGTTTTCCTATTTAAACTCTTCAGCAACAACCAGGTTGAATATCAGTGTTTTTATTGATTTAGGCATCCATTGCTTTCAAGTTATTTGACTTTTACATTAAGAATGGGCTCCAATAATTAGGAAACATGATTGTGATGTATATATGTGCATGCTGTAAACATTAACTTTGTGTAACATATGCTAAACTCTATACATATATATTGAGAATTGTACACACTCAGTATGGTGAATTTACCCATCTATCTGTCTGTTTGCCCAGTATCTGTTGAAAGGTGCTAGGAGAATCTTTTGCTATTATGAATTTATTTTTTTATTTATATTAAAAGCAATTTGTTCTTATTCTTACATGAAAATACTTCATAAAACTTCAATCTTCATGAAAATCTTGGTCCCTACTGTCTGAGCCTCTTATTACAGCTTACAATTTGCTTAAGGTAAATGAATTAAAGTACTCAGCTTCCACTGGCCTATGCTACCACAGTAAACAACCCCCAAGTCTCAATGTGTCAGATTGATAAAGTGTATCTTCCCTTCCCTAACATGGTTGCTACCCATTTGCCTTGTATGTCACCTCAAAACCGAAGGAGTCAAAAATTCCCATGACAGAGCTGGACTCAAAGCTGCAACATCAGGTGAGAGCTCTTCAGGCCTTCTCAGAAGTGTCTTGTGGTCAGGCGGCTTTGCTGTTCACATGTTGGGTGCCACAGCTGTTTACACGGTGAACACTGACTTTAGTGGTGAGAGTATGCTCCTCTCACAAGGACAGAGAGCCAATAAATAAACAGTAAAATCTAAGACAAAAATATATCAAATTTAACAATTAAACATAAGTAATTGCCCTTCATCACACAGATACAAAAAATTCATTAACCTGAGCATCTAACTTGCATGCCTATCTTTTTATTTGGGTAAGAAAATATATGGATTTAAAGCTATTGTATTAGCAGGAGTCTCACAAATTATAAAATTACTCTCCAGAACAAAGAAACATATGAGTAGAAGAATGTTGTGTATAGGAATACAGTACTTTTGGAAATGTGAATAAATAAGTAATCTTAAACAACAATTGTAACTTTGGAAATAGCTCATTATCATTTTGATATTTAATTTCACAGTTGTTTTACAATATTAAACTTTTATTTTTCTCTTATTACATCCCTGCAGTTGCTTTCTGAAATGTTAAATTCATTTTTTATATGTTTATTTGTCGCATTGTTTTAATACACATGGACAGAGGGCACCATTACAGGTACTAGTTTTCTTCTTAAAAAACAAGTTAATTTGAACAGTCAAAGTCTAAAGAATACTGTGCTCTAAATTTGTCAGAGAAAGCACACTATTTAACTCTGAAGGTCAAATCCATCATCATCAAAAGGGCCTCATGCTAAAGGTTTTCTGCTGCACCTTGAGATTTCACTTTGCTTTCTGGGGCAGGGGCCTAATCTGGGATGAGGGCACCAGAGTGTTCATGCCTGTGACGTCCAGTGTTTTTCAGCCAAGGGAAACATGACCAGGAGAGAAGAGGCAAAGGTGCGATTATTGTTTTCTTCTGGACTTTTTACTGTTGTATCCCTGGAGAGCCGCCATCAAGTTCAGCGGCTCCTATGAGGGAGGTTATCTTCCCCAAACAACCCTTTCTCGCTTCTAGAGAATGCTCCTGTAAATTTGGGCAAAACACTGATAATGCTCCAGGTTCTGGCACTCCCTGGGGTCTTCCATGATTTCCTGCTGTACTCTCCCTTGAACTTTTCCTCATTTTTATGTAATGATACTTCACTAGCTTTTCCTGTCCCCAGTTTCGACTGTGCCTTCTGCTACCTGCCACAACTCATGCACTGAAATTCATGGACAAAGGCAGTACGTGGTATTTTGAAAGTAGCTGCAGACAAGTATAAAAAGAAGAACTCAACTTGTTGTTGCTGCCATCTTCTTTATTTCTTTTACTCAAATTTCAACCGTGTTCACTCACAGATTCCACGGAGCGTAAGGAAATCTAACAGTTGGTACCTAGAATCTAAAGTGGGTTAATTTTACTTATTCTGTGAATAAGTATGTGTTTCTTTCATAGAGACTTTCCATAAACATAAATTAATAACATTTTTCTGTTCATTGTGGAGGGGGGAGACAAATCAGTAAGCAGGAAAACATTGTTATGGAGTTTGCGGTATAGAGTAGGCACTGTGTTTGACAGTTTCCAAATACCACTTTGTTAGCCCACGCTTTGGGCAGAAATCTTTATTTGGCAAGTGCAGCCTACTTCTGAAAGTGAGTAAAGATACAAAAAAAGGATTAATTTGTTTATCAACCTCACTTAGAGTAATAAAAAGATCTTCAAACCCTATGGGATGTTCTTGTGGAAGCCACACTAGAATTGGGCCGTCAGGCACGATTATTGGTCTTATTCTTACTGACGGGCACCGCAAAGAAGAGTAATTTAGGCTACTCTCAAGGTCAGCAGGAGAAAGTGACTTAATTAGTGCTACCAAACTTATCTTAACCATTGCACTTCTCATTATACTCTACCAGAGCCTTTCACAGATATAAAACTGAAGTCTGCATCAACTCTAAATGTGCTGAGCAGCAGACACTTCTCACGAAGGCCACCATTCCACCACGCTTTCTGAATCCCTGCTAGAAAATGTGTGAAAGGCAGCTACTGTTGCAACATGATGAAAATTACAACAGGATACGTGACAGGAAATATTTTGACTTGTTGAAAAAGTGAAATTAAATTCAACGTATTCTTAATACAAAGAGGGTTGCTTGACCCTCAGACATAAGATGTTCACGGAGCATGAAACTTGATAAAGATCAATAAAATAATTAGAATAGTGTTCATTATTTAATGTATTTTTCCCATTTGTGGATATTTATTTTTATTTTTCAAACATGAAAATTTAAAAACTTTACTTCAGTATGTCTTAAAATACAAATATGAAAGAGTTCCAAAATACAGCTTAAAAAATCCATAACCTGGCTTGTATTATAAATTCCTGGTGGATACCTGACGATCTAGGTGGTTGTGTAGAGGCATAGCAACTTTCAACAAGTAGGCCACACACCAAGAGGTCCCACAGGAGATTTTATTCAGGAAGGCAGGTGAGGGAGAAAGGAGAGAGGAACAGAGAGGAAGGTCCTTTTATTGGTTTTAGGCTTGGCTATTGCTTATTCATGAGGAGTGAGCTACCTTTAACCTATCACAGGCCAGGTTTGTCTTTTATGGGTTCAGTTTCCCGCAGAAACTCAGGTTTAACTCCTCCGGACATTGTATGTAGCCTTTGGGAGAGGGAAACTAAAGATAAGAGCATGAGGTCATTTTAAGATGCAAGAAGAACCAGGGGAATACAGCCTGTGATGACAGTGTTTGGCCTTTCCTGGTGAGAATGTTGGAAAACACCATGATCCCTGAATGATCTATCTCCATAGTGGTTGCGTTTGTTCTGTTTTGGTTTGGTTTTTGTTTTGCGAAGCAAAAGTGGTAAATCACATGGAATGTAAGGTTAGATAAAGGTCCACAGAGAAGGCATGGAGCCACAGGGACAAGGTAACGTTTGTGACTTATGCTGGAAGCCTTCAGAGCAGCCTCACCCAGATGCACACCAAGCTGATGCTTTGGACATAGCACGGTGATAGTTGAGCTCCGATGCCAACACAGAATTGAATGATGACTTAAAATTTTGATGGGTTTATGCCTTTTCAAAGATGCTTTGTACTAGATGAGGGCTTAAATAGAACAAAGGAAGCCACATTCATAGCTTCTATGTTGTGGATGTGACTGCCACACTCAACATGAAAAAAGGCAGGAAGCAGCATTTTAAAATATATTATGAAAGTAGAGACACTGCCTGTAGACCTCAACTTAGAATTCTTTTAAAGTAAAATTAAATTCCTTCAAATTACCCATGAAAACACAGCCAAGTATTTTTTAAAAGTTTTAGTAAGGTAATAATTACAGTGCATTCTGTCACTTTTCAGTTTAATTTGCTATGCAAAAACTTGATATCAGTATCAAACAATAATTTAATAAAACAGGACAAATGGAAGAACTAAAAAACACAAAAAATGGTATAAAATTTTATGCAGACTCAAAAATAGGACCCATAATACAAAAATGATTTAATACTGTGTCCTATTTTTAAAATTATTATATTCCTTTACAAAGGCAAAATATTTCCAGTGTTAACACCAGTGTGCATATGTTTACAATAAATATATCCCTCAAAATATAAATTAGTAATGAAATATAACTAAGTAGGAAATTGTTGATACATTTTTGATCAGAAAGGCCACAGTCCAGGAAGTTGTACTTGATAGAATAAGAGAATTGATCAAGGAACATTAAAAGGTGTTACAAGGGCTAGGAATTTAGCTCAGTGGTTCGGTGGCCTGCCTCGCAAGTGCAAGGACCCGAGCTCAATCCTGGGTACCAAAAAAAAAAAAAGGTGTCACAAAGATTTAACCTAACAGAGAACAAGATAAAAATTGCTATCATGCAAGATTATGATTATTAAAAAAATAACATGTATTGAAAAGCCAACTGATAAATAACCTTTCACATACAGTGAAATAAAACAAATGAAAATAAAAGAAATGATGATGTTCATTTTTAAAATATACCTAAAGACAGGTCTCAATATGTAGTTGAAAGTGTCTTACATTTTGGGTACATATAAACAAAGATGTAAACAAAAGAAACACTGCCTTAGAATTGTAAAAATAAAATAGAATTTCAGTGTTACAGAAATTATCACATTAAAAAAAAACTGTGTAAATAGAAATCACATCTGCTAAACCCAAAACCTACAGTGAAAAAATGGTAAAATAGTAACGGTAAGATTTGCTATCCGGTGCCTTTAAAAAGATGCTATAAGAAAGAATTTTATATAAAATTTATATTCTTATAAAGTGGTAAAAATTAAAAGGGTAATTATTGACTAAAAATTCTAAAACCAGCAGTGATCAAATTTGAACTGTTTTTTCCCCAATTGAAAGCGAAAAACGTCACCCGAGGATAACACCCTGTAATAACTCATTTTCTTTACTAGACACCGTTCAGAGGTAAGATGCAACTCTTCTGTTCTTTGTAACTTCTGAGCAGGTGGATGTCCGAAATAGTGAGTTTCCCAAAGCTGGACAAAGTCTCAAATAAGAG
Source organism: Fukomys damarensis (assembly GCF_012274545.1). NCBI lineage: Eukaryota > Metazoa > Chordata > Mammalia > Rodentia > Bathyergidae > Fukomys > Fukomys damarensis. The sequence continues at coordinate 10,238,372 of NW_022900917.1, read as the reverse complement.
AGAAAAAAAAGTGTGGCTCCCTCTTGTAATTTGCAGTTGACTACCGTGAAGCCCACAGTGAGGAACTTTTAGGAAAAAAAGTGTGGGCATGGCTATCAGTACAGAGAGGAGAAGAAACTGCACGGATAAAAAGACAACTACATTTTCGAGTCTTTAACTGACTTCTATATGAACTTAGATCCTAGGTTCGGAACTCTACTGGGTCACAGTACGGGAGGCATCTCTAATGATGAGGCCCCTTGGAACACTGTCCAAAAGGATTTCGGAGTTCCCAAGGGTCAGGAGAGTGCATCATTTCTGTTTCCCATTCCCACTTTTTAAAAATGAGACTTATGATGGCTCTCTCCTTATGATCTCTCTCTCTCTCTCTCTCTCTCTCTCTCTCTCTCTCCCCCCTCACTCTCCTCCCCCTCCTCCACTCTTTGTTTGGCCTTAGCTAACACAGCAACATTAACCTGTCCTTTCAGTTCACAGATTTTGCTCACTGAAAAACTCTAGAGATAGTGAGATCCTGGAGGCAAGTTCACCTTTAAGATTATCTGGTTTCCTTTTCCTGAGAGTGGCGAAGGCTGATTTAATGTGAAATGAAAAGTAGCAAGAATCTGTGATCAGGGTGGGAAACTGTGGCTTTCTTCTTCAAAACACTTACTTGTTCAGCATCATCTAGTCATCTGAGCTGATGTACACTGGCTCTTCTACCGATGGAGGAAGATCATCTCTCTGTCATGTGTCCATTTTAAGTAACTCTTAACTTTGACTTGCTTTCACCAGTGAAGTATGAGTTGAATAATGTTTGTCACTCTGTGTGTCCATCCTCAGGCATCTTTTCTCTGGGACAAGATCAGCAATATTCTAGTCATGATTGATGTTTAGTTTGGATCTGTACAGTGTCAAAGCATACTGACATTTTATGTTCCATCTCATATATATATCATGAGTTAATTCCTTGAAGCCCCCAAAACATTGAGATCATTTTAATACTGAGTAATCTCTGAAATTGTTTACTGCAAATATGTAGATTTTAAATCTGCACAATAAAATTCAATGAAAATATAGTCTCTTCATTGTAAAAGTGATACTGGATTATATTATTTGTAATAATTACACACAAAGATTTAATTATTAGTTGTGTTTGCAATAAACATTAACAGAGCACAAAAGATGTTCTTAATTTGCCCCTATCTTCACAACATGAGGTCAAAATATATATTTTCCAAATATTCTATTTTAGTAATTTTTGTTGTTGGTTTTTTTTGGGGGGCGGGTACCAGGGATGGAACTCTGGTCCTTGCCCTTGCAAGGCAGGAGGCAGAACCACGGAGCTAAATCTCTGGCCCCCTTACTAATGTTTTTTGATCTTGTTGCACTTGGAAGAAAAATGATAGACTGTAGGAAAGTAGTAATTCAGTGGCTTACTCTACAATTATTGAAATAATTCTAATATTTGTGATTTTATAATCAAAATCCCAAGGTTCTTTTAATAAATGATGTCTATCCCTTGTTGTTGCATCTGGAAATAATAAAATCATGTTCAAACATTCAAGATATATCCCCAAGTTTCAGATTATTAGATAAATCAAGAAACTCTTTAGCTGTTACCAGGCACAATTTATTATCTTCAAACAGGAATTACTTTGATTTTCAAATATTCCTACATTAAACTGAAGTGATGGATTTTGTAAATACTGAAGAAGCAAGGTATGAGAAATGGAAATAAGTCAATTATAATTTGATCAATAACTATTTATTCATATAATATATTTGAACAAAAGTAAAATAATGAAAAGACAGTACTGTGGTTTAGATGTTCTGTTTGATACATTAATGGCCAAACTTTCAGTTGAGTACTCCAACTAGAGGTAGCAGTTTCGCTTAATATAGTTGTGGGTTTAAAATGTCTACATTTTTAGTATTTATTAATTTCCTTGATAAATTTATCTCTCATAATTTTGATTGATTCTATTTTATAGCAGCTCATCTTTATTACCCAATCGTTCATTTTGGTTTATGTAAAAATATCTACATCAACAGATATTAGTTGTATTTACCACATATTTTCCCTCATCATTTTGGCTCCACATGATGTCTAATATTAAGTTGTTGCCATATATTTTTAAAAGGTTACATAGAAGTATTTTCTTAATTTTACTATTCTAAACTATTCTACTATAAATAACCGTGTTTTGTTCCTTTTATTCTTTGTCATTTTTCTTTGCCTCTCATTTGATTGCTATAATGCTTATTATTTATGTATTTGTTTATAATTTTTTACATTTTTAAAGTAATTATCTAAAATATGCCAGAAATTTATTCAGAGATCATTTTATTATGTATTCAATTGATTACACAGCCTCTTTTAGGCATCAAGTAATCTTTTCATAGAAGTAACCTCAAAAACAGAAAAACAAATAAAAAATGTATGCATCAAAATATATTTATATACTTATCTGAAGAAACAGACTAAATGTAGGGAATAATGGAGATGAAAAGATAAATTAAGAATTTATTACAATAGGCCAGGCATGGTGGTACACGCCTGTAATCCCAGTAGTCGGGAGGCTGAGGCAGGAGGATCGCTGTGAGTTTGATACCAGCCTACGCTATATAGTAGGTTCCAGGTCAGCCTCAACTACATAGTGAGACCCTTGAGGATCAGGTTCATGTCTGGCTGAGTCAGGAGTGCCGCACCCATCTCTTGTGAGAAAACTCCGAGGCCTATGAGGGCTAGGATAATCCTCCCCCTTGGGTGTGTAGAGATCTGGCTTTAGACAGACAAACTGTTCCCTTCAAAAACCTCTAAATTCCTGATTCCATTCACCTCAGGCCCTGAAACATACAATCCAAAAATTAACATGTGGTCAATCACAATGTGCCAAATATCCCGACTCCACCCTGGCTCCACCCCCGTCTTACCCTATGTAAATCTGTACATTTCCTCAATAAAATGGAAGCGTTCCAGAAACCTCCCCAGAGTCCGCATGGTGATTTTGCGCCTTGTCCTCCCAGTCCAGGTTCCTGACCCTGGTTTTGCAACAAACCCTGTCTCAAAAACCAAAGGAACAAGATCTCAATGATGAATATAACTATACTGTGTACCTAAAATGTACCAATAAACTCAGTGAGAAAAAATTATTACAATAATTCCAATAACAAGGATTGTTACTTCATTTCTACTAAGAAACAAGTAGCTGAGAGGTTCACTTTGGACTGATTTAGAAGTTAAAGGTGATGGAGGGATGGCTGAGTATGAAAGACAATTTGAAAAGAGTTTGTGTTGCGTGGGAAGAGTAGAATAGGGTGTAAAATTTACATTTCTTCTGGTTATGTAAATCTGAGGAACCCATATAATGTTCAAAGGAAGAAGTTAAATATACAATTGTATATCTGAGACTGTTATTAAAAAAGGAGATAAAGAAAGAAGCTCTACTTTTTTAGGGGAATGATTTCCATAAAAGACCTTAAAGTCAATGGATTGGATAACACCATGGAATACATACAAGGAGAACGTTTACAAATCAAGGGGAAAAGGAATGGGGACAAGAAGAGGAGGAAAACCAAGAAAGTTGTTTTCTGCAAAGTTAGTAAAACATAGTCAAGAAAGGGGCATGGTCAACTGTGTCAGTCTTTTGTGAACTCAGGTGAAGGAAGAAAATTAACTGATGCTTGAATCTGCCTGCATAAACATGGTAGATCGTCTGGTATAGAGAATGAGAGGTGAGGAAGTAGTGGGAGATGTGAACAGTGGCTCTTTCTGAAAATATTCTGCCTATCGCTTCTCGGCCTTTTGGCTAAGATCAAGTGAAAATATTCTGCCTAAAAAAATAAAGAAATAACAAAAAAGGTCCTAGCCGAAGCATGTGTGAGATAAGAAAACATATTTCTGAACAATGATGAAAACATTAGGAGTGACTGGGAATAATGTGGGACTGAGAGCAGTGATTATTCATGAAAGCAATGTTTTAAACAATGGAGTAGTTGAGAAAAATCTGTATGAATTAGTGGAGTAGGACTTCAGTATCATCAGAATCCATCATTAACTCCAACAACTGCTACTTGACTTCTATGTTATCAGTTCGCCTTTATTAAAGTTATTTCAGCAAATCTTTTTTGGTCTTTCTTTGATATTTGGAGATTATTTGTGTTCTTTAGGAAGAGAAAGTAGAAGAAATTGTATTCCATCAATGTAAACCAGAAGTGGCATGTTCATGGTCCACATAGATATACCAAAACCTGTGTATACACCTTGATAAGAGATGTCTCACAGCAAATTCTGATGATCCTATCTGTCTCATGCTCAAACCCCTGTCAAATATAAATTATATGGCTTAGATGTGAATCACATTAACATTTGCATATAAATAACATTCAATCTATATTTGGAGGAATTATATTATTATTAATGATCATATACCTGTAAGAGAAACATATTTTAAAATTTTTATTTTATAACAATATTATTACTATAAAAAGTAAACTATCATACCTAAAATTTAGTAGTAAAATATGTTTCCTGTTCTATATTTAAAACTTTAAAAATTAATTTTCCTAAATATGGTTTTAAAATTCATAGTTCTGAAATATACTTGGTAATAAAATATATTTTACTACCTTAATTTTCTCTAATAATTGTCTTATTTTTATACTTTTTATGTTTTTATTTAAATATTATATCTAAAATGAAAATAATCATCATGCTTTTTTTTCTCATTAAATTTTGCAATGACATGATAAGATAAACAGCCTTTGATTATCTCTCAGACTACCTGAGTAATTCCATATAAAATTAATTTGAATAATGATGTTAAAACACTAACAAATTGTTGAAGGTGTTACATAAATTCTTCAAGATTGTTTACATGTTATTTTTCTAATATCCCGTTAGTGGATTCACAATTTAGTAATCACCATTAAAATTATGATATAACCTAAAGCATACTCTTTTGCATTTAATATTTAGTACATTTAAAACAATTACATAGAATAGCCTTTTTGAAAAACGTCATTTTGTTTTTATAGTGAACCTATTATATTTACTGTAAACTTCTTTTCTATTAAAAATAATTTCCTGAATAATTTAATAATGGTCAAACAAGTAACTCCTTTTAAAAATATCAATAATGAGTAAATACGGTTTCTAGCAATAATACACATTTAATTCACTGACGACATTTTTACACAGTAACCAATTAGACAATTTTTTATTTCAGGTTATGTCTAGACTTATTCTATAAATGTAAGTTAATACACATAGGGACAACAGGGGACAGAGAATGAATGCTGTATGTTTGGTTGTTTGTTTTACTGACATTACTGATTGTTAATATATATAACAGCAATTTTCAGAATCCAGCAGTCATGGATGATATGTTGATTAAAGGCTGTGAGAAATAATGTTGAAGTGAACATTAGGTTTTGAAAAGATCAAGGGCAAAGCCAATACCGAACAGACCTGAGTCCAATGAAAAGATGAAAATGGGACACCGTATTGCACATCACCAATCCCATTTTCCGCCTCATTACTTCTGCTTTATGTTGCTTCTTGGGAGCTTAGAGTCCACTGGGTGTTTGTCTGCTTCCATTCTTTCTCTCCTCCTTCTACCAACTTCTCTCCATTGATTGCTAATTATTTTACTTTAACCTTAATTTTTTGTTTCTATACAACACATTCTTACTAAATTATGATCTCTAATTTTCACAACAGTTTTTGTTTTTTTTTTTTGACACAGGATTCCACTATGTAGTTCAAGCCGGCCTTGAACTCTCATTCTCATAACCATGTTTTGATTATCATTTTTTACAGTTATTTAAGATTCATTGTTTTTTCTTATATACTCCTTCTTGAAAGATTGGGTCTTAACATGGCTATAAACTGGGACAGATTACATTTTATTTTCTTCAATTAGCTCTAGATAGCTATTCAAAGCTTTCTTTATGATTTTAGATTGGATGTTATTTTAGTATAAAGAGTATTACCTGTTAAGAGATCCTGATGGGCATAAGGAAAAATCAGGAACCATGAACAATTATTTTTGCAGAATTTAATTTCTCTGTGATCTTTCTATCTTTTTTTTTCTTTTGAAACTTCTGCAATAGTTCATAACAAGTCTCCATACCAGGCTTTTTTCCCTTTCACTTTGGGTGAAATATCTCACAAAATGAAGAAATTCTACTGAATTGTCGGGTCTCAATTTGATATAGCTACTGGGATTTCTCTTTCTACCTGATATTTAACATTCCATCTTCAGCAATAAAATCTGATTGTTCTCTGCCAGTCTTCCAGAATTTCCTGCCTGGCCAACATGATGCATAGAAAAACATAGGAAAGAATTTAAGTGCTAAGATACCCATGCTTGTTTGCTCAAACCTAAACTTCCCTCACAGGTTTTATTTTATTTTATTTTATTTTATTTTATTTTATTTTATTTTATTTATATTTGTTGGTCCCTCACAGGTTTTATTTTATTTTATTTTATTTTATTTTATTTTATTTTATTTTATTTATTTATTTGTTGGTACCAGGGACTGAACTCAGGTCTTTACGCTTGCAAGGCAGGCCACCAAACCGCTGAGCTAAATCCCCAGTCCTCTCACAGGTTTTAATAGCTCTCTGGTATAGCATAGTTGTGGCCGTTAGCCACACGGAACATTAAATATTAGACACGTTTTAACAAAAAATGATTAAAGAGACATGGATAATTGAAAATATGTTCTTTGAGTTCTATTCATCAATGCTGAATCACCTCAAGAATTTCAAATACTATTATTGAATGTATAAAAGCTCTCAATGAAATAGTTACCTCCATGAAAGTATGTATAATCAATGATCTATTTTCTCTGGTATTGGTTGTTGAGGTAATTAATGGTCACTACCTCAACCCACTAGCCAAAAGGATAGTTTACTCATTAAATAATTCTGAGTTTTAGTTACAGAGACATTAAACATTCATATGAAATAAATAAATAATAAATTGGACTGTACTTCCATATACACAAAAGAGAGATTAAATATGCATTCCTTTTGCTTTTAAATGCCTCAGATTAAAAATACTTTTACTTAATATCAAATAAAATCAAGAAAATATCCAATAAATTAATAAAATTACTTCTGCCAGTAGAAGACTCTAAGGCCACAGGGTCAAATATTTAAGACAGTTAAAAATTAATCCTTACTTGCTTCAGCAAGTTTTATTGTTTAGAACTAACCATATCATACAGTATTCAAGGATGGCTTTAGAATTATAATATTCATCATGCTACAACTCTTTAAATTTATATTTAGTCATTATTGCATTATAAAAATTTTAACAAGTTATACCAGCTAATTTCACAGGAACTGAGTGAAGCTTAATGATCTATAATTAAATTATTAAAATTTAGAGCAAAGCAAAATAATCTCTCTAATAGGAATTGATGTTTAGTGTTATTAGATATTTTGGATGGGAAAATTAGCAATTTAAAATTCACCATGTAAGTTTATTACTTAGTTGTATTCAGACTTTGATGTATGACACATAGGTTTAAAAAGTACAGGTTTTATGAAGAATTTTTTACAAGAAATGGGGTTTTGAAATTTTTTTTTACAAGTACACTTGCTTAAAACATACTGGTTACCATAGCAGATAATGATCCTGACTCAATTTTACTAAGTTTATTTAAAAATCCTGTTTCAATTGAAAATTACTTTATTTATTCCTGTACATAGATTGGAAAAATAGTATTGGAGATAAAGATATGACACTGCTAAGTGCATAATGTTTAAGTCAGATTTACATATATAT
>NW_022900917.1:10200803-10230441 GCF_012274545.1 Fukomys damarensis | reverse complement strand
ATATCTGCAAAATAACCAGCAGCAGTTTGTCACAAAAGTCCAATTTAGTGTTTAATTTATCCTTTTACAATTCATTACCCTATTTGAAAAGTTAGCTATATCTATTTGTGTATTTCAAAGTGAAGACAAATGAGGGAGGGTGCAGGTAAGAAATGAGTGCATATTTTTGCTGCATCTCAATGCTCATGAGTTATCAAGAATATTTCCTTTCTAGAAGTGTTTTGTGCACATCCTATGAATTTGTACCTTGCATCAAACGTTTGACTGCCATTCAGTTCTAAGACTTACAGTTCTAGTTCAATTACTATTTTCTATTTCTAGTTCAAGTACTAATTTTAAAAAATAATAAAACTATAGGACTTATAATCCTGAGCACATGTTCAATATGATATACTCCATATAAAGCAAATACCCTGAATTCTAGTTAAATATCACATTAACAGGTAACATCAAACTCAGAATCTGAAATGAGCTCTTCAAAGCAGTATGCAAAGATGTGACTTTGTTCATCTTTATAGCTATGAGCTGATAATTATGTAAAGATGGCAAAAAGTCTGCGAAATTTACTGAAGATTAACCTTACTCATAACAGACATGTAATAAACTTTGAGTCTCAGAATATTTTGCATAAAAATCAAGGAGGGAATGCACAGAACACTGATATCTTCTATTGGGTTCACAGTAATGCAGTTGATCAAAGTATTTGGATAAATTTAAGGTACAATGACTGATATAATCTAGGTTTAGTGTCCAGACCTAAGTAAACTCTGCTTTTTTGCAATATGTAGAGCAATTTTTTAAAAAATCTACTCTGATTTATTTGCTTCCATGTTATATATCTGTTAGGTGATAGGTGATTTGAAAGATAGATATTCTGTTTTTGAATCTCTTCCCAATAACTGCCAGAGCCTAATACTCTAAAAGCATTGTTTTATGTTTGTGTGTAATTGCTCAATGTCAACATCGGTGAGAGCAAAATGTTGTAAGAGAGAGAGTGATAAGTGTGTGTTATAAGACCTTAAGCTGAACCACTGGATGTCACGGCAAGAAAAAAAAAGTCACGGAATACGTGAAAAAAAAAATTCCGAAGAATAAAACAGCATGACCACAGAAAAGAAGCAGGTGTGTGTATGTGGCATGCTTGGGAGACAGCGATTATGTAAATTTGAATCAAATTAAGAGTAGGAAACCTGAGAGAAGAGCTTCTGTTTGTAATAGTGCCGGATGGAAAGAAGATGTTCAACTGTCAGAATAAATGTGCACAGGTCTTAACTTTTCTGATGAACACAATGGGCACAGTCTAGGCTTGGCAGAATTGCTCATAAATGGAGAAACTAAATAAAAAGAATGTTCTGATTAATTCCCAACTCTTCTTTGGTGGCGTGCATCAGAGGCACGGTGATTACATAACCACATAATGTTAAAATCTGACAGCTCTCCTGAAAGTCTTCCTGGAACTGTATTTTAAGCCTTGCCTGCCTCACCAGCTGGCAAAGGTCTCAGAAATGTCTCTAAAATTCAACCATTCTCATATTTTCAAGTCATTAGTTTTTTGTTGAAAGTTACAGCAAGCCCAGACACCATGCCAAGGACATCTGCATCTACAAATCAGAAAGCCGCCTTGAACTCACTGTGAAACTTAGCGCAAGCTGCCTACCACATTGAGCTGAGTCTGGGGCTGCAATATTGGTTTTCTTTGTCTTAGTATCTCCATATAGTTGCATATGGGGGCCATTTCGTGCTGCATTACAAAGTCAGTGAAGCACAGCTACTTGTATACCAAAGATATAAATTAATAAATAATATAAAGGGTGAACTTGAGGGAAATAACCTTTACATAATCTCCCCATGTTTTATTTAGTTCATCTATTGTACAAAAATAAATGTTATAGAGCACACTGTAGCCTAGGAAGGTGCACAGAAAGAGAGCAACAGCAAAACTGATATTTCAAAGTAAACATTTGTTAAGACATAAAACATTGAAAAAACATTATCCTTCCTTTTTTCCTTATAATAAATGTACTCAAATAACTGTAGAAATATTACATATCTCTCCAGACTAGAAAAAGTTGCAAATTTCATAACACTCGAGACTGCTTTTTAGCATTTTTTTACGAGAATGTTTGTGTTTCCCAAGTAGACACTAAACTCTTTAAAGGTGGGGACATCATTATCCCTTGTGAAAACCAGTATCAACAAGGAGAGCACAGATATAACCATTTATTGAGTATCATACCTGCTAAATAATTGCAAAACACTCTGAGTATTGTAAAGAGCTGATGGAGGCTCTGGGTATTGTTGGAAATATGGGCAGTCAGACTGAAATTATGGTTTGAGTACTAATGGGGCTATCTGTAAAGATGGGGCAGTTATTGGAGTGCTCCGGTGGGCCATAGGGAGAGCTTTAGCTGAGCAATCTATCATGCATGAGATAATTTCTGAAAAGGTGGAATGTGTACAAGGTGTGATCAGAGTATACGCTGAATGCCTGCATATTAAAAAAAAATTACTACAGTAAAATACGTTGTCAGTAATCTTCAAATTACTCCCCTAACGTTCAACACACTTGTTCCGCTGTTCTTGCTGCTTTCCAAAGGAGTTCTGGGGTCTTCTTTCATTTCTTCACAAGTTGTAGTCCTCAATACAGTGGACGTCACCACCGAGTGCCTTCTCAGGGAAAGGCGGCCATAGTGAACATGAAGCTGTGTCCTCCGCCACCTTATTCATGGGAGGTGGAGCCCTGGGACACCTGGCTCTTCCTCAAAGTCAAAATGACCATGAAAGCTGGACATTTTGAATCAATTCAGGACATCCCATCAGCCAGGAAAGTTCAATTAATGACATTCATAAAAGAGAGCTTTCAGGGCCAGGGATTTAGCTCAGTGGTTTCCCCCACCAAGCACAAGAACCCGAGTTCGGTCCTGAGTACGAAAAAAAAAAAAATAATAGTAATAACAAGGAGAGAGAGAGAGAACTTCCAGAAGTGCTTCAGAAAGTGGCAACAATGATAATAAATGTGCTCATAGAAAGGGGAAGTGATGCCAATGTGTTTCTTCCAGTAATACTTTAAATTTAAACATGCACCATATTTTTCTATCACACTTTGTATATATGTGTCTAACATATACATACACGTATGAAAATAATGCATTTACAAATTACCTTAATGTCATCCACCCAAAAAATTCAGGAGTGTGAAAATCTCTGCCATTATTTCTGTGCTGTGCCTTCTCAACACAGTTTGGGAACTACTGTAAATGATAATCTGAAAGACACCTCTAGCGACCTCTAGAACTGAATGCAGACACAATATCTGTCACCATGCAACTTTAGTGACTACATCCTAATGAAGCATTCTGTTCTGATGTAACAGTAGTATTTTCTTCTCTATGCCTTCATTCTTTTCCCCTTGCATGTCTTACATTGCTGACCTCCCAGATGGGGACATATTTGAAAAAATCAATTCTGGTAAGGTGGTTATATGTGACTCTTCTAAGTTAAAAAAATCTGTAATTTATTCTCACCCACTTGCATTCTGTCAACTTGCACATATAAATTTTTTTAAAAGTCTAATTTTCTGAACTCATTTCAAAGATTCAAAGCTTCAATCCTACATTGAACATATAACTTTATGACATTCTTTTGTGTTAAAATCAAATGGCTAAGAGGAAGACACTAAGGGAGAACGTACTAACTATAAATAGAACAAGGCTTAAGCCCAAAAGCTATGATTATCAAGATTTCTGTGCAAGTGAATTGGAGACTGTGAAGGAGCAAAGATTTAAATAGTAGAAAATAATATGCAAAACCTGGACAGAAATGGAGAGACTTGCCCAAAAGAACAAGTGATATCAACCAATGATAGATGCTATTTATTGATCTACCTATCTTCAGTATCTATCACCTGTTTATCCATCATCTACCATCTATCTAATCTCTCACCTAATCAGTTTATTGAAAATAAGAGCATTCATTAGGTGTCAGCTTCAGCATAGAGTGGCTTAACTTTGAGGGGAGCTCCTGAAAGAGGACTGGTGATATGGGATCAGAATGAGCAGTCTGTGAAGGGAACGAAGAGGAGCTGTGGACAAGGAGAATATAGCAGAGGTATATATAGAAAAACTGGCTCTGAAGTTGTCTTAGACATAAACAAAGCTTAAAGGAGGAACATCAAGTTCAAGTTCAAACCTCAGGAGTCTTCCTAAGGAGGCACACGTGAGTGGAGGCATAAAAGGACATATTCTGTTTTCCAGAGAATAAGAGCTGGGAGGATGCATTCTAGAGAAAAGCACAAAAATAGAAGACATACTTGAGAGATCGCTGTGGAAGGAAGGAGACCTAGTCTTTGTGCAGGCAGAGAAGGTGCCAAAAAGAAAATAAAGGGCCAGTGCGTAAACAGTCTCAGGAGCCTTGCTAAACAACTTTACAGATCCATCCCTGTTTCATGTCAGAAACTATTTGAAGTTTATTTTACTGATGCCATTTAGTCTGTGAAAATATCACAGTATGTACATAAAATCAAGGCCTTTGGAATCAAGGTGGCTAGACATGTGTTTTAAACTATCTATGCTTCATTATTTTCATCAGACAAGCTAATGTAATATACCTATATCAAAAGTTTGATGCAAATTGATTTTAAATATTGCATTTCAAGCACTTAGAGAAAATCCATCGAACACTCAGCACTCAAATATTTGCTATTATTATTATTACCACAATCTTATTGGTTGCTTTATTCTTCAATAATTAATTTAGTTAATTAAGTTAGAAAATATCAGCCAGAGCATGGATAAAAAAATTGAATCCCAAAGTCCTTATTCTTCATAAGTAATAGTATATTAAAATAATTTATATGAAAGGAAGGAAATTACCACGAAATATGAATTGCTTGGATTTACACCTAGGCATGGTAATTGGAGGATATCTCTGTGGTGCAAAATATAGTCCAGTAGGCAGGAGGTTGTTCAGGGCAATGATCCTAAGGGTTAAATCCGTATCTGAGACCATCTGAAAGCACAAGCGTCTGGCATTCATGCAGTAGCTCAAGACTTTGGTGAGAAGTTAAAACTAAAATTCTGCTTGTAACCCGAGTTGTTCATGTATCAGGCTAGCTGTACATCGAGGATCCACTGTACAGAGGTATCCCTAATCCATGTGAAAATGGCGGTGGTTGTGTTCACCCCTGGATGAGGAGTTCATGAACAGGAGTAAAATACTTCCAAACACTTCTGTTCTTAAACCAAATTGTTCATGAACAGAAGCATTTGTGAACAGAGGTGTTACTGCCTTAGGGGATGAGTATCAAGTATGCTATTAATTCTTGCATATTCCGTTGGTTTAATTCATGTTCGTATATGTATGCCGTGAATGTCAGGCATGTTTAGCTTCTCACGGTTGAAGCAAACAGTAAAGCCAAAAAGAAAACACTTTAGAGAAATAAAACCATAACTAAAATATGAACTCAAGACAGGAAAGGGCTTCAAATGGAGCAAATCTGTGCAAGGGACAAGCAAAACACAGCGAGCTGGGATTCACTGAGTGTGATAATATTGAAATGATCGATGATGTCCCTGACTTTCCTATTATTAGCACAATTCTCCCAACCACATAATAGCATATTCTTGTCACGGTCTTCTATTCCTTCTCCTCCACATGTACTTCTCCCTGCCTCAAGTTTGAAGTCATGTAGAGGGTAGCTTTTCTTTCACAAACCTCACACACTTCAGAATGCTCTTTTCTTTCACAGATCACCTTTTCTACTTATTCCTACTGTCATTATATCTTGCTTTTCCTATTTTAAAAGCTTGCTAATTAATCTTCTTTTCTTAAGTCCCGTTCCCCTTCAGTGTACCCTCAGCAGCCCGATGTACTAAACATAGCATTAGTTATTCAGCCGCTGGTTTCCAAACTACTTATTTCTTGCTCCTACTATTAATTCCACAAAGAAAAGAGATTTAAGCCTCCTACATCCGTGCCCTTTAATGACTTTTCTCTCACATTGCAAAAAGTTACTTAACCTCAAATATAAGTAAAAGTAGCAATTTATTGATTACAGTTCAAGTCTATCCTCTCTGGATTTTGTTAGGAGATAACCTAATCCATTACTTCATAAAACTTATCACTCTATATACTATATTCTAAAATGTGAGACTATTTCTAGTCCCATCCATGAAATAATTGACTTTTTAATATCAGCTTAGCAGCTTCATGCTAACAGATAAAACTGTTCAATTGTGACATGAGAAATGTAATGACGAATGCAAATATTCTCTTTTTAACTTCAAACACAACAAAAATTTTGAAATGCTACAGAAGGTAACACTTTCCTAATATTTTTGATAAATTTCCCTAAGCATTCTTGAATCAAGTGGAAATATTCTTAGATTATATGCTACATATTCTGGATGCATGATTTGAGAGCAGAAAATTTAGTACAGATTTTTCACCAACTCTGAGCCGTGACATTTTGGCTGTTTAGGTAGCCCACGTGCTTGGGTGGCTGGTAAATGAAGGCTATTTTTCTGAAAAATAAATATTCTCTAATTTAATGACGTCACACTTCTGATTTGCTCTTTTGAGTGGCTTTATCTTTCTCACTGAGAGTTCCTTGATTGTATCATTTACTTTCTGTCCCTGGACATACATTTACCTAAATTCTTGAAACTTTCACCTTCAGTGTTACGGAATTAATTCTGCAGCCTTCACCAATGAATTGATACACACATAATTGGTTTGCACGAAGTACCTGTTTAATAAATTGTGGATCTCATGTTTGTTCTCACTAGCTTCTACTCTTTATATGCACCTCTGCAGTTCGTCAATGTTCTTTCTATAGCCATTGTGTAAAAAAAAAAAAAAAAAAAAAGAGTTTAGAGGTTTCAAACAACCCAGAATTGTTATGTAAAAATTCCGAAAGTCAGAAGGCTGAAGCAGGTTGAGTTAATACCTGTGGTAGCAGGCACACCTCTGCCTGCAGGCTTCATTTCCCGGCCTCCCCAGCTTTTAGAGACCTCAGCCTTCGGGACACTGGCCCGCTTTCCCTCCTGGCCCGTCTGCAGCCCAGTAGTGCAGCGTTTTCCAGGCTCTCAGTCTGGTGCTCCTTCCTCTCTGTGATGAGGATACTGGATTAAGGAGCAACGTTTCTTCATTTTTCAGTTCGGATATTTTTAATTTATGTGCATGTACTTGGCATTTGGTAAATTTTCTTCCCCTACCTCTTCCGCTCTCCACTAGCCTTTAGTCTCCTGACCCCTTCCCTATTTGCAAGAACTCTATCCCCCTTCTCCCTTCTATGATCCTTTATTTTTCTGTTTGTTTACTTGCTTAGAGGGGAGACACCACGCACTATTTAAGCTTGTGTGTCTGGTTTATGTCAATCAACGTAATATTTTCCAGATGTGTCCATTGTTCTACAAACGTCTCAAATATATCCTTCTTTACAGCTGAGTAGTATTCCGCCGTTTCTAGACTGCGTTATTTCTTCATTCATTTGTCCGTTGATGCATTGTGCAAGGTGCTTCTAGGATTTGGCCATTATAAACCGTGCTGCTGTACACATTGCTGTGCATGTGCTGCTGCAATAGAGTGGGTCTGGCTCTTTTGGGGAGGTACCCAGAAGGGAAATCATTGTGTCAGTGGAATTTAGTTCTCCGTATTGATGCCGATAATGGTTGTGATGGGTCACACGCCCATCAGTAACATAGGAGGGTTCTTTGCTCACCCCAGTCTCTCCGGCATTCGTTATTTGACTTCTTAACAACTGCTATTGCTTCCGGCGCAAGATCAATTCTTAGCGTTGGTTTAATTTGTATTTCAGTAATGGCGGGAGGTGTTGAACATTTTTTGATACACTGGTTAGTCCCTTGCCCTTCTTCTGAGAGCTGTTTATAAATTGGATATTTTTTTTTTTACAGTGGTTTTCATCTCTTTATTGCCTCATAGATTTTTTTTTATTGAGTTTATTTAATTTAAATTTTAAAATGCCTTTTAAATAAAAATCTAAATTTAATCTTGCCAACAAATTCCCTTTTGCTATGCAATTAACAACCGTAGTTCTGAGGATCTGAGTAGGGGCATTTTACAAGAGCCGCTCATTTGCTTTTTTTTTTTACAGTGGTTTTCATCTCTTTATTGCCTCATAGATTTTTTTTTATTGAGTTTATTTAATTTAAATTTTAAAATGCCTTTTAAATAAAAATCTAAATTTAATCTTGCCAACAAATTCCCTTTTGCTATGCAATTAACAACCGTAGTTCTGAGGATCTGAGTAGGGGCATTTTACAAGAGCCGCTCATTTGCATACTATACTAGTTTTTATTTGCTAATTTAAAAACTATTGCTGGCCATTGATCTGCCTAATTAATCAAGTGTCTGTGTCTAAATGTCTTAACTCTTTCTGTGCTCTCTCTATGTACACTGTCTTTTCTCTGGGTTCTGTCTGAGTGCTACATTCTACATCACCGTCAAAACTTTCTCAGGCAGAGACAATGTCACATGAAGTTAATTCCACTTGATCAATAACCGTTATTTGACATTTTGCAAGTCTTTTAACTTTTTAAGCCTTATTTTACTCATACGTAAAATGGAAAAATAGAGATAAAATAATATATGTAAAATGATGATAGTGCATAGACTGAAAACGCTTAATAAAAGTTAGCTATTAATATTATTATTGTTATTGTTGGTCTATTTGGGGAAAAGTTCTTCTGTTGTTCAACTCCATTACACTTTCTGGGCATTCCCTTAGCCCCAGGAATATTATTGATTTTCTACTTATGGCAATTTTATTTGAGGCATAATCTAAGCTTTACGAATACATGCACATTTTATTTTTCCTTCATGAAAAGCATGTAAATCGTCCCATAATTAGGTTACAGTCATAAGTGAGTCAAATAAATTGTCAAGCTCTATCCAGAGTTTTATCCGTATTTGTGTAGATAGAAATTTCATGCCCCACCCCTGAATAGTGTCTCTGTGACCACTGTCACCATCAGCATGATCTACAACGACATTTGTTTTCAGGCCTTATATTGAGACACCCGTATATTCACAACTCAAAATCCTGCAAAGTAGTTTTTGCTTCTAAGTAATGTTATTTAATTCTATTTATTACTCCATGATAGTATTTGCATCATCTTACAAGGTAACTCCTTAAGTGAATATGTACAATTTTTGAGGATAGCTGAAAATGCACAGTAAATTACAGTAAATTGTTGGTTAAGGAAAAGGAAAGAAATTGGCATAATAATGATGAGAAAGCTAAGAAAAACACCAAGATAAATAAACCCCTACAGGACACAAAATACAGGCATTCTGCTAAGTTCTTTACACAGTAAGATGATTTTTATTTTTTTTAAACTTTCACTATACCTTTTCTTTGTCTCGTTCCTTCTTCATCAGCCTTCCTACTAACCCTGGAACCGAAATGTCACTAACAATAAAAATTACCTGTCTGACTTTAGCAAATTTATTTAAAGTCAGTGTATGTTGGTAGATTATAAAAATTACTTTTAAAAAGCTATCTCAGAAATATTCTCATGCAAAAGCTAAATGCAGTACTGTTTATGTAGTTTCCTTCACAATGTCTGGCGTTTCTATACTTCAATTTTCGTTTCCTCATTTGAATTTAACCAGTTTAATTTTCAAACGCTACCCGGAATGGTACACTTTCAGAAAGGTGGTGCCACTGGAAAACCATTACCAAAAGTAATAATAAGTAATGTGTCTTAAATCTTTGCGACGTGACAAGCAGTTTTCAAAGCACTTTACATAATGAGTTTTAATCCTAACAATTTACCCACTGAGATGCAGTAGGTGAAATCAGATGCCCATGGCTGTACAGCTAATAAATGGCAGAAATAGATACTGATCTCTGGTCTGATTCAGAGCGCTGAACTCAGTGTGTCAGATAAGCACTGAATATAAATGTACTCTTATGTGATACCATTCGTGGAGGGTAATTTCAAGAATACATTATCAGGATGTACACCAACATTTTCATGGCTAATGTTGATATAGATTATCTTTTAAAAAGAAAGCTAAAATACCGCAAAAATACTAGGGCTACAATATTGCTCGTGACATTTCCAATCTATTTTAATATATCGAATCGAAGAAGGTATAATTGAATTTATTTTAGATATAAATAGTAATTTGAATAAATGTGTGAACTTTCAAATGGACAAAGTATAAGGCTTGAATAGTCATTTTACTTTAAATACAGCATCTATGGGAATCAAAAAAGTTTATTTGAGCTGTACTGTTTATGTCATTACAGTCAATGTTTCGCACCAATGTGTAACCGAAGTAATTCCTCTTCTGACAAAACTTGTTTGTGTTGGTTAAGTTTTCTTCACGGAAATATTTCTGTGTAAATGGAAAAGATAATTTGTAGTTGATGAATCCAACATACATGTTACTGTCACCCCAATTCTGTCTACACGAGTCCTACCGGTGCGGTGTCTTCTATGAGTTTGGACGTTTCCCATCTCTCCTACAGAATAGTGTCACTGTCTAACGTCCCTGTGCTTGACTTACCAGTCAGGCTGTACTCTCAACCTGGCACCCTGGGCTCTTGCTGCTATCCCCATAATTTTATGCTGGACTTTATTTATATGGTATATTTTCAGTTTGGCTCCTTCTCTTGGTTCTATGCAGTTCAGGTTCCCAGTGACTTCTCATTGTTTGAAAGCTCATTTTGTTATAGCATGGAATATTCCGCTGTACAGATGATGTACTAACCTATGTATAACTACCAAAGGACATTTTGATTGTGTCCAGGTCTGGGCAGTTATGAAGAAGGTTGTTGTAAATGTCCACCGATAGTTTTCTTTTTCTCTTCCTATATCTTTTATTTTATGGGGTTCTTTGCATTAAGATTATCAGTACATTTTAGGTATGCAGTATGATGACATTCATTGGAAATTTGTACCTTTTCATAATCCATCTTGGTTCATACTTTTTCCCCACTCCCCTGCCCTCCCTTCACCCCCTCCACCCCTTCCTAATTGCAAAGACTTTGCTTCCATTTTTTTCCTTTTCTTATATTTATTCCGTTCCCTTCTTTCCTTTCCCACGCCCCTCTCACTTCCCCCCCCCTTTGGATTTATCCTTCCTATTTCACATGATCTGTTACACATTTTGATTCGCATTTACACTTTCACTTTCTCACACCAGAGAAACTATTTTGTATTTATATGTGTGTATCATTTCCTTTGGGCAATATCAAGGATCTAGATTGTTTCATCGTATGGTAATAATGTATTGAGTTTTTAAAGAAATTGCTGAATTGTCTTCTAAAGACATTGTTTCATTTTTGCACTCTGACCCTTAGTGACCGGGAAACCCTGTTACTTCAAATCCTCATTAGCATTTAATATTTCAGATTTCTGGATGTGATCATTCTAATTGATGTTCAGTCGTGTCTTATTTTTCTCTTCAGTTGTGTTTTCTTGATGACATAGGTTGTAGACTTGTCATCTGCGTATCTTCTCTGGTGACACAACTATTAATTTTTCTTTGGCCAACACTCTTTGTGGTATTGAGGATTGAATTAAGGGTCACTGCACTGAACTCTATCTACAGTTTCTTTTTAATTTTTTTTTTTTTTTTTTTTTTTATGTTAGGCAGGATCTTGCTGTTTCTAAGATGCCCAGGCTGGGGCTGAACCTGGGATGTTTCCTGCTCATTTTTCCATAGTGCTGGGATATGAGGTGTGCACCACCATACCCAAGCAGCTCATTTCTGAATCGAGTTATTTGCCTTCTTACTGTTGAGCTATAAGAGTTTGCTGTCTTATTTTGGATAAGGGCCTTTTATCAGATATGTCTTTTACGAGTATTTCTTCCCATGTGTGGTTTACATTTTTCTTCTTGGAATAATGTCTTCAGAAGAATGGTAATTTTTTTAAATTTTAGGTCCACTTGTCAGCTCTTTCTTTTGTGGATTGTGTCTTCTTGTGGTAACAGCAAAGCATCATCACCAGATTCAATCTCACCTGGCTTTTCCCAAGTAGTGAGGCAGCCGAGAGTGGGAGGAGCAAACGGGAGAGAAAGCTGCTCACCTCAGGCAGTTGGGAATCAAAACAAAGCAAAGAAGGGCGCTGGGACCCTGGCAACCCCAGCAACAAACTCTTTCCAGTCGGCTCACTTCTGAGGGTTGCG
This sequence comes from Fukomys damarensis, assembly GCF_012274545.1. Taxonomy (NCBI): domain Eukaryota; kingdom Metazoa; phylum Chordata; class Mammalia; order Rodentia; family Bathyergidae; genus Fukomys; species Fukomys damarensis. The sequence goes on along the minus strand of NW_022900917.1, from coordinate 10,218,280 downwards.
GCACCTAACAGCAATACCTCAGGCTTGTGATCCCAATCCCTGACTTGACACCTAGCTTTGGGTTTGTTATTGTTATTGTTGTGGGTGGTGGTCTTTGTTTGTATTGCTTCTCAGTTTTGGAGATTTTTACTGTCAAATAAGTGGCTTAAAAAAACCTTTCCTCAGTGAAATCTAGTCTACTAAGAATCCAGTCCCAAGCATCATTTCTCTTGGATTGTTTATCCTTATCATTTTATATTTTTTAGCATTTCCATTTCTGTTTATAGTTTCCATTCTGTCTAATTCATCCATTAAAGTCCTTAACGTATCCATTACTATAGTTTTAAATTTACTCTGTCAATTCCAAAATTGTTGCTACATCTGCATCTGGTTCTCAAGCTTGCTATGGCTCTAAAATTGTTTTCAGTGGTTGTTGGTGGTTTTTCTTTTCTATTTTTCGTCAGGCTTGTTTTTCTTTCTTTTCTCTTTTTTTTTTTGGTCTTTTGCTATAGAGTGTCATTTCTGTCATTTGGACATGGCATACTGATTCTAAGGAATTACTGTAAAAAAGATGTGATAAAATAGAAGTTTTGTTAATTTTATCACAAGTTCTCAGTGTTTTGAGGAATACATGCATCTGGAATGTGAATTTCCCATTTGTTAATCATGCTTTTTTTCTTTCTTTCTTTCTTTCTTTCTTTCTTTCTTTCTTTCTTTCTTTCTTTCTTTCTTTCTTTCTTTCTTTCTTTCTTTCTTTCTTTCTTTCCTTCTTTTCTTTCTCCTCCTCAGATAGGACAAGTTGGCTTGAATAGGTTGAAATTGAGTATTTCACTTTTTCCTCATTGAATGTCAGAGGAAATAATTCTAATAATTTTCTTTGCCAAGGTCATATAAGATTTGACAAAATCCCCTTGCATTCTGGAGGGCTGAGGCAGGAGGATCAGAAACCTGAGCCCAGCCTGAGCAATGTACCATTACAGTAGACTCTGCCTCAAAATAAAAAATAAAAACAAACAGGGCTGGGGATATAGCTCAGTGTAAAGGCTCTGGGTTCAATCCATAGTACTAAAAATAAAAGAAACCTAGCAGGATAGGCTTTTCTGGTTCCTTCCTTTCTTTCTTTCTTTCTTTCTTTCTTTCTTTCTTTCTTTCTTTCTTTCTTTCTTTCTTTTCTTTCTCTCTTTCTTTTTGGTACTGGGAATCAAACTGAGGACCTTGTTCCGGCAAGGCAGGCAGCAGCACCAGTGAGCTAAATCCCAGCCCCTGGCATATTTTCTTAACAAAGTTGACCTCCAAAAGAACACAATGATCAGGAGAATTTCCAGTTGGTTAATTTAACTCTCCCACTGCAGGAATCCTTTCATATTAATTGTGCCAACCTAGAATTACAGTTTTAGAATAAAAACGTATGGGCCCATAGATAGCAGTGTCTTTCAGATGTTTTTATTTCTCAGCCTTCCACAGTGAGCCTTCTGAAATTTGGCAACTGAGGTTTAGGTTGCCTCAGTCCTACACTCTTGAGTTTCTGATCTGGTCATTTGTGAGTACTTTTATTGTTTTTTACTTTCAATATAAATATCTCTCCATGGGAAATGTAACTGCACATTCACTGTGTTTCAAAAGAAATAAGATGGGTACATGGCAACTACAGTACGTGCTCAAGGAGTTTTCAGACTCCAATGTAAGTATCCATTACTCAATAGTATGCATATTTCACTTGTTTTAGGGTCAAGTGGCTGGATGATTTCATAGTCCTTATTCCCTGTCATTTTTGTAGATGAAATTTATCACATCTCTGGGAGGACAACTAGACTTTAGATATTTGTTCACAAAAAGTCAATCAAATAAACCAATGAATAAGATCTTATTCAGAATGCAGACTCATTTTTTATGGTATCCCCAACTGTAAAATCTTACAACACTCTATTTTATGGTCATCAAATTTGATCAACTGAGTATTTTTATGCCAAAACCTTGTATTCCCTAAATCTGAAGAATCTTATAAGATTAAAACATGGGTTCTGACTTTTTCCATTTTTACAAAATCTTACTTTGATCATATATTTGAACAAACTAAAGGATTGCCTGGAGGCAGAATGTTTTTTCTGGTGCCATTAAAATCTAGTCATTTCTGCCTCCCACCTAACTGTCACCTATTCTGTCATTAGGCCCACATTACCAGAGATTGATGGAAGGGAGTATATGCCACTATTTTTATTGATTTTTCTCTGAGGTGAACAAAACACATCATGTTTCATAGAAGCAAGTAACTGAATAGAGTAGCATTAAACAGTGATAAAGCTGATATTTGAAAAGGTGAATAGCTGTTTGACTCAGTTGTATTTTCAACCTCTCTCTCTCCCTTGCCCTCTGTCTCTCTCCCTCTTATACCACTCCTTTCCTGGCTTCATACACATTCCCAAGCAATGCAAACAATGCAAGTGTAAATAATATTAGAATCACACACAAATACGTTTAGTTACCTATACTGCCACCATTCTCTTTGAAACTGAGCATAAGTTACTCAATAGTAACTTAGAGATTCATTTTCCTCGTCTGTGAAATCACTCATGTCATGTAGCTGGTGTACCTAATGAAGAGAGATCTACAAGTGCACACTATTTATGCTTGAACAATTGTACACTAAATATGAACTCGTGTGTGTTCACATTTTCAGATTATTGGTATTTATTAGTAAATCTGAGACACAACCTATAAACCTACTGATAAATACAGTGCAATTATATATATGTATGTATATATATATATATAGAGAGAGAGAGAGAAGAGAGAGAGAGAGAGAGAGAGATTCTGTAATTTGTATTTTATTGATGAGATCATTATATCTGAGTTTATGTGTAGAATACATAACAGATTGGCAGTGTGTTCGTCATATAAGTTATATTAAGTTTATTTGTTTCACTATATTCCAGTATAGTAAAATTTCTATCAGTTGGCTGATTTTCACAACACATAGTTTAATGCTCCACAATATCAGTTATATTTCCTTTGATGACAGCTTATAGGATTCAGTGTAGTACATAACATGAGCGTAAGCACAAAATTTTATGTGCACAGATAAACAAAATTATTTGTTTATAGATTAAAAGAAGCTAACTCTATAGAGTAAAAGAAGCTATATATATATATATATATATATTCTAATTAATTTATAAAAACTACACTATGTCATATTCTTCAAGTGCTTCTCTGATTCTCCTAAGAGCCAAATTAATGTATCCTGTGACCAGTTAGCCTCACTACAATGACCTGATTTGGAACTTTAATTATATCTTCAAAGTGCTTTCCAGCAATTCCTAAATGCCTATAATAACAGTAGAGGGAACTCCGAAAAGTTGTATAACTAACAAAGCTAAGAATGTTTGGACTACTCTGGAATTGTATCTGCTAAAGAAACATTATGACTTTCATGTAAATTCATGTACAGGTTTCACCACAGTCAGTATAGTTGATACATATATTGCTTAGGTTCCTCTGAGCAATTTACAACTTCTTATTTCTTCCTCCTCTTGTATCCTCTTCGACTTTTAACCTGGTGAAGTGATTTTCATCAATATGACTAGTTCTTTTTGTTAACGATTTTATGTAAAGGGAATCAAGAGGTATGTACATTCTTAAATGAACATGTAGGTTGTTCTTTGGGGCTTTAAAAATTACGTTTGAGTACTCACATCAGGTATTTGTAAAAACGTATGCATCATTTCTCTCCCATGGATATCTGGGAGCTCAATGTCTGTGTTCTATGATAAATGTGTGTTTATCACTTAAAAAAATCTTCCATAACACTTCCCAGAGTATTCTGGCTTATTTCATTTCCAACATTATTGTGTAGAAAATTTTAGTTGCTCTGCATTTTCACCAGAACTTGGTTTGGGGTTAATTTTAGACATCACACTGGAGGTTTAATGGCATCTCAATGAGGATATCTTTCCATTTCCTCAGTGACTAATGATGTTGAAAATGTCTTCATGTGCTAATTTATCATATGCGCAATTTTAGTCTGTAAAATGACTTCAAAAATTGTGACCATGTAAATAAACTATGTTGCTTGTTTCCTTTTATCCCCCATTAAGTTTATTGGTAGATTTAAAGCAAACAATACAGTGACATTTATCATTGGGATCTTGTATCTTTACATGATATGTCTTCATTTCTATTTTCCCATATGCCTGCCCTCCCTTCACCCTTCCCTATTTACAAAGACTTTGTTTCCATTTTCCCCTTTTTCACATTTTTTCTTTTTCCTTATTTCTCTTCTCCTCCCCTTCTCACTTCCCCTTTAGCCATGTTCTTCCTATTTCACACCATCAATTATACCATTTGAGTCTCATTTACACTTTCAGTTTTTCACAACAGAGAAACTCTTTGGTATTTACTCAAGTGTTTCCTATTTATTTCACTTAAGATTACGGCCTCAGTGTACATCATTTAGCTATAAATGTCTCTAATTTCTCATTCTTCATGGCTGAGTAGCATTCCATTTTATAGAAAAACCACATCTTCTTTATCCAGTCTCCAGTTAATGGGCATTTGGGTTGTCTCCAAGTTTTAGCTATTATGAACTGTGCCACTATAAACATGGGGGCACATATGTCACTGTGGTATGATTCTTTTAATTCTTTTGCAAATATGCCCAGCAGAGGGATGGCTGGGTCAAACGGAACCTCTAATCCTAGTTCTTTGAGATATCTCCACATTGATTTTCACAGTGGTCGCACCAGTCTGCACTCCCACCAACAATGGAGAAGGGTTTCCTTTTCCCCACAGCCCTGTTAGCATTTGTTACTGGTTGACTTCTTGACACCAGCCATTCTCTCTGGGGTGAGGTGGAATCTCACTCGTTTCCATCTGCATCTCTCAAATGACCAGTGATATTGAACATTTTTTTTCATGTATTTGTTTGCTGCCTTTACTTGTTTGTGTAGTAAATGTATGTTCATTTCAGGTGCCCATTTTTGAATTGGGTCTTGTATTTGGGGGTCTGAGTTTTTGGAGTTCTTTATATATTCTAGATATCCTTTGAAGAATAGCTGTAAATTTTTTCCCCACATTGTAGGTTGTCTCTGAGCTCTATTGGTGGTTTCTCTTGCACTGCAGAAATTTTTTAATACAATGAGATCCCACTTGTTCATTCTTTGTGCAAGTTCTCATGCTTCTGAGGATTTGTTTACAAAGTCTTTTCCTATGCCAGGGTCTTCAAGAGTTCTACCTAATTTGTTGTCCAGTAAGGTTAGTGTTTCTGTTTTGATTTTTAGATCTTTAATCCACTCGGATTTTAGTTTAGTGCACTATAAAAGATATAGGTCTAGTTTTAATCTTTGGCAAGTTGAAATCCAATTTTTCCAACACCATTTATTAAAGAGGCTATCTTTCCTCCAGTGAGGATGGTTGGCTCTTTTGTCAAAGATAAGGTAGCTGAGTATGTTTGGTATTATTTCTTCATCTTCTAATCTAGCCCATTGATCTTTGGGTCTGTTTCTTTGCCATTACTATGCTGGTTTTATCACAGTGGCTTTGTAGTATAGTTTCAAGTTGGGAACTGTGATACCCCCTGCCATGTCTCTGTTGCTTAGGATGGCTTTTGCTATTCTAGATCTCTTCTGGTTCCAAATGAATTTTTGGATTGTTTTCTCAAGTTCTGTGAAATATACTGTTGGCATTTCAATCTGTATGGCAGTTTGGGAAATATGGCCATTTTCACTATGCTAATTCTTCATACCCAGGAATAAGGCATGACTTTCCATTTTCTTATGTCCCCTTCTATCTCTTTTTTCAAAGTGCTGTAGTTTACAGTGTCTTTTGTCTCCTTTGTTAGATTGATTCCTAGATATTTCATTTTTTGGATGTTATTATGAAAGGAATTGTTTTGTTGCTTGTTGTTGTGTTTTTAGATTTCTTATCAGTTGCAAATACATCTTTTAGACATGAAACTTTAAAATATAATTTCCAGTCTGTGTATCATGTTTCATTTTATATGGAAAAAAAATTTAATTTGAAATCCAAATTATTAACCTGTCATGGCTTATATGATGTGCTCACAAAAATCTCATGTGGGGCTTTTGGGAATGTCTGAACCCTGGGTGTAAAATACTGGATTGTGGTTTTGTAACACTGGATCGTGTGCGATATTGGGTTAATCCATTGATCAGTTTAGCATAGTGCTAGGTGTGGATGATGGAATTCCTGGAAAGAGAAGACTAACCATGTGTGGAGGTGACACCAACAAATAGGCTTGTAGCCTGGATGAGATAAAAAGGGAAAGAAAAAGGAAGGATGTAACTTCCTGTCTGTAGCTGTTTCTCCTCTGCCACACTGCTCTGTCTTGGACGGAAGTTTCTACAAACTGTGAGTCAAAAATGAGCCTCTCTTCTTTGAACTTGTGAATGTCAAGTATTTTGTCCCAGCAATAAGAAAGCAAGTAAAAATAAAATTTGGTACCAGAGAATTAGGGGTCATTTCTCTGACCAAATAAATGTGTGGTTCAGCAGCCCTTGCAACTGGCTCACAAGAGGAATTTGAAAAGAATTTCAGATGTCTGCTGGAGAAACAGCCCTAGAATGCTGTGCTAGGAGATTCAGGTCAAAGCTCAGAAGGCCAGAATGGTGAAAGTCACACAACCAGCCGGGATCAGGCTCAGCAGGTTTCTGTTGGGCAGAAGGACTCCATTGGCAGGTAGACTCCAAGCCATGTATGTTATGGTCTGACAGAAAATTTGTGTATAGTTTGGAGACCTGGCAGGAGATTGAGATTAAGAGCAGTAAATTAATTGATAGGAAGGAAGAAATTTCAAGGCAATCTAACATCGAAGCCAAGGCACAACTCCTGATGAGGATGTTTGGTTACCTGGATGTTACGAATCAAGATCAAAGGGCCCAAAAGAATGCTTTAAAATTTGGACAAAAAGGAAACTCTGATAAAGTCGTGGCCTGCAAAGATAGAGCACAGGTGAACTTCATTGCTGAAGAGATAACATGAACTGTTTCTCCTCTGTCATGTGTTTCCGTCACTCGGCCCTGCCTTGGCATCAGCTGACCGTGGACTAAACCCTTCACCAACTAAAACAAACCTTTTATCCTTTAACTGGTGTTAGGTATTTAGTCCCAGCAATGAAAAAGTAAAAAAACAAAACAAAACAACAACAACAAAAAAATGTATTTCACATCCAGTCTTAAAATGGTAGAAGTTTTAACATATTATTATTTCATCAATGCCGCTGAATTAGAAACAGATGTGTATATGTAAGGAGAAAAAGGCCCCTCCAGCTGCCACCTCTGTCCCCCTGTGTGTGCCACGTCTCAGCTGGACTCTTCACGACTCTGAGTTCTAGCCCCCATTTCTCAATGCAGCCCCATTTCTGCTTCTATCACATGAAAGCAACCATCTCGCACCAGGACAAATTCACCAAACTGCAAACATAAGCACACCTCAGTGAGAAAAAGGAAGTGCTCCCAGAAAGAACGTGGTTTATAGAACATCTCCAGAGCATGATTACAAACAAACACTTCTGTTTTCCTTTTAAAAAGTTAGAGGTAAGCAACGCCTCTGGTATGGAGGATCTGAATGTTTACACAGCAAGGAACCAGAGCCCCTCGAACACCCTGAGGTTCAGGTATTAGTGGCAGCCACAGCTTCCACCAGTAAAGGCAAGGCTGAATCTGAAGCACCCTCAGAAGTGCTAACTAGTGCTGAAACTAGGTAGGTGCGGAGAGTCTGCTCCGGTAGGGAGACTGGTTAAAAATGAGGGACGGACGATTCCAAACATCCTCCAGATGGAAAAACACCACATGTACTGGAAAAGATGATCATTAAATTTGGAATCTTGTGGCAAATCTTGATGAGGCTTCTCCAAATGAGGCGAATGCAATCTGAGGAAGGTAAAACTTGAAGTTACTGGTGCCACCATTTTATGCTATGCTTGCACTTTAATATTATTTTGTTCGTGGATCTGCTGAAAATCTAGAGCTCTACTATTTTTAAGCCCAAGCCCTCTGGACACTGCAGCTGTTTTCATAATTTGCTCAAACATAAGTCATTGTGTGTAATTAGTCAAGCTGATGAAACCTAGAAGTAAAGTTTGCAATAGGTTTGTTAAGTTCTTTTTGCATAGTTAACAAATGCAGTTAGGAGCAGAGAAAATATGTTAAGTTCTAAAAATACATCAGAAAGGTAAGCACCTGGTAAAGGTCAAAATAAATCCATAAAAACTACCAACAGATTTCTTTAGCCATTTGAAACCAATGTAAAAGATGCAAAAATTGGATGCAACATGGTTAAAACTCATCAAAGCAAACAGAAAGAAGTTCACTTTAATTCCACTTGGTAACATACAAATACATTTTTTACTGTCAGATTATTTGCAAGTTATATTTAAAGACACCATCTCCGTGAATATTTATGTACTGTGAACATGACTCTTCTAGTAGTCAGAAATTTGTATTCAGCTGTCACTCACAGCGGCTACTTCAAGACTTTTTGCTTTGAAAAAGTCATTGAAAGTTTTAACATCTTTCTTCAAGGACATCATTTTAACAGATACCAAAGAGTAGCCTGGAAAAATAAGCAGGTGCACTTTTAGTTTTGTTTCTTCTTTGAGGTGTAATCTAACAACCAAGCAAAAAAAGTTCAATTACTATTTTTGATTGCAGGTTGGGGATGTGGCTTGAAATTGATAATTGAAAATGAGGAGTATCTACTCATGTAAAAAACTATGGGTTTTATATTTTTTGTTTCTAAAATATTTAAATTCAGAAAAAAATAAAATTTCTGAAACTATCTTTTATTCATGAGTTAAATGGAGTTATTTCATATCTTGAGATTCAGATTTTCTGGAAAAAACAATTATTGTACTTTCACAGGGAACTTCTCTCAGAACATGGACTATTTTCTTAAATTTTAGAATGGTGCTCAATATGCAGAAAAGTTATAGAGATATTAGAGAGTTCTCATGTCTACCACTCATTTATTGGCATGTTAAATTAATAATGGTATGATTAATGAATCTAAAATAGTACATTTTAATTAACTAAAGTGATGCTCTTTTCATATTTTATTTTTAACATAATTTTATGTTCCAGAATCCTATATAGAATGCTACATTATATTTCATTATCATATCTGTTTAGGCTTGACTCTGAAACTTGGTTTTGATGATTGTGACTTTTCAAAGGGCAGTCATGTTGCAAAATACCCCTCTTGTGGCTTTTTTCTTATGATTAAATTGCTTTTTCTGTGAAGATTATATTTTGTCACATCCTATTACAAGATAGTCTCAACATCACTTTTCATAGTTAGCTTTGCTAACTTTGATCTGCTGACATAAAGTTTTCTCAGCAGAAAGTTATTCTTGGACTTTTTCATTCTGTACTTTTTGGAAAGAAGTCATTGTATGCAACCCAACCATATGGACTGGGAGAATAAGGTGGATCTTGAGTAAGACTCACTACATAAGTTATTTGGGATTTTTCTTTATGAGAGATTAATCTTTGTTAACTTGTATGTATGTATTAAAGTACTTATGTGTATCAGCATAGACTCATACATATTTATTTAGTTGTTTGAATGACAATTCCTAGATCTATGGCTTGTTTTGTTACTCACGACACTACAGCTTTGCTCATTGTGAGGTTTTAGCTTGATTCCTGAATAATTTGAAGTGTTAGCATCTGTGTGCCTGAGTTTCTAGAACTACAAGAATTCCTCAAGTACACTGTGTATTTCCCAGCCCAGTACTTGACCACAAATTTCTCCAAGGAAGCCTTGTACGTTTTGTGGGAGAATAATGTCACAAATCAAGAAAAGGCCAGTAGGTGGGCTCATTCCTAAGGAAAAGTCAAGGGTGTAGGCCCTTGCAACTAACAAAGTAAAGACTAACAAAGAAGAACAAAGTGACAAAGTAGTACTAACCCATGCTCACTCTGTCCTTTATCTGAATCTGCACAAAAGCAAACAAGAGCTGACCGTTGTTTCCAATGTTAATCTATTACCGCAGAGATCAATACAGTATCTCATCTTGCTGGTTTGCAGCAACCCTTTCTACCAGAGAAACCTGACTGTATAGTAAGGTTGTGATCTACTTTAAAAGAAATGGTCAGGCCATTTCGCAAAGAACATAAATTATTTCATTACTCATTTCAAGTTACATGTACATAGTTTGAGAAACAAGTTATATAGTTCAAGGTTTAACTCCTACAGAGAGAAGACAAAGAAAGTACAGTATGTCCTCATACAGTGTAGTGCCTATGAGCTGCTTATTTTGTCTTTGGTCTTATAGATCCTACTTTTTTCCAAAGTTACACAATGTCTAATGTAAAAAAATGAATAAAATGTACAATAAAAGTTGTAAAGATATAGAACAATTGGAACTCTCATTCATTGCTACTTGGATGACACACTACATATATTGCTTAGAGAATAGCTTTACAATTTCTTTCAAAGATGACCATAATCTTGCTATACAAGCCAATATTGTGCTCATAGATATTTACCAGTGATGTGGCACATTATCTCTATCCAAAAATCTGCAGAGGAATATTACAGCCTCTTTATGGGTGTCGCAATTGTTTGGAAACAGCCAGGTGTACTTGAAGGTGAATAGAAAGACATATTGTAGTATAATAACATAATGAAACATTGTTCAATAAAAGTAATGCACTGTAAGGTCATCCAGAGTCAGAGTTGGATATTAAATGCACTTTGCTAAGTAAAGAAGGCTCAATATAAAAAATATGTATTGCATAACTCAGACTTGTTTTCAAGATTATAAAATTATAGTTAAAGTACTGGTTGTCAGGGGTTCCAGTAGGGGTTATATCCATGCAGCACAGAGATCCCTTAAGATATTAAAACTTTTCTTTGTTACATAATTAAGAACACATAGCAGGTGAAGGTTGATATATGGAATTACTAAAATAAACAAAAATTAGAAACTGAAGAGATCTCAGGATGGACATCAGTGAGTGATAAAATCATTAGTTATCTTTACCAGTATATGAACCAACTTGTTACATAGTACAAGTGGCTTCTGTTTCATTTTCTGATGTTTTGACCTGATGTGTTTTAATGCCGTGCTCTGTAATCAGCTTTGCTGCATGTTTTTTGTGAGGAAGCCCACTGTTTTACCGCACAAGGACCCTCTTTATCCCGCAACTGAACTCATTTTATTTCCTCTGCAATTGGCTTAGCTCTTTCACTTCTCAATAAGCACTAACATCTGCTCTGCTTTGAATGCCGAACATCCCCTAAAAGCCTATGTGCTACCACTGGTCCCCACAGTTTCAGTGGTTGGAGGTGATGGAGCCAAGAAGACAAGGGGAGAATCGTAGGTTATCGGAGGCTTCTACACGAAGAGAAAGTGGAGCCCTAGATCCTCCAGCCTCTCTCTTCTGATGCCTGCGTCATGATAAAAACCCCTTGGGCTGCCACATATTTCGTGATACTGATCCAGCTCCCTCATAGAAGTCCAACCGTGAGGTGACCACCTGTATTTGATTTGTACTCTCAGAACTAGGAGTTAAATAGACATTTCCTTTTAGAGATTAAGTGCACTGAGTATTTTATTACAGTGACAGAAAGCTGGCTAATATAGCACTCTATGTGTTTTATTTCATCCATTTGCTTATAATTAATGTTAATCTTGATATTCCAAATGAACTTCTTGTGGAAAGGATGTGGTGGATTTTTCTTAATTCTCTTCAAAATTTGTTATTTTATTAGTGTGCTTAAATCTTTCATGTTTAATTTCATTTTGGATAGCATTAGATTAATATCTACCAAGTATATAACTATAGTCTCTTCACTGATCTCGTTTTGTTTTTGTTTTTCTTTTTCTTTCTTTTGTATTTTCATTCAGACTTGGGCACCATTTTAGCTCTTCTGTAAGCATATCACGACATTACTTCTTAATATTTTTCTTTCGTAAACACTAAGCCTATCATCTGGTAGTACTATAAAGTTCAGATGTATAATAATTCAGCACACAACCTTTGGACTTTATGACATTTAGTCATTAGAAACTGCGCTTTGAAATTTTAATTTTGACCACCTTTCCGTGGGTTAGCGACATGCAGCAATGTACTTGGATTGGGGAACAGGCTACTGAGAACCTAAGCAGCTACCCATGCATTTAATAAGGGTCAACAGCTACACAATATTCGGTAGAGTAAGCATATTTAGTAGATTTTTACTCCGTGGTATTTCACGTCACAATGAGTTTGCGCAGTTTAATGAGTTTCGTACTCTCCCAGGTGGGGCAGCACACAGGGCTCCGCCGTGGCGCGGGCTGCGCTCAGACAGCATTCTCTGTTACTTCCGCCCGTCCATTTTATACGACTGACACTCACTTCATGGATTTCGAGCTATCACTGCTCCATGTATTGCAAACACAGCTGCTCAAGAGAAAACGATCTATTCTACATCGTTTAAACTGAAGCAACTTTTTCCACACTTCATCTATTCTTTCCCTGACACTTTTTCCTTTTGAGATATAGATCCACCCTGTGAAAACTTTCTTCTCAGAATTCTCGCTGAAGAATTTCTTAGTGCTTTAAAAATGGCAATCAGTTGATAATAATTCCCTCTGGTTTTTTATCAGAAATATTCTTTCTCTCTTCTTATTGTCTGAAGAAAATATTGCTGGATATAAAATTATAGGACTTTAAAATTATTATTTCTTTCATCATTTTACATATTCCATCCCAGTTTCTTTTTGCTTACTTATATTCTGTTAAGAAATCTCCTGTAAGTCTTACTCTCCTCCCCTGTAGATAAGGGCAGGCAAAATATCCCTTCAGCTTTCTTTGTTTTGACGTTTCAGTATTTCTCTTTGCTTTGTTTTACTTCACTTTGACTATAAGATACCTGGATGAAGATTAAAAAAAAAAACAAAACCAAAAACTTCATTTAACCTTCTTGGTGTTCACACATTTTCTCACATCTCAAATCTCATTTTCACCAAATCCAATGATTTGGTGCCCACAATATCTTTTTGAAAATGTGCAGGTGTTGTTATTTAAAATATTTGCTTTCTGTCTTTATTTTTCTTAACTTTCTATTGTTTCAATGATGAGTGTGATATAAGTTTTGAAATTGTCCTTATGTGTTCTGTTTTTTTATTTCATTTTTTCTTCTATTACTTTTTAGAAATATCCGCTCATCTATCTTAGATCGTACTGCTTCTTTCTTTTGTCATATCAAGGTTGATGATGATCACATTAAAATCATCCTTTTGTTCTCTTAAGATACTGTCTACTCTTAGCATTTCTGTCTGCTTCCTCCTCTTGGCAAACTTTGGCTACCTTTTCTTCAGTGTTGTTTATATTTTCACTAGTGCTCTTAACTGATTGATCCCGGTTTTTGAAATTTTTGATAATTCTAACAACTGTATATAGTTAGGTCTATTTCTGGTGATGGTTTTATTCTTCCAAAGTATACATTTATATTTTTTTTGTTATATCTTGCAATTTTTGTTGAAAAGCACAGGTATCACGTAATGGAAGCTGTGGTGCATAGGTCTGTAGGAAAATAATTTTTGCTAATCTGGCTAGATATTTGACTTCATTTAATGGTTTGTGATGCTGTAGGTGACAAAGATTTCAAGCGGCAGCACTATTCTTTCTTTCACCTAGAAATGGGAGTACTTCCCAAGTACTCTTCCTCAAAGAACACCTGATTTATAAATTTACATTTTTAACTGCCATAAGCCATAGCTTGTCCTTACTTGCAGGTGATGCATTCCAATAATCCCAGCAGATTACTGAATTCACGGGTGGTACCAAATTCTATGTAACATAAATAAATAGCTATGAGAAGGTTAAAATTTTAAGCAGGACACTTTAAAAGTTAAACAAAAATCACTAACAATAAAATCAAACAATTTTAACCATATGCTGTAATAAAAGTTCTGTAATGTGGGTGTGCTTATCTTTATGATTAGCGAGTTACTAATAGCAGGTTGGGTGAACAACATAGATATACTAAATAAAGACATGATTCACAAAGCAGGCAGGACGAGGAGCTGGACAGTGTGAGAGATTAACATGTGGCTCAGAATGTTACATATTCTAAAACTCTCTAATTAGTTCCTGTGTAGTTTTTCATTTTGACCGCAGTTAATCATGGGTAACTAAAATTGTGGAAAGTGAAATATCAGAAAAGTGGAAACCACCATGGTGCTTTTGAATGGAAGGATTTTCTGCTGTGGGTATAAGGTATGAGGAGAAGTATTCTAATTCATTTCTATGAGATTTCAGTCTTTCCATAGGGATGTGATTTTTCACAGATTCCTTCGATAGTGTAGCTTTTCCTTCAGGACTCTTAATTCCTTCTCTGGCTACTGTGTCTATAATGTATTTTACCAAATCACTCCCCTTTATTCCCAGTTTTACTCTGTTTCTCTTCTGCTTAAGCGAGACAGAAAATCTGGAAGAAGAAAAAATTCCTTCCTCTGGGATGAAGCTCTAGGAAAGCCCTTCACATCACACAGCAGAATTTTCTTAAGGAGGATGCTTTGTCTATTCTACATTGAGTATTCTCCCCTCTGCCTTGCCACAGGTAAGAGCAACTTCTCTTAGATCTGTGCATGAGAACTAGACCTTTTTCTGGCCATAGAGACTACAAGTCTGTGAACCCGTGGGAGATACTCATCCATACTCCATCCCTAAGAGTTAACTAAAATTAATAAATCAATCTACCTTGTCACCTTCAGCAGCTACACTTTCTACCCCAGGTATTCAGATATTGGCTGTGCAACTCTGGATGGACCTTTCTCTTCACATTTAAGGCTGGCAGTTTGTCTCGAAAAGTCATTTTATTGTTCAGTGAAATAAAATTCATTTATTTAAACATTTTCTGCTTTTTTCCTGTTTTAAAGAGAGGGGTGATGGCTTTGATTCTCTCTAAATGGTGACCCTGAAACTAGGAGACCACAATTACATATTTTAGGAACACAAAATGTGTCCATGATTTCTGTCATGCAGAGATTATACTTTCTTCATTCTATAAAACAGAATTGGTATGAAAACATTGGGCTGCAGATACTCAGCAAAGTCTCTGAAAGTCAGTAAGGACCCGCCTTGACCTTTGTAACCCATAAAATACCGGTACTATTACCCATCTCTTCAGTTACATGAAACAGTTTTGCAGCTGTAGACAAACTAACTCTTCATCATGTCTCCAACCAGGACTCTGATACCCAAACACTCTTTCCACTCAGCAAGCAATTTTACCATTTTTCTCAGCTATCGTTGACAGCTACCAGAGAGCAGCTGACAGAAGAGATGATGTGTAGGCACACCACAAATTAAAGAAAACTTTAACAAATGAGTGCTGAAGCACACAGGGTTGAAAGAGTAGCTTCTGAATTTCTTTTTATATTGTTCAGTGTTATAAAAGAGTTTTATTTCATGTTTATCTAAGCATATTCGCTGAATCATTAGCCAGAGCACTTTATAATAGCTGCTTTTCTCTTCGGCATCTGTAACTGATTATCTTAAGTATGGGAATCATCATCTGGTGTAATTATATCACTGATTACTGCGAAGTTCTCAGAAATTTCAGAAGAACTTTTCCAAAGTATACCATATGTCCTGTGTTAGAGTGAGCCTAAATATTATATTTTGTGTTATTGTTAAAATTTTGTTTTAATTGATTTATTTCTTACATGATTCATAAATACATTGATGGACAGGTTTTTAAATGGACAGAAAAAATGAGAATATTTCCTCAAGTATGCTGACTTAAAATATGTAGATGGAAAAAGAAAGTGGCCAAATTTATTTTAAAATAATATGATCTTCAAACAGGCACCTCCACTGACAAGTGTGTTCAGCTTTTATTCTTCAAGAGTTGAACTTAAGTTAATTATAAGTTAAGAACTTAATTACGAGTTAAATAGCTCCCTTGCCTGTGATTTCTCAGAACATCTGAAATTGTCTCACTTTCAACATCTATGCTTTCAATCAAAAAGTACAGTTTGGATCTGAGGCAGAAAACATGAATCGACTTCAAGCCCACTTTTCCTACACAATTTCTAAAATCCAGAGGGACTTTGAGCTAGACTTTATTGTCAGCCTCTTTATACAACTGACTTAAAAGACGATCTGTACTTCTTTCAATTTCCTCTCTGGAACACTTGCAGCACCATATTCACAGTTACATTCGACTGCTTAAATTATGCATCACTCCTCCTGACTTACAGCAGATTCATCTATGTATCTATGGAGATTTTGGAGGAATAAAAGCACATTACAGGATGATTTTGTTTAAGTTGAAGGGGGACTTTGATCTCCACCCCAGTTCAAACCCTACCTTGTCTCTCACGTCTCACAATGGAAATGGTTTCCTTTTGCCTCTGACACATTGCTACTTCCTCTCAGATCTGTATAGCTGTGTTGCTTCCTTTATAAAATAATTAGATTTCAACTGAGGATGGTTTCTTGCCCACCCTCCACCTCATTGTGATGGGAGAGGGGGTGATGTTAATGATTTCCAGGGCATAGAAGCTAGGGGTTTTGTTATACAACCGATGATGTACAGAATAAACTCCCTGTATCCAACCACTGCCAATCAAGTATGTGAACAAGAGTATCAGTGAGAAACTCTGATAGTGTGAAAATCATAAAATGTAGTTCATTGATGTTGTTTATCCTTGTAAAAAATGATCTGAAATGCACATTCTCTACATCTAGGGATTCTACAAACATCAAGTATCTCACCAAAGCCAGCCTCTGTCTACTGTTTGATAAATCAGCATCACTAATGAATTATTATAATAAAGATAGTTAATTGTCCCTGAAGGCCTATCTGTCTCGTGGTCTTTTAATAGCAGAAACCTTCTGAATCAACCACTACAAGTGCTTAACTGTGCAGAGAGTGGATTCCATAGCCTTCTGTTTGGATTTCAGTGTGAGTAGGCCTGATGAACAGAATGTGTCTATGTGTGTAACTGCAAAGCCACCGACCCGATTGGCTTTTCCTACCTTTTAGTTGATAGCAATGACTTTAAATTCATCTTTTTTGGATCAGAATACCACTTGAAAATTGTTCCTATTCACTTTAGGATTATTAACTTGAGAAAGAAGCAATTAGCGGCACTGGCAGCTTAACATGTACTCTTACAAATGTAGGTGAAACACATGCCCCTTAATAAAGTGACTTATTTACACCTTTAGCCCTTTTCTTCCTATTTCACATTGTTAATTATCTCATTAGGATCTTAGGTACTATTAGAGTTTTTCACACCAGAGAAACTATTCTGTATTTACACATGTATGACTGTATACCTAAAATGTACCAATAAACTCAATTAAAAAAAATAAAGTGACTATCTGATTAAAAAAATCTTTGCACTTCAAGAAGGTTGCTAGCACTGCATAGTATAAACCAGGTTATATAACCATGGCTTGTAAATCTTGCTCATCCTCTTCCAACTTAGGCCCTCTCTCTAATTCAAATGCCAAGTATTAAAAAAAAAGAATACTTCC
>NW_022900917.1:10191196-10200707 GCF_012274545.1 Fukomys damarensis | reverse complement strand
AAAAAAAAATTGAATACTTCCATTTCCCATGACTCTTACTTTTATAGAAGGTGTCTGGCAGTGAATAACTAATCACATGGATCTATTGTGCCATTTTATTTAGTAATTATTTTTTTAAACATAACTGAGCTTCACTTACACCTAGAATTTGGGCCTACTTTATAGATTTCATTTCTTTTTATTCGGGCTCCTAGTTATGATAGTTGATTTACCCATAACGTGACCTGGTGTCCGTATGTACAAACCTCTCTTGATCACAAATTTAATTTTATTTTCATCAGCTAGTTTCGGTAAAAGGAGAAAGCAGATTAAGGTCCTGCTCAACATCGCACATATTCGATTTGTGATGAACATTTTGGCCAAATAAATGCTTTATGAGCATGTTTTATTTAATTACAACACTGTAATGTATTCATATGTTATGCAGAAGTTTTACATCTTAAAAGTGAACCTTGTTTTGGAACTGGGGATCACACCCAGGGCCCTGTGTCCTACATTGGCCAACATCCTTACTCCTCTTTTATTGAGACAAAGTCTCACTAAGTTGCCTGTGCTGAATTTAAACTTAGAAACCTCTTACCTCAGACTCCTGAGTAGCTGAGTTTTCAAGTGTGCACCTTTATCTTGCCCTAAGTGGAAAATTTTATAAACAAGAAAAAGAATTTAGAGTCAGGAGTGGTGGAGCTTACCTGTAATCCCAGCACTCAGGAGGCCAAAGTGGGAGAATTGCTATACATTCAAGGCCAGTGTTTTCTCCCTAGTGAGTTCAAGACCAGCCTGGACTACATAGTGAGATCCTATCTCAAAAAACTGAAAAGAAAAATAATTTAATAAACACATTCATAGTATAAAGATTTTAAGACAAATTTATTTTTGGAAGAAATTCATAAGGTGTCTAGAAAATAAACCCTAGTAAAATCACAGAAATAAAAAGAAAAATAATGAATAATTAAGATCTTAATAGATGTTAAGACTAGGAATTACAATATCACAATGTTTCAGCTCTTCAAGCATTATTTCTATTACTATTCTTATCTCTGTATAGTAAGTCTCATGGTGTGGAAAAGCAATAACCAAACAAAGGAAAACTAAAAGGAAATCCATAGATTTTAGTCATAGGGTACCATTTTTGAATTCTAGTTCTATCATTATGATTTTCATTGTCATTATTATTTTTAGGTACCAGGGATCAAACTCAGGACCTTGTGCTTGCAAAGCAGGTAACAGAACCACTGAACTAAATCCCCAGCCCTCTGGTTCTATTATTAATCGTATAGTGTTGGCTAGGATACTCAACTTCACTCAACTTCATTTCCCTCATGAAAAATATTTAAAATTAAGAATAATGCAAAAATAACCAGGCTATCCAATTTAGTAGGCTTAAGTAACTATTGATTTTCTTCCCTTCTATAGCAATGAAAGTATAGTGATCATATTTAGGACATGTGTTATATTTTTCCCTGAATACTGAATTTTCAGTATAGAATCCTAAAAAGAATTGGCAATGTTAATTTTTAAAAACATATTCTGCAAAGTGACACAAACACACAACTGTTGAAGTTTTTCTTTTGATGACATTAGTAGCTTTTGCTTTTAACAGATAGCTCAAGCCAGGCTTGGTGGTGAATTTATGTATACAGTTCTGGAAGACTGGGACAGCAGGATTACAAGTTCAAATCCAGTGAGGGCAATTTAATAATTTTAAAAAAAGTGCTTTTCTGGATTCAATGTCCAGTACTGAAAAAATATAAAAATAAAAATCAAGCTAGGTCAGGGTGAGCTACTTACTCTCCAGCATCAAAGGCAGGAATGTAAAATCATATTTTGCCATATTACCTACACATAGTCATAAGAACACTAACAATAGCTGTTTTATACCTAATTCCTTTATGTGTGGAATGAATCTCAACTACTTTTGTTTTTTCTCTCTCTGGTGTCCCAAATCATCCTTCGTAAAAAAATTTATTTGAGACAAATGATAAAAGACTCCAACAGTCAGATTAGGCTCAATAAGTGGCCAGATTCAATCTGAGCTCAGAAGTATTCAGAGATCAAATCCAGGACGCTTCCTCAAACTGCGAATGCTGACGGCTGGTTTGGTTCTTAGCTCTGAGAGTGCAAGAGTGTAGACATTCTGGAATCTATCGTAAAGGAAAACGCTTGAACACTATGAATCTCTCCGGAGAACTCCATTTGTAGCATCGTTATGCTAATCGATATTCGATCCGGCTGTAGATCGCAGAAATGCTTGATGGAGCCGTGTGGGAAGTGTGTGCTTCCTGACTCTAAATGCTAAAGAGGGAATGTTTGTATGGCCAGCTCAGCTGAATTCCCACAGTGTCCACATTAGCACACTCTTACTTCACACGGTCAGTTGTGAAAGTTTCATATAAACTACAGTTAGTTTACAGTTGTATCTTAAATTTGATCATCTCTTTAGAATGGTAATACCAGATACTTCGAACTGGTTTAAGAAATCCAGATTGTAGCTTTCCCATTAGAGGTGTAGAATTTACAAATGGAGAACTAAATGATTTTAATTTGTCTTATGGATTAATGTCACATTGGCATAAATCTGAAGGAATTTAATCTGTGAACTTTGTCTGCTCTGGTGTTGCTTTAGGACAGCTGTTTTCAAAATTAGAACAAGAGCTAAATATGAACTGTTATTTTCTGAAAATAATGTGAGAAATGATAGATTACATGAATTTATTTATTTATTTATTTATCTTATTTAAAAATAAGATAAAAATTCGTAGGTAATATCATCAGGTGCTTACTGTATATAAGATTCAAATCATTGAGCTTTTAAATGTATTACTTTTTTCATTTTCAAATATTCTCATAAATTGGGTGCTATTATCCTTATTTTTTGTTGATAAAATCACTAAGAAAGTGAGCTATTAAGTAACTTTTCTAAGATCAAAGAGAAGAAAAACAGAATTAAAATCCATTCATGAATCCCTGGTGTTCTCAGGTGTCACTAGGACACATTAACTGTGGCGTAGGGCATAGGGCTCGCTTCTGGGATTGGGGACTTGGGCAGTCACATAAGACTGTGTGGTTAACTGCCTTGGCCCTTGGTTTAATGGCATAGTCTCACCATGTTGGAGTTCTTAATCATTTGTTACAAAGGACCCCACATTTTCAGTTTCCATGGGACTCGGCAAATTGCATCCACAGCTTTGTGTATGACAGATTTGACTATGGATTCAATTCAATTCAATTCAATCTGACTAAGGATTCAATTAGTATCTAGAAATGGTCTGAAGGAAGCACCTGTCTGTCATAGTTAGATTGTGTAACTCAAACCAGTGGTGGTGGGGTCAATGAAACAATCAATACAAGATTGTGCATGCCATTTTTTTTTTAGGAAATAACGAATTGTAATACAAAAATAAATATTAATCTATTTAAGTCTTTCTTATGAATATAAGTTCAATAATATATTAGACTTCATATTTAACATAAAGAAAAGAGTCAAAACTTTGAAGACAGGAATTTCAAAATATAAATTATAGCTAAAAATGTTACTAGAGGAGTGAGAATTTTTATTGAATACTTAGACAATAAAAGCAGGGTGGTTAGCAATGAAACTAAAAATAAAAGCCAGAGGTATATTAATTCTCGCATATCAATATTAAAATAATGAGATTATTTTATTTCTGCAATAGCAGAAAAAGAATGCCATTAAGGGCCTGGGATTTAACTCAGTTGTTCCAGCGCCTGCTTTGCAAGTGCAGGGACCAGAGTTCAATCCCTGGTACCAAACAAACAAACAAACAAAAGAATGCCATTAATTTAAAAGTATCATATCAAAACATTGAGACATCACTTAAAAACTTAGCCTTTCATGTATGCATGATGAAAATAAAACATTCACAGACTAGTGACCTAACAGAATTGAGCAATAAGTAAATGCCTGAAATTAGAATTGCAAAATCATTAATCTTTCTTCTTTGCTAAGTAGAAATGAAAGCTATCCAGATATTGACACAGAAGTGGTGGATTTCTGATTACATTGAAGAGACAGAAAAAAAAAAATAGCACAGACTTGAACATAGCTTCCACACTTTCCATATGCTTAGCGCAGCATTTGGAACAATTCCTGTATTTGATTTTCCTCATCTAGGCCATCGAGCTTAGCAATAGTGCCATTTGAAACAAATAAGTTCCCTTTAGAGACAGCCTGATGCAAATTCTGTGGCTGGGTTATTCACGGAAGTTTTCTTTGTGCCTCCTTGTGTTTATTTTAGCTTCATTTCAGTGTATGTGATATGTTTATTTATGCTCACTTGGGTTCTTATCTTTTATGATAACTTATATCATCTTGAGTTCTAATTTATCAAAGTAAAAAGTGATATTCAATGATCCCTGAAATACAGAAAAATCTATGAAAATTCTATGTATTCTTTCATATCAAACCCAAATAAACTCAGACACTCTTTTACAATTGAAGCCTAAATTCATATCAAAATTTTATACAATAAAGCAAACTAACTCCCCACAAATATATGGGATGTCTTTGTATTTTGAAAAACTTTATCCAGTGCCACTAATGGTCATTTGCAGATATGGTAAAGGGCTGAAAGACTGAATAATTTCTTTCAGAATGTGAATTCCAGTGAACATAAGCCCTATTCAAAAACAGTATGAAAAAGTAATAGATATAAAGCAGTAAATTAAATCTTGATGCTCTGTAAGTGCTTCTCCTGTAATGATACTCACATTTTAATTCTAACTGTATAATCCAAAATTATTAAAATAATTAAAATGTTGTAGAATACCATATCTTCTAAAAGCACTTCTCTCGCTAATTCTGGCGAAATCCAATCCTTACGATCTAAGTTACAGTTTTCTCTGAAGACTGAGGTAGAATACATTTGTCATGAGGTTTTTCCTCATGTAAACAATATTCTAATGGAGAAAATTATTAGTTAAGGGCAACTTTGAAAAGTAGAAAATTAGTTCTTATTGCAGAATAATGAAGACTCCAACAATGTTTGTATTAAGCACCAATCATATGTGCAATAAGCAGTTCAAATTAAAAGGGCTGGAAAGAAAAAAGG
Source organism: Fukomys damarensis (assembly GCF_012274545.1). Taxonomy (NCBI): domain Eukaryota; kingdom Metazoa; phylum Chordata; class Mammalia; order Rodentia; family Bathyergidae; genus Fukomys; species Fukomys damarensis. The sequence continues at coordinate 10,195,638 of NW_022900917.1, read as the reverse complement.
CCACAGTGAAATGGAGATTATATTAAAATATATAAATAAATTAGAAAGCAAGGAAAGACTTGATAGACATCTAACAAAAAAGGCTTTTATTGCCTCAAAGGAGGAAAGAAGCACAAAACTGTCCATGTCTGGGTATTGGTTCCTTATTGTTTTCCCACCTTTGGTCGCTTAGTATCATTTCTTCCTTAAGCCATTTAAAAATATCTAAGTGAGATTTTCCAGGCATCCCTTAGTAGAAAAGACTCTTGTAACTACATAAAATAAATTTAGGGCTACAGGTCTATGAGCATTAGGGCCAACTCCTGTGATCTCCTGGTGTGGTGAGCACAAATGGAAATACTAAAGTATCGTGTCCTGGATGGTACCCCAGAAGGCATGCTGAGGGCTACCTGATGGCCTATGAATTTCCAGCTAACTAGGAAGTTCGTGGCCCATGTCTTCCTGGAGCAGCAACTTTAAAATGACCAAGATTTGATGGACTTTCAAGCAATTTAGAATTCAGTAGAGGGAAGAAACTAAATCACAATTTTGATATCATGTGTATATTTCTGACCTCCAAGTGTCTGTCCTCATTAAGAAAATATATTGTACTAGTAGTTCTGATTACATTTTTAATTATATAAAGAAAAAAGAGGTATTAAACTCCTTTCACAAATATTTACATATTATTGTAATATTTAATAATATTATAGGCCCCCTTATGTACAAAACTTTTACATCATATATATATATATGATATGTCATAAATATAGACATATATATTATGTCTATTTGTCTACTTATTATGTCTGTTTATTTTAAATTTGATAATGAGCATTGAGATTTTCAAATTTTAAGTGTGACAGATATAATCTACTAGTTTCATAAAAAAATAAGAATAAGAGATTAGAAGTAAAATGTAAGGGAAAGTCAATCTTTTAAAACTTTGCAGTATTATATAAAGCATTCATGTGAAAAACAGGTTTCTAACTACATTTTTAGCCTGCCAATGCTCACTGTTTATAAAAATGCTTGTAAGTTCACATTTACACACTGAATAGCTCAAGACATGCTAAGGATGACATAGACTTAATTTTTCTTTCCATCTGTGTTTTTTTATTATCCTGCCAAAAAATTTTCCACTAATATACCACTTTTAACTATTGCAGTAAGAGTCAAATTTGACAAAACAAGCTTATATTCCATCACTTCCATAAATGTTTTCCTGGTCATTCCTTTTAAAACAATTACCTTTATCACTTTTTTTCTGATTTTACCAAATATTACTATTTCATTATAGCATCAAGGTTTACAAACATCTGCCTCTTTTCCTTTGTGCAGTCTCCTTGCACCAAAGCCACTGCTATACATTGCTTTGAATGCACAAACGTTGGATTCTAAAATCACAATCAACATTGTGATGTGTAGCCAGCTATTTAGAAATCATTTAGCTTTGGTGAAAAGGAAAGACCACATGGAATTGTAAAACATACTGAAATAGTCAATCTAGAGTTTCCTACCCAACAACAGAATACACCCAATTCTCAGTGATACATGGGACATTCTCCAAAACAGATCCACTGTAGCTTGTAAAGAACACTTAAGTAAGTGCAAAAGAATCAAAATCGTCACATACACATTGTCAAATTATAGTGCAATGAAATTAGGAATCGGTGGCAAAAGAAACCATCAAAATTATGCAAACATGGAAACAAAACTAATCAATGGGTCATAGAAAAAAATCAAGGAAGTTAAACAGTCCCTCCACTTAAACAATAATGCTAGTACATCATACCAGAACCAATCAGGCATAATGAATGTAGTCCTAAGAGGGAAATTTATAGCTGTGAATAGCCAGATGCAAAACAGATTGAATCCAAATAAATAACCTAATGATACCCCTCAGGGTCCTGGGAAAAACAAGAACAATTCAAATTTAAAATAAGTAAGAGTATGAGAGCAGAAATTAATGAAAGTGTGAATAAAGAAATCAGTGAATTGAAGAGGTGATTCTTTGAAAGAATAAACAAAATAGACAAATCCCTAAGCAGCATAGCAAAATAAATAAATAAATAAATAAATAAATAAATAAAAGAAAAAGAAAAGACCCAAATCATTGCAAATGGAAATCAAAATGGTTAAATAACAATGGACTGTGCCAAATTCCAGAAGATTATTAGTAAATACTTTGAAAAACTGTACTCTAAGTAATTGGAGAATTCAGAAGAAATGGAAAGATGCTTAGATATGTATGAATTACCAAAACTGAACCAAGAACTTATTGGTGGCAAAAGAAACCATCAAAATTATGCAAACATGGAAACAAAACTAATCAATGGGTCATAGAAAAAAAATCAAGGAAGTTAAACAGTCCCTCCACTTAAACAATAATGCTAGTACATCATACCAGAACCAATCAGGCATAATGAATGTAGTCCTAAGAGGGAAATTTATAGCTGTGAATAGCCAGATGCAAAACAGATTGAATCCAAATAAATAACCTAATGATACCCCTCAGGGTCCTGGGAAAAACAAGAACAATTCAAATTTAAAATAAGTAAGAGTATGAGAGCAGAAATTAATGAAAGTGTGAATAAAGAAATCAGTGAATAGAAGAGGTGATTCTTTGAAAGAATAAACAAAATAGACAAATCCCTAAGCAGCATAGCAAAATAAATAAATAAATAAATAAATAAATAAATAAAAGAAAAAGAAAAGACCCAAATCATTGCAAATGGAAATCAAAATGGTTAAATAACAATGGACTGTGCCAAATTCCAGAAGATTATTAGTAAATACTTTGAAAAACTGTACTCTAAGTAATTGGAGAATTCAGAAGAAATGGAAAGATGCTTAGATATGTATGAATTACCAAAACTGAACCAAGAACTTATAAAAACCCTGAACAATTCAATAATAGGCAATTAATTTGAAAACTACTACTACTACTACTACTACTACTACTACTACTAACTAACAACTATGCAAGGCCTTGGTCCCAGTGGATTGTCTGCCAGATTCTACATAACTTTAGGGAAGTAGGAAGGGTAGGGGAAAGGAAATGAGGAAAAGAAAAAAATATGAGAAAAGGAAAAAATGGAAACAAAGTCTTTGTAAATAGGAGAGCAGGGAGAGGGTGAAGGAAGGCCAGGGGAATGGGGAAAAAATTGAGAACTAAGATCTCCAGATTCTACATAACTTTAGGGAAGTAGGAAGGGTAGGGGAAAGGAAATGAGGAAAAGAAAAATAATATGAGAAAAGGAAAAAAATGGAAACAAAGTCTTTGTAAATAGGAGAGCAGGGAGGGGGTGAAGGAAGGCCAGGGGAATAGGGAAAAAATTGAGAACTAAGATGTGTCACTTAAAGGTACGAGATCCCAATGATAAATGTAACTGTACTGTATACTTAAAAAGTACCAATAAACTCAATGAGAAAAAAACTTTAGGGAAGATCTGATGCCAATACTCTTCAAAATCTTTAATGAAATTGACAGACAAGCAGTGCACCTAAAGTTATTCCTGAAAGCTAGCATTATCCTGATCCCCAAACCAGAAAAGGACTCAACTAAAAACAAAACTACAGGTCAATCTTTTTAGTGAACTTATCTGCAAAATTCAACGAGATTTTAAAAAATCAGGAAGATACTGGTAAGCAGAATATAGGAAATCAACTATGTCATGACGAAGCAGGCTCCGCCCAGAGATGCAGGGCTGGTTCAACCTATGCAAATAAGTAAACATCTTACCTCACATAAACAGAAGAAAGGACAACTATCGTATGATCATCTTAACTGATGTATAAATACTTGACAAATTCCAACTTCCATTTATGATTTAAAAACCTGAACAAAACAGGTACAGATGGGCCTGTCAATCTGATAAAAGGCATTTAGATCAACAACATCATAGCAAATGGAAGAAAGCATAAGAATGTCCCCTATCACTACTCTTGTACAATATAGTTCTTGAAATATTAGCCACAATAATTACATAAGAGAAAGAAATAAAAATTATATGTATAAGAAAAGAAGAAGTCAAATCATTATCAGCATGATCCTCCAATAGAAGACCCAAAACTCTCATCAAAGGACTACTCCTAGAATTAATAATCAAATTTAGTAGCATAGCAGGATACAATGTCAACACATGCAATCAACAGTGTTCTTGTACACCAAAGATAATCTCTCCAAAAAATTAGGAAATTCTAGGGCCAGAGATTTAGCTCAGTGGTGCCGCCACCTGCCCTGCAAGCTCAAGGACCCAAGTTCGATCCATGATATCAAAACATAAGGACTTAAAAAAATAATAATATTCTCACTGATGATGAATAATTGTGCAAACAGTAGCTGTGTTTCTTATTGCAGTCATTAATAAGAGTAACTTACAGGTCTCATTAAGAAGCTTCTTGTTTGGGGGCTGTGTGATATCCACCATTCACATAAAGGTATTAATGCTCATATATAT
>NW_022900917.1:10151744-10190993 GCF_012274545.1 Fukomys damarensis | reverse complement strand
ATGTAACTTGTAACTGTACTGTATCCCTAAAATGTACCGATAGACTCAATTAAAGCTGAAAAAGAAGAAGATGTAACTCAACCAGATGTTTTTCAAATGTCCAGACTGATGGACAGCATAACACACACACACACACACACACACACACACACAAACACACCCCACACACGGAATAAACAGGAATATTACTGGTTTATTACTAAAATGATGTAACTGTACTGTATCCCTAAAATGTACCGATAGACTCAATTAAAGCTGAAAAAGAAGAAGATGTAACTCAACCAGATGTTTTTCAAATGTCCAGACTGATGGACAGCATAACACACACACACACACACACACACACACACACAAACACACCCCACACACGGAATAAACAGGAATATTACTGGTTTATTACTAAAATGATGCAGATCTAAAACAATTGGCTTGTTTTTAACTCATTCATTTACACTTTTAAGATATTAATTTTGTATTAAAATATTGCTTTTCAAATGATTCATCCCAAAATTTCATTTTGTTTATATATGAGTTTAGACTTGAATACCCCCCGAAATAATCCTTTAAGAGTATATTCTTCTAAAGAATATTAATTTTATTAATTTTCTGCTGTTTGATCTTTGACAGCTTTTAAGGTATAAATTCTGCTGTTTCAAAAAACTACTTCTTACCTGTGAGTAGAAGTGCCTGCCTGGGATTCTAGCATTTGGAGGCTAAGGCAGAAGGGTTGCTGTGAGTTCTAGTCCAGCCTGGGCTACACAGCTAGACCCTGTCTCAAGAAACCAAGGATGATGATGATGATGATGGATGATGATGATGATGATGATGCAACAAACTTCTTATAGGAAAGTTTATTGAGGTACAGTTGAAAATACTTGTTCTGCTATATTCCTGAAATTTCCTACTTTATAGGAATTTACTCTTTGTATGTTGAATGCACTGTTGTTGTCAGGGCACTTTTAAATCTTAACTTCCTTTCTATCTCTTTCTCTGTTTCTCTCTTTTCTGACTAATATTGTAACCTCTCTCCATTTTTTCCTTCACGGCTTTTATTTTAGTCTCCTTCTTTCATGTGATTTCTTTGCTCATAGGTTTTTATTCTGTAATACATTGGCACTGTTTTTGTGTCACCTTCTTGGATAGCCATTTAATTCTTGGAGATGTTCTAATTTTCATTTAAAATTTTGATGCATAAGTCTTGGAGTTGTTCACCTAGGTACCTCCATTGTATTGATTTCTGGATTCTGAATACCACAGATCCCACCCACCGTTCTCTAAACATAGCACTCATTCCCTTACAATCTCTGTTGGTTCTGGTTGTGTTGGCCATGCTTGCCACATCCTAGAGTTTTATATTTTTTAATTTGTCATAGGCGAAATTATTTTAATTTTATAATTCCATTATTATCTGCTGTTTAAGGGATTTTGAGACATTCATGAAAAAAAATCATGGTCTTAACTTTGTCACTGGAACACCAGAGATGTTCTTTAAATTCTTAATCAATCTATATTCCTTCCTTGAGCTAAGATACTCAATAGAACTCTATTGATTTCTGGATTCTGAATACCACAGATCCCACCCACCGTTCTCTAAACATAGCACTCATTCCCTTACAATCTCTGTTGGTTCTGGTTGTGTTGGCCATGCTTGCCACATCCTAGAGTTTTATATTTTTTAATTTGTCATAGGCGAAATTATTTTAATTTTATAATTCCATTATTATCTGCTGTTTAAGGGATTTTGAGACATTCATGAAAAAAAATCATGGTCTTAACTTTGTCACTGGAACACCAGAGATGTTCTTTAAATTCTTAATCAATCTATATTCCTTCCTTGAGCTAAGATACTCAATAGAACTCCTTTGGACTCAATGTGAAAGCAGAATATTATATTTTTATGCAGTCATATGTGACCTAGCACCTATCACACCTCCATGACATCTTTTCACTCTCTAGTCTCTGATTGGCTCCTTCCTGTGTTGCCATAGTGTTCCTTCTTGCTGCATCATTCACACAAGAGCCTTTACATTTTTGGGATGTTATACTGATTAATCTAGTTGCTTTCACATCATTTACTTTCAGAAAACATTTCTTCTTGCAATGTTCTTCATTTGTGCCTGCATTTATTTATTCTTGAGTCTTATTAAGTATTATATCAGTCAGATTCCCCATTGTTGGAACATAACGCATTACAGCCAAACTCCAAGGCAGCAAGGTGCAAGTTAGCTCACGGTTTCAGGAGAATCAGTCCATGGTCAGCAGACTCCAGAGCAGGAACATTATGGGGGAAGAATCTGGGAAAGAAAAAGCTTCTTAGTTATGGCATCTGGGAAGCAGAGCCAGGGAGCAGGACAGACAGGAAGCCTAAGGCCCAGATGTAGTAGCCAAGGTCACGACTCCTTAACCCACTCAGACACACGCAGTGCTGTGCTCCACCAATACCTCAGGCAGCGCCCAAGGTAGTCAAGTTGGCATAGTCAAGTTTAAGCACCTTATCCTCTCCCTTGTCAACTTGAAAGTCAAACAAATCTACTTAAAGCATACTTAATCCCCAAACAAATACAAAGTAATAATTCTACCCAACATAATGTAATTATCATTTGTACAATGGAAAATGTAATGATCCTTTCCACAAGGACAAAATCATTTTTAAAAAGCCCAAGTCCAATGTTCTTCTCAAACTTACATCAAACTCTTAGGTCTGATGCCTTTCAAAATAAAAAAAAGTTTCAAAATATATTGGCAGATGATAAATATTCTTATTCTAATTAGGAACAATAGACAGATAGAAAGGAATGTGACAGATGTAAGACATAAACACAGCACTGGAAACCTTGAACTCTGTAGCTCCATATCATGATTCACTGGCATAAACTGGTAAATGTGAGTTTCGAAGTATTTGCCATTTTCACCTCTAAGGTTTACTAATGGTAACTCACATAGCCTCTACCTTGGGCTGGTTCTGCTCATGGTGTACACTTTTCCATGGCAGATGGTCTAGGTTTCTGGTATCTCTGGTTACCTGGGATCTGTTTCATCTTTGGCTTCATTCCCACAGCTTGACGCATTGTCCTTTCAGAGGCACATGACCCAGCTTCTCAGGGCTTCCTTTGAAATTTGAATAGAAGACTACCTGACCCTACAACTCCTACATACTAGATGGCAGCAAAACCAGTAACAAATGGACAATGCCAGGGTGTACAGTTAGCAAGCAGCAGTAGCCAGGCCCCTTTGGAGCATGTCTATAGCAGTGTATGAGCATCTGCATGACTGAACACAATGAAATAAATCTCAGGAAATTAATTCCCTAAGAGGCTGGGATCGTGGGTGCGCTGTTTTCACATGAATTGTTGTTATTTTTGTGTCCATGAGCCTGTGATGTGTGGAGTCTTTTAGGTACCCTCAAGGCATCTAATTTCTTAAGTTAATCAGCCTATTCTCATCAGGAGTCATCTTTCCTTTGGCTCCAAATTTACATATGGTTCCTTCTGGGACAGAAATTAAGTTTTTCAAATTTTTTTTCGGCTTGGCATTTTGCTTCCATTTCTCATTGTAAATCTGTGTAAAAATACCCAGAAATATCCATACCACAGTTTGAATTTTGGACTGCTTTAAATTTCTTCTTTGAGATCAATTAGGCCATCAGCATAACCCCAGTCTCCAGCAAATTCTTAGAACATTTGCAAAATATACCTGAAAAGTTGACAATGAAGTCTTTGCTCCTCACTGAAACCCCCCAGCCTGTTCTTTACTGTTGGAATTCTCATTTTATGAACTCTGAACAGAATCACTCATCAAGCTCAGCTTACTGTATGCTAAGGTTTCTCCGGCAATTATCTCCAAAACTTTCCAAACCCCTGCCACATACCAGTTCCAAAGGCTTCTAACCCACACAGTCAGTTTCAGCCATGATCCATTCCTGGTACCAGTTTTCTGCAAAAGTCAGACTTCCTGTTGCAGGACATACCCCAGAGCCTCATAATTTAAAGAAGGGAAGTTTAATTAGCTCATAGTTTCAACAGATTACGTACACAGTGGGCAGGTTCCAGAGCAGAAATACGGTGGGGAAAGGGCCCGGTGAAGCAACTCTGTAGTGTATGGCAACCAAGAAGCAGAACACGGAAACAGTGCCAGAGAGGAAGAGGTGAGGGACTGGATGTACATCCAAGGACCTGCTTCCACGAGACACTCATATACACACAGAAGCGCGCTCCCCAGAAGCTAGATGGCTTCCAAGCCAATCAAACCGATACGATGAAGCCAACAGTTCACAGGAATGTATTCTGAATGCAGGAAATGTATTCATCCATAAAATGTGAAGTAATGAGTAAGTGATAATTAGCAAACTTATGAGCATAACTGTCACGAACCTGTGGTTCATTTGCCAGACTTTCACCTTAGAATGTCTCCCACTGTTCTCCTTCTTTCCGGCCCCGAATTTCTCAGCAAACCTAAGACGCCTTCCATTTTGTAAAGCCTCCTTACAGTTATAGTGAGGATTAACTTCTTCTATTCATTCTCTTACAAATTAAACAAACAAACAAAAAAAGGTCAGGGATAATATAGTCGCTAACTGTGACCATTAGAAGAGTGAATGAGCCGGGGATTTAGCTCAGCGGTTCGGAGGCCCGCCTTGCAAACACAAGGACCCAAGTTCAATCCCCGGCAACAACAGCAACAACAACAACAAAAAAGTAGTTTAGAAGAGTGAATGGGAGCCCAGGGATTTAGCTCAGTGGTGCCACCACCTGCTTCGCAAGTGCAAGGACCCGAGTTTGATCCCTGGTACCAAATCAATATAGATAGATAGATAGATAGATAGATAGATAGATAGATAGATAGATATATATATATATTTAAAAAGGTGATTTGGGTATAACTGTCTTTCCCAAACTAAAAGGAGCAACATATACTAAAAGAAAAATTTAAGAAAGGATCAATGAAAATGATTTGAATTTATAGTAATTGCATATAGGGATCAAAAAGGTTCTTTATTCTATTAATGTTTTAAAAAATGAAGTTACTCCTTCACAGAATGGCATAAGCTATATCGTACATAAAAGTGAAATCCACTAATCCACTGGTAGAAAATTAGAATCAAATTACCAAAACCACTCCCATAAAGATGTGTTACCATTCACAAATAGTGTTTTGATATTAGAAATTGACAGACTTCAGTTTTACCCATAATTTCTCTGGGCTTTGATTTCATTAACTGTAAAAATTTGAAGCCTAAAGTTGTACATAAATAATGTACATAAATAATTCTGTTTGGTACAAAACTGATTTTTAGAAAAATAAATGATAGATTTTTAAGGAGTAATCTATGATATAATTTCCATAATAGTATGAGTTTATATTTTAGTAGCTGCATATACAGCCTTGTTCTTCAACTGAGATTCTTGATTTTTAACTTGACAATCTTCAACCAAAATTCTTAATTCAAGGGTAAAAAATGAGTACCAAGAGCTGTCATGTAAAGGTAAAAAATCCCAATAATGAATGTAACTGTACTGTATACCTAAAATGTACCAATAAACTCAATAAAAAATAAAATAAAATTCTTAATTCAAAACAATATTTTTATAAAGTCACACCCCTTATATTACAAGAATACAATCACAAAAAATTTAATTTTGAATTCCTTATACTTAGTAACCCATTGTACTGAAGTAACACCTGTAATGGTCGTATACGGTGGGATGGCTCTCAAATTTTGTATTGGAAAATGAAATAAAACAACATTCTTGGGCCAGGTGTGGTGGCGCACGCCTGTAATCCAAGCACTTGGGAGCATGAGGCCAGATGATCCCTGTGAGTTCAAGACCAGCCTGGGCTACATAGTGAGTTCCAGGTCAGTCTCATCTACATAGTGAGACCCTGTCTCAAGCAAACAAATAAACAAATACCCCAAACAAACAAATAAACAATTTAACATTTTTGGAAAGGCAATTTTTTACATTGTTGAAAAAGCTTATGCAGGACAATAATATTTCTGATTCACTTCATAATACTATGAAGCTTCCCAGAACATTTCTTTAATAAATTTTAACCATATGTGATCATAGATGACACATTTACATGATGTTAAGAGACTGTTTTCTAATACCATATCTATTCTGATACATCATATCTTGAGTAAGACTGGAGAAATTTCCTTAGAAAATATAGAATGTTGAAATACCACAATCATGACCCTTTGTGGGTTATTTATATATAAAGTGAGATAAAATCAGAAGCTCTGATTACACCTGTACATTTATAGGTTCTCTCTTAACTATGTTTCTGTCATTTTGTCATAAAGTAAGTTGCATTGTTCTGGCTTGGCTGGCCTTGACTTACAGCCATGTTACTTCATGTTTAGAATCCTGAGTTCTGCTAGGTAATCACAAATTTTCATTCATCTAATATATAAAATATTAATCAGCTGTGCATCTGCATTTCACGGCACTCCCATTTTTCACTGCTGTGGGTGGCAGTGTATTTTCCTCCAGACTCACATCTTTCTCAGATGCGTCCTCGTGTGTCTGTGTTCTAATTACAGCAGTGAATCAATGTAGTCCTGGCTCACTCTGCAACACAGCCCCGAAGTGGGACAGAGTCCGACTCTGAAATTCCCTAGAGTGATCATGAAATCCGCTGCTCCTTTTGTGCCCTTGTGCATCCCAATTTTGACTGTCCCAGATGAATACCGAAGCTTATGAAACAAAACGTAATATTCACATCAAATAAATAAATACAAATACATCCCAGTGATATTTTTCAATAGCCAATTATGCACTGCTTTTGCACACCATGCGTTCATTTACTAAAAAAGCCCTAAACTGGAGATCTTCTTAAATCTTTTTATTTTCCTTAATTTTGATTAGGCTCCAAATTGATGGAAATTAAGAAATGGAGCCTGTCGTGGATCAGATAAGTCTTTCACTAGTTTATATTGTTGATCTGTAGAGGTGATATTTAGTCCCAATTGAAAGATACTGCAGGATGATAATTAAATCACACAAAATACACTGGGAATAGATTGACTTTATTTGAAAGATGCAAGAAAGGCCAGTTATGGAGCTCTTTGATGTGTGTGTGTGTGTGTGTGTGTATTCGTATGTGTGGGGTAAAGTGAGATGAAGGCTGTGGTGACACCCAAAACTAGGGTTATAAGCCTTTTCTTCACAGAGTCACAAACAAAATCTGATTTCATTTGAAGCATAACGTGAAATGTCTCCACAATTATTCTGAAATTCAAATATAGTCCTTCTTTTACTTTGTCTTAATTATAAGCACGATGGAAACACAAAAGATACAAGAGAACTATATTTTGGAGAAACAAGCACCAAACATCAAAGAAGCAGACAAATGCTAACTATCAACAATGTCAATACCAATAATAGTACACTGTGTATAAACATTGGCTGTGAGTTATAACATTAGGTGTTTACACACGTGTAACTTATTTATTTCACTTGAGTATAACCTCAACATGCATCCATTTTCCTTTGAATGACTCTAATTTCTCATTCTTTACGGCTGAGTAGTATTCCACCTAAAATGTACCAATAAACTCAATGAGAAAAAATAAAAAACGAAAATTAAAAAAAATATTGATTGTGTTGTGTGCTGTGTGTGAATTAGGTGAATTATGAGCTTGTGTCTTCAAGTTAAAATATAATGAGAACAAACACATACACTAATTAGGGAGGAAGAATGGCTTCACTTTATGGAAACGGAACAGCAAATATGTACAAATTAGGGGTTGAGAGAGAAGTTGGGATTTGGAGATTTAAGGACCAGAATTCAAGAGTCGAAAGAATGCACTGTTAGGCAAACGATGATGCTTTTCAGAGAATAATTTTGTGTTTTCATTTGCAGCCTGGTATCAGCCTCCCATTTAAACATTTCTACCTGTACTAAAGATGAACACATAGATCCACATTGGACTTTGAGAAATTCCAGTTTTATCGAAGTGAATATGGCAGCTAAAATATGGATTAATTACACAGTGTCACAGTACTACATCACGTAACTCAGGCGAGACTTCCTCACATCTTAATGTCATGAGTTTCTCTTTAGTTTTCCACACTCTGTAATGTAAACATGTCATTGTTTACCAACCTTAAAAAGCATTTTACTCATTTCCTCCTCCTATTTAGTTTCCAATTCGCTTGGCCTTTCACAGTGTTTTTGAAATAATTACAGAGATTCGCTGCCTTTACCTGTTCTCTCTCTCTATTATTGAATTATCTTAAATGGATTTACATACCCTCTCCCCTAGGCACGTCACTTGGAAAATCAACAACGTCCATTATTCCAAGTCGTAGGAAATCTGCCAACTCTGCTTGCTTACCTTTTAACCATATTTGACATCACTAAAACATTTTTTAAATTGCCTTCTAAAACTCTAAATACTCCTAATTTTCCTCCTGCTCAAATGATTTTACTTTTGATTCTTTTGGGCTAGGTTTTAATTATAGCCACAAGATCAAGTCTCATATTGTTGTAATAACAAAATCTCACAAAGTCTTTCACTTTATTAATCCACACTTTCTCGATAATGTCATGGTCTTGAACTTGGAGCAGTATCAGTATCTTGATGACTTAAAATTCATTACTGTAACTCAGATTCCTCTGAAATTCACATTCTGAATTCAAATGACTACTAAAGATACCATTTGTTATATCTAAAGGAAATCTCAGTTTTTTTCTAAAACCTGAATTTCAGATCTGTACCACAGATCAATCTGTAGTATTGCTTATTACAGAATACAGTAACTCCACTTTTGTAAATGATCGGTCTTGGAGTGACATTTATCTCTCGGAGTGTTTACTGACTACAAACAAACCTTACTCCCTGTAGTCCCGGGTCAGAAAAAACTCCCAGTTTCCTTTACGTTTGTATGACTATTTCTATGAGCCCTTGTTAACTGAATGAAAATTAAAAGTGATGTGCATGTCTCGTGAATTATCTCCTTTCTTACTTTATCTTCGTAACTATGACAAGGGCCACTCTTTAATCTGTCTTTGTCCTGGAAAACTGAGTGGCACTGCCTTCCCCATCACCTCTTCCACACCAAATCACCATTTTGCCATAGACTACATTTTTTAGTTACAAAGAAACTTCTACTCTGACACTCTTTAGGGTAGTAAACATGCACGCCTGTAATCCAAGCACTTGGGAGCATGAGGCCAGATGATCCCTGTGAGTTCAAGACCAGCCTGGGCTACATAGTGAGTTCCAGGTCAGTCTCATCTACATAGTGAGACCCTGTCTCAAGCAAACAAATAAACAAATACCCCAAACAAACAAATAAACAATTTAACATTTTTGGAAAGGCAATTTTTTACATTGTTGAAAAAGCTTATGCAGGACAATAATATTTCTGATTCACTTCATAATACTATGAAGCTTCCCAGAACATTTCTTTAATAAATTTTAACCATATGTGATCATAGATGACACATTTACATGATGTTAAGAGACTGTTTTCTAATACCATATCTATTCTGATACATCATATCTTGAGTAAGACTGGAGAAATTTCCTTAGAAAATATAGAATGTTGAAATACCACAATCATGACCCTTTGTGGGTTATTTATATATAAAGTGAGATAAAATCAGAAGCTCTGATTACACCTGTACATTTATAGGTTCTCTCTTAACTATGTTTCTGTCATTTTGTCATAAAGTAAGTTGCATTGTTCTGGCTTGGCTGGCCTTGACTTACAGCCATGTTACTTCATGTTTAGAATCCTGAGTTCTGCTAGGTAATCACAAATTTTCATTCATCTAATATATAAAATATTAATCAGCTGTGCATCTGCATTTCACGGCACTCCCATTTTTCACTGCTGTGGGTGGCAGTGTATTTTCCTCCAGACTCACATCTTTCTCAGATGCGTCCTCGTGTGTCTGTGTTCTAATTACAGCAGTGAATCAATGTAGTCCTGGCTCACTCTGCAGCACAGCCCCGAAGTGGGACAGAGTCCGACTCTGAAATTCCCCAGAGTGATCATGAAATCCGCTGCTCCTTTTGTGCCCTTGTGCATCCCAATTTTGACTGTCCCAGATGAATACCGAAGCTTATGAAACAAAACATAATATTCACATCAAATAAATAAATACAAATAAATCCCAGTGATATTTTTCAATAGCCAATTATGCACTGCTTTTGCACACCATGCGTTCATTTACTAAAAAAGCCCTAAACTGGAGATCTTCTTAAATCTTTTTATTTTCCTTAATTTTGATTAGGCTCCAAATTGATGGAAATTAAGAAATGGAGCCTGTCGTGGATCAGATAAGTCTTTCACTAGTTTATGTTGTTGATCTGTAGAGGTGATATTTAGTCCCAATTGAAAGATACTGCAGGATGATAATTAAATCACACAAAATACACTGGGAATAGATTGACTTTATTTGAAAGATGCAAGAAAGGCCAGTTATGGAGCTCTTTGATGTGTGTGTGTGTGTGTGTGTGTATTCGTATGTGTGGGGTAAAGTGAGATGAAGGCTGTGGTGACACCCAAAACTAGGGTTATAAGCCTTTTCTTCACAGAGTCACAAACAAAATCTGATTTCATTTGAAGCATAACATGAAATGTCTCCACAATTATTCTGAAATTCAAATATAGTCCTTCTTTTACTTTGTCTTAATTATAAGCACGATGGAAACACAAAAGATACAAGAGAACTATATTTTGGAGAAACAAGCACCAAACATCAAAGAAGCAGACAAATGCTAACTATCAACAATGTCAATACCAATAATAGTACACTGTGTATAAACATTGGCTGTGAGTTATAACATTAGGTGTTTACACACGTGTAACTTATTTATTTCACTTGAG
Organism: Fukomys damarensis; assembly: GCF_012274545.1. Taxonomy (NCBI): domain Eukaryota; kingdom Metazoa; phylum Chordata; class Mammalia; order Rodentia; family Bathyergidae; genus Fukomys; species Fukomys damarensis. The sequence continues at coordinate 10,180,149 of NW_022900917.1, read as the reverse complement.
TATAACCTCAACATGCATCCATTTTCCTTTGAATGACTCTAATTTCTCATTCTTTACGGCTGAGTAGTATTCCACCTAAAATGTACCAATAAACTCAATGAGAAAAAATAAAAAACGAAAATTAAAAAAAATATTGATTGTGTTGTGTGCTGTGTGTGAATTAGGTGAATTATGAGCTTGTGTCTTCAAGTTAAAATATAATGAGAACAAACACATACACTAATTAGGGAGGAAGAATGGCTTCACTTTATGGAAACGGAACAGCAAATATGTACAAATTAGGGGTTGAGAGAGAAGTTGGGATTTGGAGATTTAAGGACCAGAATTCAAGAGTCGAAAGAATGCACTGTTAGGCAAACGATGATGCTTTTCAGAGAATAATTTTGTGTTTTCATTTGCAGCCTGGTATCAGCCTCCCATTTAAACATTTCTACCTGTACTAAAGATGAACACATAGATCCACATTGGACTTTGAGAAATTCCAGTTTTATCGAAGTGAATATGGCAGCTAAAATATGGATTAATTACACAGTGTCACAGTACTACATCACGTAACTCAGGCGAGACTTCCTCACATCTTAATGTCATGAGTTTCTCTTTAGTTTTCCACACTCTGTAATGTAAACATGTCATTGTTTACCAACCTTAAAAAGCATTTTACTCATTTCCTCCTCCTATTTAGTTTCCAATTCGCTTGGCCTTTCACAGTGTTTTTGAAATAATTACAGAGATTCGCTGCCTTTACCTGTTCTCTCTCTCTATTATTGAATTATCTTAAATGGATTTACATACCCTCTCCCCTAGGCACGTCACTTGGAAAATCAACAACGTCCATTATTCCAAGTCGTAGGAAATCTGCCAACTCTGCTTGCTTACCTTTTAACCATATTTGACATCACTAAAACATTTTTTAAATTGCCTTCTAAAACTCTAAATACTCCTAATTTTCCTCCTGCTCAAATGATTTTACTTTTGATTCTTTTGGGCTAGGTTTTAATTATAGCCACAAGATCAAGTCTCATATTGTTGTAATAACAAAATCTCACAAAGTCTTTCACTTTATTAATCCACACTTTCTCGATAATGTCATGGTCTTGAACTTGGAGCAGTATCAGTATCTTGATGACTTAAAATTCATTACTGTAACTCAGATTCCTCTGAAATTCACATTCTGAATTCAAATGACTACTAAAGATACCATTTGTTATATCTAAAGGAAATCTCAGTTTTTTTCTAAAACCTGAATTTCAGATCTGTACCACAGATCAATCTGTAGTATTGCTTATTACAGAATACAGTAACTCCACTTTTGTAAATGATCAGTCTTGGAGTGACATTTATCTCTCGGAGTGTTTACTGACTACAAACAAACCTTACTCCCTGTAGTCCTGGGTCAGAAAAAACTCCCAGTTTCCTTTACCTTTGTATGACTATTTCTATGAGCCCTTGTTAACTGAATGAAAATTAAAAGTGATGTGCATGTCTCGTGAATTATCTCCTTTCTTACTTTATCTTTGTAACTATGACAAGGGGCACTCTTTAATCTGTCTTTGTCCTGGAAAACTGAGTGGCACTGCCTTCCCCATCACCTCTTCCACACCAAATCACCATCTTGCCATAGACTACATTTTTTAGTTACAAAGAAACTTCCACTCTGACACTCTTTAGGGTAGTAAACAGTTATCAATGACTGGGAGAAAATCTCCATGGATCTCTTTCCTTGTGAGTAAGTATAAACTGAATCAGTGCTTTCTGGACTATATTTTCAAAGTAAATCATGTAGAAGACAGGCATAGAAAAGGGAGACAGAATCTTCAAGTATGTATTTGTTTTTTCTCTACTTTAATAAAGATAAGATCTCCTTGGGCAGTGTTACTTTCATCCTGTGATAATAGATGACGTTTTCTCAAGATTAAAGTTCTGCAACTGTGAGACAAACTCACTAACTATGCAACATCCTTCAAGAAGCCTGAGCTCACCCATGACAAAGAGGCACAAACGGGAAGCTCAAGGTTGCAAACAATGAAATCCTTTATTTCTGACTTTAGAGCCCCCTCCTTTTTTGGAAGTACAAGGGAAATAATACAGCTCCTGCACGAGGGTAAACTAGGTTGTTGCATTCGTGTTGGTTCCCCGCTCTCTCTTCCCCAGTTAAGAGCAATGCTCTCCAGAGCCCCGTGACTGAGTGACAGTGCTGATGAAGGTGATGGTTGATTGGCCAGCACTGAATTCATTCCGAGTATTGTTTTGCCTTATATCTTGATTTCTGGCTAGTAAATTTTCATGCTTTAATTTTTTTTCTTTTTTTACATGAATTTTACATAGCCAAAATTCTCATGAAAGAATAATTTTTCTAGCCTCAGAAAAACATCTGAAAATATGAAGTGTATTATTACAGATGTGAGTATATTCATAAAATAATTGCAAACACATTTTAGAAAATTAAAAAATATTTCAATGCAGTAACATCTAAAATGAACATTACTTCCGTGTTAATCTAACTTTTTTGTTTTCTTAATATTTTTGAAAATAGAAGTTGAACAGCAATCCAGAGCAATTGTAAAAAAGGTGCCAATGATATCATGACAATAAACGCTTTCAATCTTTTTGATGGAGAATATTTGAAAAATTTTAGTTAATATATATTTTTTCACCAATTAGTACAGCTCTCTTCTCTGAAGTCAACTCCAGCAAGACAGTGCCTTTTCCACATTGCTAACCTTCAGCTGTTCCCCACGGATCTCTCCTTTTTAATCCACACTTCATTGTCTTTAACAGTTCATTTATGGCATCCATAATTTCTAATGTACATTGATACATATTTATGCACTTAGATTTAAAAGTGCAGATGTGCAGGGGATTTAGCTCAGTGGTTCGGTGGCCTGCCTTGCAAGCGCAAGGACCCTACTTCAATCCCCGGTACCAAAAAAATTAAAAAATAAATAAAAATAAATAAAAGTGCAGATGCTTGTTTACTATGTGAAACAGGGAAAATAAGAAAACTTTGGGGTAAAGAAAAGGCATTTCTTAAGAAGGCGAAAGGGTGCTATGGAGGTATGTTCTGATAGGATCAAGGAGTCTCCTTTCCCTTACACAGGAACATCAATGAAAATTCAACTGATGTCTTCTTAGAACAGTGGGAACAATTTAATTATGTGAAATTGGAGCTTCTAGATTCATTTTTTGTGGAAAAGAATATACAATAAAGTACATGTAATATAGTCAAATTCTCAAATGCCATGGTTTCTTTGTGTGTGTGTGTGTGTGTGTGTGTGTGTGTGTGTGTGTGTGTGGTAAAGGCACAACATACGAGGTCTATCATTCAATTGATTAATCGTTATATTTGTAGAATTCATCTGTGCTCTAACTTAAAACAAATATCACAGCATGTGGGGAATTGTTTAATTTAGTCTCCCGTGGTGACTCATTGTTTCCAGCATTAGTATTATTACCAGCATTTGCTGTGGCCACTGGTAATCAGCATTTTCCCCATGAGCAAACCTGCCGTGTGTAGTGGGATTATGTTCACCAGTTTTACGTTTCATTTTAAAATTAATTTGTGTCTTTTTCTTCTCTCTCTCCCTTGCTCTCTTGTACATGAGTGTACGTGTGTGTGTGCACACACACGTGCATGGATCAAACTTGCAACATTTACACTGAGCTGCATCCAAGATCCTTTGGATGCTTTAATTTTGAGACGAGGTCTCACTAAGTTGCTCAATTGCCCAGGATGGGCTCCAACTTGAAATCTTCCTACCCCAGCCTCTCAGAGAGTTGGGATTATAGGTGTGCTCCACCACACCTGGTTAAAACTGCTTGGTTTTGTATTACTACTACTACGCCCTGGTTCTGTAATAGGGCTTGGATGGAATGTGTTCATTTAGTTAAGGAAAACTGGCTCTTTAGGTCTTTTAATCTTCTGTTCAATAGTCCTGTGTGAGCCAACTCCATTGTCGCTCCACACACAAGCTTCCTAAATTCACTGCCACTGACATCCTTTCTCTTCACAGCGCTTGCTCTGTTGCTCTGTGTTGCAGAGCTGCTGGTGCCAACTGTTTTTGTTCCTGCTTTGCATCAGTAACCGAGATTTTGTGTTAAAAGCTGTAGAGTAGAACTAAGCCCCAGGAGGTGAAAGGCTGCTAATAATCCTGGTCTCTTACTGCTGAATGGGATGAAGCCAAGGTAAGAGGTACATTGTCTCCAGAGAGCCCTGCGTGACTGAGCCATGGGCATCCACCCTGAGGCTTTAGGTGATAATATTTCCTAAGTGGCTCTTTCCATTTCTGGTTCTATTTAACTGAAAATGAATAAGTTAATTCCACCCAGATCTCCCTCTTTTGGTTTCCCTGAAACTCAATCTATATTTATGACAGAATTTAGTTATGACAGCATTGGTATCAGATAAAATATTAATCAGTCCAAGAAAATATTGCATGCAAAGTTACAAATACCCAAGCTGTCAGTGTTTATCAAATTGTCCTTCAGCAGATTAAGCTCCAGGTCATGTACTGTGAACTTGGAATTGAACAGTAAACACAGTAGATGACACTTGTGTTTTCAGTTTCCATCACAACTGGAAAAGGCATGAAAATAAGTAGAGGAATGTATAAATGAATATATACATATATTCTTGGTTCCATTTACAAAAAAATTAATAAATACATAACAAAGGAAACACCTTATGATGAGTGCTATTTTGAAAATTAAGATGGATCGTCAGAGAGAAGTTGAGATGTTGCTTCACAATTAGTAGTCAAAAAGGACTTTCAGGGGTGGGGTTGCTTGGAAGTTGAGATCTAAATGTTTCTAAACATTTGAAGCCTAGGAATAAACCCATTCTGTTTGGAGGTTGCATCCAGTACACATACCCTCAAAAAGAAAGGAATTTTTTTCCCAGAAAAAGAAAATGTGGGAAAGAACATATAGAATAAGAGGAGTAAAAAAGTGGAGTCTTCACTTTCACTCCCTGGAAACAGAGGTAATTGAAACAGAATTAGGTAGAGGGTGAGATTAATGTGTGATAAGGTTGCAAGAAACTGTATGAACGATCTGACAGTCATCATATAAATCCCTCATGCCTTGTGCACGCTGGTCCTCTAGGGTTGTCTCAAAGTAAACCAAATGTGAGGGACCTTTGTACTCTAAACATCAGACATCACCAGTGCTACTCCAAGCGAGAGCCTTTGCTGAAGGCAGTGCAAGGGCACCACATGGATGAAAGCCATAGGAGCAAGCATTGGTAGCAAGCATTGGAGATGTTTCCAAGAGGCTTCCCAGTGGTCCAGCAGAACGGGCACCACACATAAGAAGACCTGCAGCAGGCTGTCTGGCTAGGTGGGTGATGGTTATCCATCCTATGAAAACAGCAAGGGTAACGGGGAGAAATGGTAGGGTTTAGATCTTTTTGAGACCAATTCTAACTTGCTAAGAGTTATGGAGTGGATACCGAAAAGAGAGGAGGGGAATTTCTAGTTTTTCCTTTTTTACAGTATTTGATAATAATGATTGATCGTGCAAATGTTGTAAACTGTAGTCCTGTGAGTAAAGGGCAAAAAGCAAACATTTGTCAGAGAACATCAAGAGTGTATTCTTGGACATATTTTGATGTCTATTACATATGTAATGTCATGAGTACAGTACATTATGCAAGTCTAGAAATTAGCAAAGTGGCCATAGTTGTAAGTGTGAGAATCACTACAAACAAATGGTCTATAATTTTTTAGGTCTAGATCAGGTGACTTCTGGCAGTGTCTAATAAGCTTTTTTGATCCAAAATAATTTTTAAAAACCACTTTCCTTTGTAGCATATGTCAGTGTATAAACATCAAAACAAATTTCAGAGAATTGCTTGCATTGATTGTGCAACACTGACTATTTGAAAGAACTCTCAAGACTTTGCAGATTATACATTTATGAAAGCTTTAATAAAATTAAGAAATATTGTTCTACAGGAGAAATATATATGGGCAATCATTGCTTTCCCAGCATGGATTTCATCTTTAATTTATGAACCACTGAGCTATACAAGTGGCATCTTTGTTTTATGGGATCCACAAGCGTTTCAGGAAGGACTGCTGTACCTCACTAGGCACATTAACCAGTGTGACTGAAAAAGGAGTTAAATTGGGTGTAAGCTGCTGCATGGATTTCATCTTTAATTTATGAACCACTGAGCTATACAAGTGGCATCTTTGTTTTATGGGATCCACAAGTGTTTCAGGAAGGACTGCTGTACCTCACTAGGCACATTGACCAGTGTGACTGAAAAAGGAGTTAAATTGGGTGTAGCTGTCACTTTATGTGTTGATAAATACTACAAATAAGCTTCTCTTGGATGGCTTTAGGACATCATCTTTAATTTATGAACCACTGAGCTATACAAGTGGCATCTTTGTTTTATGGGATCCACAAGTGTTTCAGGAAGGACTGCTGTACCTCACTAGGCACATTGACCAGTGTGACTGAAAAAGGAGTTAAATTGGGTGTAGCTGTCACTTTATGTGTTGATAAATACTACAAATAAGCTTCTCTTGGATGGCTTTAGGACATTTTTCTTGTATAAATAGCACACTGCATGTTACTGGATATTTAAACTCATCTTTGTCATGACACATTCTCAATAAAAGATTCCAGGCATATTAAGAGATGAAATAAAGCCATCCCAGTTCAGCTGCAAAGTTTTCTTCCATGTTATGTGTTTATATGCAATCGCGTTCCACCGTATTTCATGTAAAGCAAAATCAAGTAACGATCACTGCATGTGATCATAATGTATACCCCAGTTGTACCCATAAACTCAATAAATAAAATTTTAAAATAAAGTCCACAAGGACTTACTATTTCAGGTCTGACTTCCAAAAAAATCCACTGAGTTAAGGTGTAAGTGTTGACTTAGAAATGAAGAGAACATAAGGACTGAATCCTTGCAAACAGCAACATTTAAACATTGAAAAGAGGAAGGGTAAATAAAAAAACTACTTGAAAAAAGTTATTATAGGAAGAAATGTAAGAAGGCTATGGTACTGGATGAACTAGGGGATGAAAAAACAGGACAGAAGTGAATACTGAGGAAAGCACTGCTGAGAGACACAGGGCATCACAGTGTAAGAGAACAGTATTCGTACAGGTGAGAATGATGTGGATGATCCTTACAATTATTGAATAAATGTCTATGTGGAGTGAAGTGGAGAGAAAATAATAGGTAAGAAAGCAAAGACCGGAGCCTGGGACATTTTTAAAGGTACTTGCCCTAAGAAGGAGTAAGAAATGGGATAATAACATGGAATCAAGGGAGTACTTTTTATGGGCTAAATTGCAATGTGTTTATATGACAAGGATAATGATCCAATCGAAAGGAAAATGTGATAATTGAAGAGATAAAGGGAAACTGCAGGAAACAAACAAAGAAGACAAGAGAGGACGCTGCCTAGTAAACAACATGAGGGTTTTTACTCAAGGCCAATTTCTCTAATAGAGAGTGGGCAGGATAGTTGGAGAGAAATGAAAACATTAGTAGATGGTGTGAGAGTGAGGAATTCTCTGGTGACTCTTAACATCGTAGACACGTTTATTTTGTTGGAGAAAAAGAAGGGGCACGGATCATTCTATCTGAGGGAAAGGGAGGATGAATAGTATTTATTGAATGGAGTGAAAAATAAATTAATAGAATAGAGAAGGTTTCATAGCACCACTGAGGGCCCATTTGTGTGTGATTTCTACAGCCATACCAAATGGCTTTGTATTTTATTATAGCTATTTTCAACTATGCTGTCTTTTAATTTTATTATAGCTATTTTCAACTGTGGGGTTAAAGGCAGCAAGTTAGTTAAAGGTTCCCAGTTAAGGGTTTGGTTGAAGTTCTACTAGGAAAATGTACTAATGACAGGAAAGCAAGAGCTGAAGGTGTAGCCATAAAAATGGACTGAGGTTCCTAATCAAGGTTGAGTAAGGAGACAAATGAAGGTGGTGATGGAAAAATTAAACCATGACAGGTAGAAAGATGATGTAATCATAGCCAAAAGGGGGCTATTACAGCAAGTGAGTTCTAAAGACTGGAGATGAGCAGAGAATAGAACTTTTCAAATGCAGGTTTTTATGGAGATTGTGAAGTTACTGGTGGTTATAGGTACAGAAATATTATTATGGGAATTGTCATGAGAATGAGCAAGAGAAAGGAGGGTTGAAGCAAGGAAATTAAAATATGAGCACTCAGGAATGAAGACTTACGAAGGCTGCAATTGGAAAGGGAAAGATAAGAAATTATACTTGCATATAACAGTAGTGCCTCCTAATTTTTGTGGATCAGAAAGGTGATTTTGCCAACTTTCAGCATATGAGCTTACAGACTGATGCCCATGAACCACTGGTTATTTTTTCTTATTGGCAGTTGAAATACTCAGTAGAAGCTTCCTTATATTTCCTACTTGGCCAAAAGTTGGCAAGATTTCCTTGATCTTCATGGGTCTAAGTCCCAGCACCCACTTTGAGCCTCTCGTGAAGTCCTTCCTTCCACTTCAACATACAGACATGTGGCTCTCTAGTTCCTTTTTTTCTTCAGAAAAAGTAGTATTCTATGAGTGTTCTTGGTCAGCTTGCTCCATTCCATACCCTGAATTTATGGTGCCGATTTTCCTACACAGGATCATCTAAACACTCTGGTCTCACAGTGCTCTTGGGGAAAACTGACTGCAATATATAACTGAAACTGGCTGGGTGTACATAAAAGTTGCCTGATTTTGCATTATACTATATCCCCCTGAACTTTTTAGTACAACCTCTAAATCTTTCTTCTGGTGCACCTTGTGGGTAAGCCCTTTCACCATCAATTATCTAAACTCTCTCTAAATCACTAGCATGGTTGGTGGCTCTTCCTCTTTTATGCATATATATAAATATACATTTTTCTAGTCTAAAAATACTATTTGGTAATCTAGCCAATATCTATCATGGTCTAAAACTCAGTTGTCATCTCATTGTAAAAGCTACAATAATTTCTGTATTCTCAGTCCTCTGTACCTAAAACTTATTATTATTCCTGCTTTTTAGTATTGATTTTCATCAGGGTATTTCAATTTACATACTTTCCTTGTGCATTAGTTTATTTTTTTTATCAACGACATGTAGATTATTTTTCTATTGCTTGATGTAGCCCTTGAAATATATGAAATGCTTAGGAAAGTGATTAGTGATTATGTCAATAATTACATAAGTGAACTTTCAGGTAAGTGTCTTGGAAATATAGCATTCTTATATGTATAAATGTATGAATTTGAGTTCTTCAAAATGTATGTTTTGTCTTTCTTTTTCAAGTGGTGTCAAGTTCACTAAGCAAGTATATTTGTTCTCAAACATGGTAGCTATAGGGACACAGGCAATAGGCAATTCAGAAGCCATTTGATTTACTAGCCATTCTTTTGATCAGTGAAATCATCATTTTTGTGATTGCAAGTGTTTAAGTATTTGCAATTTTATTTTTCACGTTTCATATTTTTCAGAACAATGATACATCTGCATGCCCATTAGCTCTTTAGAATGTGGATAGAACTCTATTTAATTACTTCGGCAAACTTTAAGAGTTACATTTCATTAATGTCAACTATCCTTTAAGGGACTGATATAAATATGCATATGTTTTTTTTATCAAATTTTGCATAGTAAGGATCTTGCCTTTGAACAATGCTGAGACAGCAAAAAAATCAGTGTAATTGCACTGACATCATAAGAGTTCCTTGGCAGCAACTGGACTCTCAATAATGCAAATAAAGTGCATAATTAAGGTAGAGAATACCACTGTGATCAGCAGAATGCCTCTCTGGAGCCTATTGGGGTGCCAGTATTATCACTCTGAGAGCAAGGATTACTTCCTGCCCCTTCTGAGGACAGCACACAGTGGGCAGTACATGAGCATCACGGATGATGGAACCTGACGTGAGCACCTGCTGTGGATCTCCTTTCCTTCCAATGTTTATTCATAAAACACATACTGCTCTTGTCACTCTCTCTGGATGCTACGAATGCACAGCACCACAGAGTAGACTGGAAAGGAAAGTCAGTGAGACAGTTTGCTGCGTTTGAAATTATGTGAAAGGAGGAGCCACTTTGAGTCTTTTGGACTATTTTTTAATTTATGGTGCATAAGATTTATAAAATCTTGTATTAACATGCTAAAATCCATTCTTAATACTTTAATAGTGCAGAGCAAATTCTGCTTCATTTTCATTTATTGAGACCTCCTTAATGAAGGACATAATCTAACAGTACATTCTATTGTTCTGTTTTCTCAGTTATAAATTAATGGAAATGTAGTATGTAATAATGTGACTTTTATTATATTTAAATTACATAATATAACATTATGTTTGATAAATAACTGTCTCAGAGTTGTCAGTCAATGAATTTTGGTTATTACCAACAGTAAATGGTGCCCTTCTCTCTTATAAGTATATACAATTAAAGTAATGTCAGGTAATTTAACATACATATTTATATTAGAGAATGGGATCTCTCTAAAAACATACTTTCTATTGCTCACCACTGAATTTCTAGTATCTAAAAGAGTTTCTAATTCATAGTCTTTTTATTTGCTATTTGCTGAGTTAACAAAGTGTACAATTTGTAATCAAAACTAGCTCCCATTTAATGTCCAGATGACGTAGAAGTATTCAGAGTTGTATAAAGTGACTCATTAAATAGGAGATAATTACAAAAAGAGAGCAGTATGGGTTTTTTCTGATCATTCATTTTTCAGTTATATTATCCTCAGTGACTAAGACTTTGTATCTTTTCATTAATTAGGTAGAAAACAGCATAATACATTATTCAAAAAATTCTGTGCTGTCATGAATTTGAATTCTGATGAGAACTGATCTTTTTAAGAATTAGGTCACTAATTCATTGTTAGCATTTTCATTGTCATAGTCATTATTTGGAGTAAGTGTTATAAATATTGACAAATTAAAGGGGAGTAGTTGGAGAAGCAGGATGTTTGGAGGTGTTTGGAGAGTTGAACTACGGTGAGCCTGCATGCCCTACTAAATCTTTCGCCAGCCTGAAATGCTCATTTCTTTCCTGTTCTCGAGTTTTAATAGTTCTCAGAACACTAATTACAACTCTTTGTTCACCCTATATCGCTTTATTTTAATTTTATTAATAAGATGTTAATGTTTGAGAACACAATGATCACTTTCATTAGGAGAAGTTAGTACATGTACAGAACACATCTTCTCTTGTTGAATCCCTTTCCCTGCCTTCCCTGTGGCTAAATTGTTAAGTAAGTTTCAAGGGAGAAGAGAATAAGAAAATAAGAATATGCATATAGAGAAGATGAAATGCTTTTAAGCAAAGAAAAATGGCTCTTTTCTAATATTTTCATAGCTTTGAAGGGAAGATTTTGGAAATGAGCAACTGTTTCACATATACACATATTTTATATTCTTTCCCTTACCTTTTATTTCATTATAGAACATATCACCAATTCCTCTGGTTGTATTTGAAGATAACTTAGTATTAAAATAGCTTTTCCTGTATTGGCAACCCTCCAAAAATAAATAAATAATTGTGCATTATTTTTTAAGTCACTCAGGTAGATATTTAATGGTTTAATTTGTAACTCTGTGAAAAGGAAAATCATAAATCTTATGATGTGAATAAATCAATGATCGCATACCTTCACTCGGCAATATTCCTTCTTCGCTTTATTGGGAAAACTGAAAAGTTTTATCCTCACAAGTATCGAATGACTACTCCTTTTGCAGACAGCCTAAAATTTCAAATATCAGAACAGCCTGTACTCAGAGAAGACCTCATAATGCCCAAAAGGTTGTAAGTTATTGATGTCTTTACAAGCTGGCAGAGCATGGGAGGGTTTTTCAGTTCGATTTGGCTCCTCTTAGATTCTGACTCTTAAGTATCAAAAAGTAAGAATATAAAACACACCAACATTTAAGACGGACTCAGCCCACTACATTAACTCAGCTGGTCTGTATTTTTATGGAAACAGTACCAGCGATCAGGAGGACATGGAGAAGGATGGATTTCAATTGTTGTTTGTCCAAGGAAAAACTCATCTTAATTTATAGAAAAATGTCAAATGTTGACAGATTTTTTTCTCAAAAATCAGAGTGATTTTTGAGTTCAGAAATAGACCGAAAAACTTAAAAAATGAAGGGTATATTTGAATTTAAATCCCTTGAGCATTTCTAGGCTTCAGGGGCTGCCCTTCAATTTAATCCCTCAAAACTGAGGTTTTAATTTATGTCTGAATTCAGTATATGTCTATAGGTATGCGTTTTCTGTATTCATCCTTGAAATAATTTTATCCTATTTCATTTGGCTCATTGTTCCAGCGCTATTTAACACCCATGTGAGTTATATGTTGACATGTCCTTTTGACAAAGGACACTAGGTGGTTGCAAAGCTACTTATTTTGGGTTCTATGACTTAAGACACTGCACATTTAAATGATCTTGCATGGGCAAATACATGGAAAAGGAAAAAAGCTCGCCTTGACAGTGCTATCCTGGTTCAGGTACCAAAGTCACACTGAGCTTCTGTTGAACATAAACAAGTTCACAGAATGAGAAGCAAATAAGATCACTCTGGGACCACATTTGTCAGCTTTTCACTGCAGTGAAAGTCAATTTAAAGGAGTGAACTGTTTTCGGCTCAGGGCTACCAAAATTTAAGTCTGAGGTCGGTTAACCCTGCTGTTCTGGAAGTGTGGCGGCACCATGCATCAGGGTAGGAAGTGTGTGCTGGAGGAGGCTGGCAGCTGAGAAGCAAAGAGACAGAGGAAAGGCCAAAGTGCCAGTACACCTTTAAGGGTGCACACTGTCCTGTGACAAAAGTTCCTCCCAGGAGGCCACACTTCTCATGGCCTCCACCATCACCTCCTCCTACATCGCCACAGACGGAGGACCACGTCTTTAACAAACCGGCCTCTGTAGGATCCAAACCATGGTAAAGAGCATGACGGAGCAAGATAGAAGTGAGAACAGTCTATGATAATCAGGGAGTCCACACAACAACCAACACAGCTATCTATCTAACATAGCTAAGCATCTGCTATCTAGCCCACCTCATCCTTGTTAATAGAACTGCATCTTTGTCATATAAAGTTTAGCCCCCTCCATTTCATAAGCATTAAGAGGAGCGAAGGGTTAGCCGATGCTGTTCCTCATGCAGAAGGTGCTATGCTTCTCCAAAGGGATGCAACGCAAACCCACATCTCTCTCCAGTGCTCACTCAAGCCTCTTTCACTGCTTCCTCGCGTTTCATTGTCTGGTACCTCACTGTTGCATTGAAGCAATGAACCAGCTTTGTTAAATGATAAGTGTGTTCCCTGACTAGAACGAATTGGCAGATACTTGCAAGTGCCTGTGGTTATTGTATATTATTAAATATCTGGCAGCACAGTGCATTGTTTTCAGAAAAGGAATATAAAATGAAGAAATATACCAAATATCTCATTCCTGCCAGGCATATTGTTCGACACTTTACGTACTGGCTCTTACGAACTGTTCCGTGGAATAGCTAACCCTGGTTCTATTTTGCACTGTAAGAAGTTGGATCAATGTTAATAACAGAAACTGTACACACATAAATCAGTGTTGTTTGCTACAACGCCTCATACTCTACAACACAGATGCATAGCATTTCTATTTCCATGTTCTTTACCTTCAAGAGACACTTCAGAGAAGCATACAGACCAGAGAATCACTGCTTGTACCTTACAGCAACCTTTTGGGATTTTCATCCTACTCGTCCTCATCAGTCCAGGTCTTGGTTTAACATCAAAGTATCATTGGACCAAAGTGAAATTTCTGCATTTGGGAAGATGACAAGGACGGATGTTGTCATGACTAGTGTTTTAAGGAAACCACTGTGAAAAATCCTTCCTCTTCTGTGATCTAAAACACTGGATAAAATTTACCAAGTGTCTCTTAAAATTTGAAAGAACTGTTAATAATGAATAAGTATGTATACTTATGTATTAAATTTTCTTTTTCCCCCAAGTATTGCCAAGCCAATTACTTAGTCCATTATTTTACCATTTAATTTATATTTGAAATTTATCATTTGAAATTCATCACCTAGTGCCAATATGTAGTAGGAATGCTTTCTGTATTGTATGAACTTCCATTAGTTTAAGATTCTATTATTTGCTAAGTGTATTTCTTTATAGTTCTGTGATTTTTGAAATTCAACTTTGATGCAATTTTTAACTTTTATTAATCCATGCTTCTTTGTAATATAAAGTGATTTTCAGAACCCTACTAATTTGGTTACATTTTAATTGAAGCTAATCTTGATACTCCATTTTTCCACATTTAAATATTATATATTTAAACATTTAAATATTATATATTTACTGAAAATTATTTCACATTGTTTCTATAGTTCTGTGATTTTTGAAATTCAACTTTGATGCAATTTTTAACTTTTATTAATCCATGCTTCTTTGTAATATAAAGTGATTTTCAGAACCCTACTAATTTGGTTACATTTTAATTGAAGCTAATCTTGATACTCCATTTTTCCACATTTAAATATTATATATTTAAACATTTAAATATTATATATTTACTGAAAATTATTTCTAACATTGTTTCTATAATAAAAACATTTTGATAACTGGCGAAGGTACTGGAATTGTATTTGGTGATGGGACTTATTATGACAGCCAGTGGATTTACTGTGAGAATTGTTGTATCATTATATTCTTTACTCTATCTGTCCAAGTCATTCTTTCTCTTAATCAATTTTTAGTAGCCTTTAACTGTAACACTATATCAGTAGTTTTTATTCTGGGATCTTTATCTAGTATATTGTTCATCAAATCTGTTCATTTATATTCCGCTAGCATCGTCTTTTGTTCCTAAACTATAATTATTTGAGGATTTTAGAACTTAAAATTACCCATTTCTACTTTATCTACATTAAATCCTTAAATTGTCTCACTCAGGTTCACGGTTTTAAACGTACTCCAATTCAAAATTAACATCTCTAGTTCCTATTTTCTCCTGAATCCCACGTCCCTTCCTTTACTGCAGATTGGATGACCAATAAATATATCTAACAAAACAAGTTCAAAACAGAGCCACGCTTCACCCCACCGCACAGCAAAGACTTGCCCAGAGTACTAAACATTAGAGTGAATGTTTAAATTGAAAAACTTATTACAGGGAAAAACACGCTGCCATTATTACCCCTTAAAATACTCTCACGGATTTCAAACACGTATGTGTCATCATCCCTGACATTTTCTGAAGCGGTTCTGGAAGCCACTTGTTATGGTTGCCACCTGTTGTCTTGAATTCACTCAAAATATTTAACTTTCATGGTAATTCTGACTTTGAAGAAGAAAAACAAGTTGCACAGTGCCAGATCCAGGAAAGTGCACAAGAACAAACCATACTATTTTATCAACCTGGGTTTCCATATGATGGTGCATAGCATGAATGATTCAACGTATTTTTTTTATCACATCTCTTGAAGATTCTCAATAGAAGAGGATTTCTACCAGAGTTACAGAAAGTGGCAAGAATGATGGAATAAGAATGATGGAATAAGTGTTCACATGAAGGGCAGAGCATTTTGAGGAATATTAATGGCAATGTCTTTTACTGTAATTTTTTAAATTTAAAAATTCACCATATATTTTATCATAGCTCACAAACTTAATATATAATTTAAGTATATGAAAAACTCCCCAAACTTACAGCTGTATTTTTACTGGGGAAATTTTCATTTATTGAGAAATAAGAATGTTGAAAATATACAAATAGGGAAGAAGCTTAAACTTTTAAGCAGAAATGCCATTTTAAGAGATTTGAATTTAAAAAGGAGAAGATAGCATGTTAAAGTGCATAAATACTGTTTTATTTTTCAAAACTATCACATTACACTGTTTTTCAATAGTGCGGACAATTTCTAATGGTTGTAGTCAGTTGAAAATTGTAGTTTTCATTGTTAAATTTATTTTTCACATTTTATGTATCACTTTGAACCAGGATTTAGAGGAAGGTCATGGCCTGTTTATTGATCAGGAGTTTGATTCAGATAGTTGTTGTTTAAGCCTTATGAGTATCTATACAAGGATAAATATTTTCATAAAAATATCTGCCATAAATTATACTCTCGTTATAAGAAACGTTTTTATAAAATAATTATGCAGTAATATCCCCTATGTGGCTTTATTATATTACCTACAAAGGAAAAGTGTTGACTTTGTAAATATAAAAATATGTACATAGATATTTAAATGTGTGCAAGTGCATTTCATTGAGGTGGCCTTCACAGTTTTATCATAACGAGCAAATTTATTTACCTAGTTGTCATGCAAATGTATTTAAACGTCATACCATTTTTTCCCTTGAAGCTTCAGTTTTCAGAAGTCATCTCTGATATCCCTCAACACTTCCCGATTCCTTATACAATTAATAATTTTGCAGACTCCAAGACATTGTCAACAGTTCTCTTCAATTTGTGAATCGTGATAATGTTGTTCTCTGTTCCCCGTAGGAAAATGGCCACACGGTGTCTTCGCCGTGTGTTTGTCTCAGCGTCACTTCTGCTGCACAAAACTAGCCTTACTTAGTTCTGATCCAAACAAAGCCGCCCCTCAAAGCTTTAAAGTTTCCTTCCCTGCATCTTTGCCTTCTGCAACAGCAAAACTTGCAACTTCAATAGCACATTCATGAAATATTTTAATCACTTAGTACAATTGAGTTCAAGAAAAATTAACCGTATTGTGATCTTTATAGAATTCATAAAAAACACAGAAAGAAGCCAAGACATGAATCTATGCTCCTCTATCACGGGGTGCTCCTTTCATTAGACAATTTTGATTCTAATTGGTTGTGTATGGGTCTCATTATCTAATTGCAGACTAATTTTGACAAATAAAAACCATTGCATCATGGTGTCTCCAGGCTTAATCATGGACAGTAATGTACTGTTTTTTGAAATTCGACTTGACAGCCACTTCAAATTCAGAAATTGACTTGCTAAAGACCTCCAAGGTCATGATCCTTCAAAGCACTGTTTGTCAAATTGCCCTGACATACCTCCTGCAGAAAAAAACTGCTCTTTTATTATTAATGTGTGGTAGAATGGTGGCACAGGCTTGCGTACTGGTCTTACAGATCAGGAAAAAATATCTTGGCACAGTGAGTAGGTGAAAATACCTTGAGTTAAACTTCTTATATAAAATATTGTCAAAGAAAAGTATGATGGCATTTAGGAATGTTTACTTTTTAAAAAGGAATTCTGGACTTCCAAAAGGTGTTGCTAATGTGCAGAAGATAACACATGTTGCTCAAGATTCTTTAGTATAAGACACATGGAATATCTGTGTACGGATTCTTGCTTTCCCACATAAAAATATAATTATATTTATTTACATGTTAAATTACAATAAATTATAGTCCAGAGATTATACAGAATTGAATTGCCCTCTGCTTACTTACTATACCAAAGAGTAAAAAATTACATTAATATGATATTTTATAAATAAATGTATAATGCATACAGTTAAGGAGCAGTATCTTTTTAAATTGTTGTTATAAAATCATGTACTGTAATCCCAGTACATGGGAGGCTAAAGCAGGAGGATCGCTATGACTTTGAAACCAGCCTGGGCTACAAAGTGAGTTCATCTCCGACTGAGCTATATAGTAAAAACCCACGTCAAAAACACACACAAAAAATAGTTGTATTGTATTGTCTTTCATTTTTTTGTGTGTGTGGATTTCAGCTATGCAATACATATTGCCCAAAATGTTCTATATATATTTGTGTATGTTTACATGAAAATGCTACTAAAAAGGTCAATATTTGCAAGAGTAGATGATGTTAAATTATCTTTAGTTCCTAATTACATATCAAGACCTCTAAGGATAGTGAGATAATTTTTTAGATCCCATAAGAAGAACAAAAATTATCAGTCATCTGATTCTCATTGGCAAAACTGTGCCCTAAAGGACATTAGGAAAGGCTTTTCAAGTATTTAAAATGAGAAAGAAGGGATTCCTCAATTTTGTGCTCTTAAGTATTACTTCACAAAAGCAAATGTAAAATGAAATCCATCTTCTAATGTGCAATACCTCAGACTGACTTCTTTCCCATGAATCATTTCTTTTTTTTTTTTCTTTTTTCTTTTTTTTGGTACCGGGGATTGAACTTGGGTCCTTGCGCTGGCGAGGCAGGCCACCGAACTGCTGAGCTAAATCCCCAGCTTCCTGAATCATTTCTTACAAGGATTCCTCCAGCAAAAGATGGTGAGCACTGCAAAAGGACACCATGGATATGATATTCCAAAAGGTAAATGCTGTGATTCGAAATTTTTATCAAAACAAGCCAAATCTTCGTATTACTTCTGCACTGGGCCCATAAAGCAATCAGTCAACATTTGAAGAGAAAGAGAGGGACACAGAGGGAGGTCAGTGAAAGAATGTGTTGTATTTTAAATAATAGACATGATGGAAAGAGATATAGGGTTGAATGATTTAATGCTTAAAACAGGTAGTAAAGAAATATGTCTTAGGCCGGGATTTAGCTCAGGGGCATTTTGCCTGCCCGGCAAGTGCAAGGTCCGGAGTTCGATCCCCGGTACCAAAACAAAAACAAATAAATCAAATAAATAAATATTTTAAAATCTATGCATAGATTAGATGGGAGAAGACCCTCTGGTTGACTGGTTTTATGCTTTTGAGTAGTGCCTTTCTGGGTCTTTTCTCCTTTTATGCTTCTGCTGAGAATGGTTTCTACCATCACTGGTTTGTTTGTTTGTTTGCTTGTTTGCCTGATTGTTTATTTATTTTCTGTTTGCAAGTAGTTTTTCTTTTTTTCATGAGCCATTTCTTCTCTGAAGTTAACATTTGGCTACACAAGAAATGTCAAGAAACACACTTCTCTATAATGTCATCTAAACACAAACAAATATTTTGTGTACAAATAAATCAAAAGATACTCCCTAGAGATTTATAGTATAAATAAATTGACAAGATCTTGAAAATACATGGTAATGTCTGATTTGCCTGAAAATAATCATAATCCTTTTTCTCTCTCTTTTTTTGTGAGGGTGTGTGTGTGTCTGTGTGTGGTGTGTTTAAATCATCTGATGTAAGCCAGAAGATTGCAGAGAGAAAGAAGACAGCAACGCACTTGGTCTGTGGTTAAATATATATTTCACATATGGGTGACCCTGAAATTTGACCCACAGCACCCCCCCCACCAAAGTAGCTCTGCTTAGCAACAAAGATTGATGGTGTTTGGCATCTGTGATAGAAGGGAAGGAGAAATCCAGTGAAGGAGAAACTCATTTAACTATTTTGATATAAAATTTGAGCTCATGGTCAAATATAATAGAAAGGACAAATACCAATATCATTATTTAGGGCATAGAGTTTTGGTTTTCCTAGCCTTGGGATGTAAGTGAAGATCCTGGTAGATTTTCCTTCTTTAGTGGTTTTCCAAGCCATTCTGAGTCTGAAAAGTTGAAGCCTAGGCATAAACATACCAAAATATATTAGTGCTGATTTATTAAATTTGAAATTTCTGAAGAGCAAAAAAAATATTTTTACACAAATCCGTGTTAAACCGAATTAATTGGTCCAGAAATAAATAAATAAATTCCAACTGGGAACTTTTCAAGTATTAGCTTGAATCAAGTAATATGTACCCAAATGTCCACAATATTGGGCCAAGTTGATATTAATAAATTAAAAGGAACTATTCCATGGAGAAGGATAAATCAGGCTAAAGCAAATAAATATTAAAGTATCCTACGAATGGAACTGTGGATTTGGCTCAGTGGTTCCTCCAACTGCCTTGCAAGTGCAAGGGCCCAAGTTCTATCCCCCTTACCAACCCCCACACCCCCAAAATATCCTACTAAATGGTTAAAAAAATCCTACTAGTTATCTTAAATGTTTGATTCACACATTTTACAAACACTAGAAAATATTTTTCAAATTTTGTTTATAATTTATAAAATATGATTAAAACAATATGAGTTATACATTACAGCAAAAATAGAATCATACATTGTTATTTCCTTGAATTTGTTAAAGAAAATATGATTGTAAGACCAAACTTGTTTTATTTTATATTGAGTTCTTTCCTACAATGATATGAAATTCACTTTGCAAAAATACTCTAAGATTTCTTATTTTTAAAAAAGCTCTCTCATTTCCTGGACATTCAAAAACACATCTCTTTGAGGTTCTGGATCATTTTCTGATCAGATATTTTCAAAACTACCACAAACTCATTCATCTGTCTATGAGATTAGATAAATTATTTTCAACTATTTGTATGCAACTGAATTATATTCTGACACATTCTAAATGCCAGATTCTCTAATAGAGAGGCCTATACACAACAAGAACATGTAGGATGATTCCAGTTGAAAAGGACAGAGTTATTGCAGTTGTTTTACTTTTATGTGTAGTAGGTATTCACTGAAAATTATGCAGTTAATGTGGCTGTGTTTCCTTTAGAATGGATCTGATGAATAAATATCCAAATCTAAATGAAGAAACTTCTTCACATCCACAACTGTACTTACAAGTCACCCTGGAATCCACGCTCGAATCCTGTGTGTTGTCTACTATTGTCCACATAATTCAGTAGAATTTCTTGTAGCATTTACAGGCCAACTTTCTACTTTCAAAAGAATACAGGCTCCATAACCCCCCAACTGCAAAAGCCCCATTAAAACCTAATTTTAAACTGAAGTTTTATTCTCCCACTTAAAATTTAATATGCTTACAATTGCTGACGCATTATTTTAGAACATATTTGTTTTATATTATTTTCAGAATTGGGAATAAATGTAGTGATATGAAGATAAAGAATGAGAAAACTGTTGCCTAAGTAGATTTGCTGGTATCATGAGGGATAACTTTAAGATGTTCAAAATATTTTGTATCCTTCATAGTATTTTTATTTTAAAATAATTTTTAAAATAGTTATAAGCATCAAGAGGGTAAACATGCAGTTCTGCTACACTTTGTAGGGCTTCATGAACCTTTTGGATTTTTTGTTACAATCTACTTAGACCTATTTGTAGTCATCACAAGAGTACAGTTTAATGTTTATTAGAGACAATACTTAAAGCAACACTGCACTGATCAAAGGGTTTGAAATGAAGGCTTAATATCTGACATGGTCATTCCAAGAAGAAAGAAAATATATGACATAAAATCAAAGTCCTAAAATGAATAATTTTTGAATGAGAGCAGAAGCTTACAGAGTGAATCATCAGCCAAATACATGTGATTCCTTGTGGGTATGTTTCATTGTTCAGTAGAAATCAATATGACAACTCAAGCTAGATACTAAAAGTCTTTGAACATTCATTGCTTGTCTCTCTCTTTCATGTCATTTGATGTAGGGTGTTTCAAATTTGTACAAAGAGTACAATCGTTGTGCTTGAAATTGTTAGCAGAAGCAGTTGAAAGAAATGTTCAGTGTTCTGCTTGATGTTGCTGCTGGAATTTTATGCCTTATAATAGGGACCAAAGGTAAATACAATTATTAGAGAAAAATTGACCAACAGTTCATACATATTGCTGTACCTGTTATTTTCTGTTTGTAACATACTTGGTACATGAACATAGGCAGCTACATACATATGCACACAGGTAAAGGCATTCACACACACTCACACCTGCACATGCAAGTTCCTGGAGAAAACCAAGAACAGAATTTCTAATTTTCAATTTTAAAACGTTAAGGACTTATAGGGCATATGTTATTAAAATTAACACTAACAGACTTTAAGTCAGATTTTAAGTCAAAATTGCACGAAACATTCTATACATGTCAAATTCTGTATGTCCAAGTCTCAAGTTTCTTGCACCTTAGAAAACTTTTAGTTTTCAAGGTTTCTTAAATGGCAGTCTCGTTGTTAATTGCAGCATCTCTGGAAGGTTGTGTCTCACATAAAATTTCCATTAGACAGCAGTGACCTAAAGAACACTGTCAAACCAAACCAGGGGATGCCAAAACTTGAAAAGCTTTTTGTTTAAAAGTTTAGAAACGCATCACGAACAGCCCTAATGCATATTAAGAAACCCAGGTCAGGCAGGATCAGAATTTGTTTTCCTTATTCCTTGTATTTGTTTCATCTTCTTTGTTCCTTATCCTCCCTGCTTTTTTGCAGGGTTACTTTGAGGAAATCAGATGAGAAGAGAAGGACAAAGGAATAAAATGCACTAAACACAACAGCCTGGGACAACAGAAGAATGACGATCTGCTAGGGAATGCAGTTTATCAGTCTCGAAAGTTTCGAACATAAATATTGTAGATGTACTTTTCAATAAGAGCACAATTATGGATACTTAATTAGAATGAGAAGACAAGCTACATGTTACCCTTAGTTCTCATACATCCTCTCGTGTGTCGCCAAGCTCCCCTTTGCAGCCCTCAGGGCTAAAGAAAAGGCTAATGTTGGACCAATTATATGTGAGACCATATTTTCTTCCTACATTCATGTATTCATTTTTAAAATACAATTTTAATGGGGAGGCAAATGTGTTTCAGATATTTCACTCATTAGAATGGTAAAATTTACTTGCAGAGGGACAGGATGACAAGTGTAGTAGCAGTAGGCATTAAATGTTAAGGCCATAAAAATGATGTCTATAATAGGAGAATGAAATGATCTTTTAAGTGAGGGAAGTACAAAATCTGTATCCAACTCTGAGTTTGTAACCAAGAGAGATTAACATGTGAGTTCAGGCATTATCACTGAATATCTAATTGAAGATATTTATTTTGATGTATTTGGGTGCATAATAGAAATCGATTATGTTCAAGGAATTACAATATAATCATGACAGAATTTTCTACGTGTATTCAGATGGTAGGCACTGCCACAAACTGAGTCCTCAGAAAGCAATTTTGAGACCTGTACACATATAAAATCTTTATGGGGAAACTCTCCTTGATAATTGCAATTGTGGAAAGTTAAGGAAGCAAAGGGTATAAGGGCCCTCCAGAGAGTCAGAACCAGAGCCAATAGGAGCTAGATAGAGGGTGCATGGATAGATAGATGATGGACAGATAGATAGGCACAGACATACCTAGATACATATATGGACCAATTATAGAGCTGATAAATCCCCAGATCGAGTGGAATATTCCAGCTCAAATGTCAGTAGGCTTACAATGCAGCAAGTGTTGATATTTTAATGAGAGGCTATATTACTCATTTCTCCATTTGGTAGCATAAGATGCTGACGTCCACAATACAAGGAAGAAGAGGTGTAATTTGACTCATTGTTCTGGGAATTCAGTCCATGGTAAGCTGATTCCATGACAAAAGTATCATGACGGAGAGGCATGGTAGAGGAAAAATGCTCACTCCATGCCTACTGAGAAGCAAAGAAAGGATAGAGATAAATGCCAGGGACAAAACAATCCCTTCCCACTTATGACCCCAACACTTCATCCCAGAAGGGCCCCTCCTAAGAGCACATTCAGGTATGAACTCATGAGTGCATTAATCCACGTATAAGTATAGTACCACAGTGATCTTTTCATTTGACAGGAGCTCCAGCTCTGATGTATGAGAAATTTGGAGACATTTCTGATCTAAGCTATTGTATTTGTGCCCCAGCCTCCAAAAGCCTCATGTCCATCTCATTATGCAAGACGTATTTAGTCCTTTGGTAAGAGTTGTCAAGGTCTTTAAGGTTCCAGAATTATTGAAGTCTTAGTCCATCACGAAGAGTTGCCAAGTTCTTAATAGTTCCAGCATTGCTGAAAAATGAAAGTCCAAAGTCTCCTCTGAGATTCAAGGCAATCTCTTAGCTCTGAGCTCCTGTGAAAGTCAAAGGAAGTTAAACATTTCCAAAACACAATGGCATAGATTAGACATTCCCATTCCAAAAAGGAGGAATAAGTGCTATAAAATTACCTCTGAGCAACTAGATAGCTGAACCCCAGGAAATAATTGCCTTCCTGGCTCTGAATAAGGAAGATGTACTCAGGTTCTCTTCTGAAGGCAAAGTATTTCAAAGGAGTTTATCCTTGTCCACCTTTAATAGTTGTGGTCTGGTCATTCCTGAGATACCTTCAGGATGCCTCTTCAGATATAAAATATTAGGCTTCTTTGTAACATTAACATATTCAAGGACTACCCTTTTTGGCCCAACTGTATAAGTACTGCTTTCCTGACAACACTGTAGACTTTTCATACTTTTGACTCTACATTTTGCTCCTAATTGTCATTGTAGAACTCGCTATAAGTAGCCAATCTGTGTGTTAGCCAGAATGTTGGACTTCCAGATCCATTACTGTGCCCCCTAAAACTGATGCTCACCCAAATTCTTAGTACATAGACAAAATGTAGACAAATTAGTTGCTAATGTTGTACCAACTGAAAGAGTGGAACCCTAATACTTCTGCATACAAGTTACTGGATGCAGCAAGGAGAGTCTCTTCAGGGGCACAGAATGGGCTAAGGAGTGATTTTGCTATATCCGGCTATTGCATGGGAGGGGGAAACTTGCTGTAAAATGTTTGGCATTAATGCTTCCAATACCTCGGCGAGTGACTGCTTCTAACAACTGTGGAGACCCAGGCAATGTACTCCAGAGTCTACTTGATATCCTTCTTAAGCCTTAGGTATTGTAAGACAAGTTCCTGCAATTTAGTCCTTGAGATTTTCAAAATATACAGTAAAAGATATGTGGAGCTCACTGAGGGAAAGACTTG
This sequence comes from Fukomys damarensis, assembly GCF_012274545.1. Classification (NCBI taxonomy): domain Eukaryota; kingdom Metazoa; phylum Chordata; class Mammalia; order Rodentia; family Bathyergidae; genus Fukomys; species Fukomys damarensis. The sequence continues at coordinate 10,155,423 of NW_022900917.1, read as the reverse complement.
TTGCATTCTGTAAAGTTGTAAATGATTCTACTTCTGTAGATTATGTGATTTATCTTATGAGCATGCTCAGTTTAAAATTAGATTAGTAAATTAGTCCAGGAACTAATGCTATATAATATGCGACATAGAATATGTCAGATAGTTTTACATTGATTCATGAACAAATGAAAGAATGAATGGAAATTTCATTATTTTACTCATTTATTATAACTTTACTTATATATCATTTGCAGAAAACTAAAATATCTAATAAATGAGACCTAAATCCTCTCTAAAGAGTACATAAGTTCTCTCAATCTATTTATATAGCATTAATCACAACCAAAAGATCACCTTCAGCAATACGATTATCTAAAATGCTGCAAACTTTTTGAAGATTAGACATTTATTTAAGTGTATTTCATCTGCTCTTTACTTTCCCTAGGCATCATGCTAACTTTTAGTAATTAATAATCCAGCCTATAATATAGTCACTGCATATATTTAGAGAAAGATATTGAAAAAATAAACTCAAAATTGTTACACAATTTAAATAAGATGAAAATGTACCACATGAAAATGAAAATACGTATTAATGGAACTTCAAGGTATAAAACTCTGTGAATCGAGCAATGCTTATTGACATCTAAGAAATATAAGATGATACAAAGTCTAATCAAAGATTTTCTTACAGATGACACAAAACCAATTTAATAACAATTGGGAAAATATGGAAGTGTGATTTTTTTCATATTTGAAACAATAATCTGCTTACATATTTGTTTTATGGTATAAATTATGACTTATAGACATCTATTTTAATCTCTATGACGAATGTGAAAGGAAGATTTTATTTTTGTCCATTTTGAATTTTGGGAAAATTTTAACTTGGAAAAGTGGTCTGTTAAAAAAATAAATCTGAATATAAATCCAGATCTACAAACATCTACAATCCACTGGGTATTACTTTTAAAGTTTATAGTACTCACATTTATAACAGGTTGAATATTTTTCCTCTCCAACACTCACATTGAGTTTTTTGTGATTTAGGTTTTTTATTGTTGTTGTTTGGTTGTTTGTTTTCTTTTCTGGTACCAGGGATCGAACTCAGGACATTGGCCTTCCAAGGCAGGTGCAATGACATTGTACTAAATCCCCGTCCCACTGATATTGAGTTTTAATTACCATTTTAATAGTATTAAAATAACGGTGCTTAGGAGCTAAACAAGTTATGAGAAATCTATGCTCATGGGTGGGATTAGTGGCACTACAAAAGGACAAGTTCAACTCCATCTTACTCCTTTTTCCTGCCTTTTTCCTTCTGCCATGTAATGACACAGCAAGACAGTTGCCACTGACTCTTAGACTTTTCTCAGAACTGCGAGCCGATACATTTCTGTGCATTATAAATTACCCAGCCTATAGTATTCTATTTTAGCAGCACAAAGACAACATGGTGCCAGACTTCTGTATTTGACCATAGTCTTGCTATGAAAATAAAATATTACAAGATGAGAATTTAGCAAATGTTAAAATAATGATGTTCAAAACTGATAAGAGAAAAGAAACTTAAAAAACATATTACTTTAGTAAAATTTTGAAATATTTGCTTTTAGTGATCATCCTAAGTATTTAACAGAACAAAAGCAAATATCCTAAGTATTTAACAGAACAAAAGCAAATAGCTCAATATTAGGATGTACCTCACATAATAGAGACGCAGCTACATGAAAGGGGAATAAATTTATTCTAAACCAATTAAAGCCTGAACATCTCTTTAAGTGTCTTATTCTTAAGTGGAGCTAGGAGGTCACAGAACGGTCTCTGAAGGAAGTAGGAGTAGTGGAGAGAAGAAAAAAAAAAAGCGAGAGAGAGACAGAGACAAAGAAAGAGACGGAGACAGGGACAGAGAAACAGAAAGAGATAGCATATCATAAGTTTAGGCTTTCAAAAATAAATTAATGTAAATTTATTGTAATAGATGCCTATGTATTTATATTTATAGAACCACTTCGCAGCCACATATTTATATGTGTGTGTGGCTGTAAAATTGGAAACCTCCATCAGTTCCTTTAGAAGATGAGTAATGAATACAAAAACCTGAATATATTATAAATAAATATGTCTAAAGTCTTAAAATGAATAGAGATTTCCATGTGCAATTTTTGATCTTTGCTTCTTCCCTCTTTAAACAATTGTGTGTACTTTGCATATCATTTTATATTTTTATGGAACCTGAAATCTACAATTTTTTGTGGTTGAATATTCACTCGACTTCCACTTCATATTACTATAAAATTAACATAAATTAAACATGTTTAATATATATTTAATGTGAAATTACATTTCCAGAGTCTAAATTAAAATGAGGAAATTTATTTATTTATACAATACAAACTGCAAATGTCAAATCTTGATTCAAAGTATAACATTTTGCTTAGTTTATGGCTAAATCGTAAACTAAAATATATTTCAGTGACTACTTTGTTCTGGTGTTGCCTCTACCAATTAGATAGCTCTTTGGGGAGAAGCCAAATTTCTGCAACCATCCAAACTTGGTGTGTGAGGACCTTTTCTCAGAGGAAAATAAAATATGTTGCTTTGCCTGAGCAACGTCAGTAAATCACCTCTTTGTTCACACTGACCCTGAAAACGTTAGCTTATCCAGTGATGTTGTACGCTGGTGCTCTTACATGGAACTCTAATGCAACTATGCCCGTGGAAATTTCTCAAAGGAAATTTGAACTTCCAAAGTAGGAAAAAAAAAATACCAGGGGGCAAAAATTATGCAAATATTTCTCTATGGCATTTCTAATTCCAAGAAGACAAATCCATGGAAAATTTAGAGTTGAACATATGAATTTGTAGCTCCCCAAATCTAGTTTGTAGAGGAGAACAACGGGGGAGCTTATTTGTGATCTCAGTGTGTGTTCAGTGGCAATTTTCTCAGAGGTTTTTGTTCAGTGCCTCAGGTTTCACTGTCAGGGTTCTGGCACTTTGATGATTCTGTTTTGTGGATGACAAAATTTTAAAGAAATTCACACTTCTGTGGTAAAATTTATTGGCAGATCTTCCATTCCAAATTGAACCTTTAACATTGAGTGGAATGTTATGCTTTGTATCAATGTATGTGTGTTTTTCATATTTTCACGTATATTTGTAAGCTATTATCTTATTCTTTTATGAATTAGCATCTATTAATTTTTATAAGCACATATAATTTGTAATAGATTTTATATTTTTAAATACTATACTGTCTGGAAACCATTATAAATATATTATTTTATGTTATATGATTTAATTGTATTAGAAGATATATAGATACATTTATATGTGTCTTTTAAAAAATTAGAAAAGCCACCTTTGGTTTAAATTGCTATAATATTTCCTTACTTACGGATTTGAATCTTAATCATGTTTATGTTTTTGTGATTTATGAAGTACGTTAGTATTCAAAGACTTTCCTGTTGTCATAAATGATTTTCTCACAAGAAGGGCTCACTTTTCACTGAGCTGATGTACGGATATACATGAGAAGAAATGATCCCAGGCCTATTCTGAGAGATACTTTATGATGAAATGGATCAGTAGGTTTTCTTGGATGTGCTCAGGAGGATACAAGTAGACCACTTGAAGCTTTATGATGTAGCATTCTACCAGCAATATTTGTAACCTATCAGATTTTCTGGTATGTTTTGGC
>NW_022900917.1:10126616-10151591 GCF_012274545.1 Fukomys damarensis | reverse complement strand
TTTTTTTTTTTTTTTGACATCTCATTATGCAGTTCAGACTGGCCTTGAACTCATTGTGTGGCCTGGGCTGGCCTTCAACTGCGATCCTCCTGTCTCAGTCTCCTGAGTGTTAATGTTATAGATATGCACCACTTGCAAGCCTCCTGTGACTGATTTTCTTGGAATATTCCAAGGGGTCACTCACCCTCTGGAGGGCATCTTGGACAAACTAACCTTTACACATCAATGTTCTCTTTCCTGCTTTCCATTTCCTTCTACACACTCTCTTTTTCTTTCACATGACTTAGCTTTTATTGTGCTATAAATAAAATAGAGTGATGATTAATAAATATGTGAAAATATTATGAAAAATATTATGTCAGAATTTAAAGAGCCAAAAAATATATTTGATAAAATATATGTAATGCATATATTTATACATCACAAAATAATCAACACTAGAATATTATAGACTCTATATGATAAAATATTATTAAGTCCTGAAACTCTCTTAAAGTTCTTATGACAAAGTAAAATAACAAATTACAATATAATATATTAACATAAGACTTACACTAAAGAATACCATTAATGTTCAATCATTACTGTGCAATTAATCAACTTTTGACACATATTTTAAGAATATTATGGTGGTGCAAAACTGTAAATAGTTTATCCATTGACAAATGTGGGGGCATTGGCGGGAGGTATGTAAGGGATGGACATACAGAAGTGAGGGAGTTTTGGAGTCACACACCCGAAACCTCCCAGAATGCATGGTTAGAGATTAAAAAGATGGCCTACAGGGTCAAAAGTCCAAGTAGTATCAAACACATTGTCCTAAGAAAAGAATAGTCTGGTGCTCTTCTCTCCATACTCTGATTTATCACTTAGGCTCCCGTGTTAGTCATACAACAGACCGCTCTGACCTTCTCCTGTTCTTCCCTGTCCCCTTCATGAATTCCTGCCCAGACACCCTTCTTTGCTTCCTGGGTCTATCAATAAAAATCCACAGGAGTTTCTGTTCAGGACTGTCTTTATGAGACTCTCAGTGGTTCTGCTGCCTGCCTTGCAAGCGCAACGACCTGAGTTCAATCCCCAGTGCTCATATATATATATATACGTATATACATATATATATATATTTAATTTACATTCTTTACTCTATTTTATCTGGCATTATTGTATTATATAAAAATATAACAATTTTGTAAGTAGCTAATATATGATAATACATTGGAAACTATATATATTTAAAATATATATAAACATTTAACAAAATATTAAGTTGAAAATGAAAAGTATATATTTTAAAATAATTGTTAACTAGAGACACATAGAAACTGAAGCTTTCCACATTTAGAATACTACATTCTCAGAGTCTACAAAATACAAACAAAAGAGAACAAAAAGAGGAAGAAGTAGTAAAAGAGAAGATAAGGAACAGACAGAATTTTTTTTAAAAGAAAGTAGAGAAAAAGGATGAAGAGAATAAGGAGATGAAAAGAAACTTAAGTATATAAATTACCGAACAATGCCGAAAAAGAAATATAATGAGTAAAGCCACAGGGATAGCCATTAATCATGTGAATATCTGATATAATACATACCAGAATTGGGCACAATATATTGTGTTTACAGCAAAAAAGCATTTTTCCAGAGCTCCCTGGATGAGAGGGTAGTACAATGGAGTAGAAAAAAAAAGGAAAAAGACTTGTAATAAGTGTAAGGTAATATGAATAAGGTCATTATAGGCGAGCATTTTTCAATTAAAATGAACGTAAATGAATTTTTATTTTTAAAGGACAACGTAAACAACAGCAACAATACAGAACACAAAGGCAGGCCAAGGTGCAAAGAGTCAGAGGACTTGAGGAACTTGCCTTTAACTAGAGAAGTGATCATAGTAGTATCTTACTGTGATCTCAGCGAGGCTGCTAGAATGGCCAGAAACCAGGGACATTTCAAGATAGAGACACTGGCTTTCGGAGTGGATAAAGAAATGATAGGTGAAAGAGAAGTCAAGAAATATATGTTTTAAGGCCCTAGTAATCTGCCGAATGAAGTGAATACTTTCTTAAAGGGAGAAGACAAGGCCAGTGCAAATGTTTGAGGAAAGCAACCTTTACACGGGAGAAAGATAGAGTTATGCAGAGCGCAATTCAAATCTGCAACAACTTAGATCTATATAGAAAGACATAGGTTCCTAACGATAGATGAGTCAGTGATGCCAGGACCGCAGTGCTAAATTTGGGAGAGGGTGGCTGTCTTTAAAGTCAGGACTACATGAAATCTCCTCTAAGAGTGTGTGTAAACAGAGGTGACAGCTCCCCCCGCCCCAGGCTGAACACAAGTTAGTGTTATAAATCCATAGAGGCGAGCCGGGGATTTAGCTCAATGGTTCCACCACCTGCCTTCTCAAGCACAAGGTCCTGAGTTCGATTCCCAGTACAAACAACCACAAAATAAATCCATAGAAGTGATTCTTAACTAAGGATACTTAATGTAGACATAAAACAGAAAGATTATCGCCTTATAAGAATGTGTTTCCTAAAGACCAATGCACTTCTCCTAAACATCGCTCGAATGATGGAGGTGAAGGACAAAGAAAGAGAATCCCCAGCCAACTCTGACTTCTGACTTTGGCACCGTGAGATCTTTGAGGATTCTGCCAAGAGGAGACTCAGCGGTTCCTGGGAGAAAGAGATAGGAGAAATGAAGAGGACAAATAATAACAATTTTCTATAAAAAGAGAAATGACGCTGCAGCTTGGGTTGAAAGGCAAAAGACAAAATTCTCCGTTAATGTAGAACAAATGAAATGAGACCTAAGTGGAAAGATCCGAGCAGGACACTGTGATTAGAGTGTGATCAGTGCAGCCGAGGTAAGACTGGTCACAGCACCGAGGAAGCGTATTTGGACTTCAGTCATGAAACACCCAATTTAAATCTTTGTTACTCAATATTGCCTACATATTTGGACAGAAGACCCGACTCTTCAACTTATATATTTTGAAGACTGAAAATTGAATTTTATATATTTTTAAACCCTCATATTTCCTTTTTGAATGAGCTGGAGAATAATTTGAATTACGTTTATAAACTGAATGAAGGCTTCAGTTATGACTTTCCATTAAATCCATACACTTCAGAGAATGCTAATGGCCGTAAGATTTGCTTTGTGATTCTGGAAAAGTAGCCCTTAAGAAAATGCAATGTGGCAGTTGCCAGTTTTACCTTTTGACAAAATAATTATTTTAATCCTCTGCCTTAATTTATAGTGTAATTCAAAAAGGCATTCAAAAAAAAAAGCCAATTCATCTTAGTTCTCAAAACCAGATCACTGAAAATACCTTGATTAGACAAAGCAAATGCTAGAGCAAATAGAAATTAACACATTTAAAGCAAAATTATTTCTTTCCTTGAATGTAAAATGAACTCATTACTATTTTTCCAAAAGGCTGTGTACTTATCAAATGGTAAGAAATCGTTCATGTATGCCCAACTTCCTAGGCACTCAAAAAAGTTATATATAGATCTAGAAGTTGTGGCCTCTGATAAAATAGACATATCTCAAAAAGACCTAGTTTTTCATATTTATATACAATGTTGCCTTGGTTCATGAATTTAATTTGTTCCACAATTCTGTGAAAGGTGGCTATGGTCATATTCACCACTCTAAGTGAAGTTTGAGAACAACAGCAAAATTTTGCCTAATGCTTGTGTTTGTGAATCAAACTGCGGACAGAAGCTTTACTGAACACAGGTACTACTGTAATTATTGTCAAAAGACTGCACCTCATATCAAGTACATTTATGATTCAAATCTGCATATGTCAGAAAGCAGTCACTTAAAGTCAACATTTGTGATCATAAAAGAATAGATATGCAACCTGTTTTGATTTTATTTAGTTTTTGTTTGTTGTCATTGTTTCTGGAACTCAGTTCTTTCACAGGAAGCCATTTGAAAAAGTCTTTTCTAGATATTAAGCAATATTCAATTTTCAATAGTTTGATCAGGGAATTTTAAGATATCAACAGAACATATAACTATATATAGTATTTAAAATAACAACAAAGTATGATGCAAAATATCACTTTATACTAGATTCACTTGAACTCACTTTATACTAAAATTCCAAAATGCTGTGTTGGATTTTGAAAAGTGATGTATACATTGCAAGATTTCTGTAATTACATAATGTTGAAATTAAATTAAATGTATTTATTTTTTAAATAATTTTAAAAATTGAAACAGAACCATTATCACTAAGGGAAATTATTGTGAATTGTGATTAAATCTATCTTACATATTTGGATAATAGGAATATTAATAATTTACTTATTATTTTGTAAAAGCATCGACTGCAAAAACTCACCAAAATATTTGACATGAGCAAAAAATTCAAAATTTGAATTTATGTGGACCAGCGATCAAAAACTTTATTACTGTTTTGCCATGTCTTTGAACTTGCTTACAAACTTTTAAATAGGTAGTATATAAAGAATATTAATAAAAATCAAAAGTAGATTTTAGTACAGAGTATAGACGCTCTGTCACAGAAATGAAATAAACAGCGTTACTGAAAATGAAAGTTCAAAGTCCTAAAATTTGTCATTTTTAAAGCATCAGTTTAATTTTAAACAGCAGAAATGTTGACATTTTAAGCAAGTTTTTAACCAAACCTGAAGCAAATATAAGGATGAAATAGTAAATGATGAAAAGAGGAAAATAAATGATGAGAGATTTATGTAACATGAATACTTGCTGAAAATGTGATTAAAAAACAAAACCCAATGTGTGACAAAGAAAATCTTAATTTAAATTGTGTGTGTGTATATATATATATATATATATATATATTTACATATGTGTATATGTACCTTTGTCATTTTTAAAGCATCAGTTTAATTTTAAACAGCAGAAATGTTGACATTTTAAGCAAGTTTTTAACCAAACCTGAAGCAAATATAAGGATGAAATTATAAATGATGAAAAGAGGAAAATAAATGATGAGAGATTTATGTAACATGAATACTTGCTGAAAATGTGATTAAAAAACAAAACCCAATGTGTGACAAAGAAAATCTTAATTTATATTGTGTGTGTGTATATATATATATATATATATATATATTTACATATGTGTATATATGTACCTTATCAACTTCACTTATCTTTTCATATTCATAAAACATTTCATTCAGTACATTTTTGTAAGTCATTCACTTGAGATCAAATATTTTTGCAGTGTCAAATATAACATTTACCTGGAAGCAATGGATTTGAATAATCACAAGTATGCTTGTTCCAGAAGAGATTAATAACTGAAAGCATTGTACCTTCATGAAATTCTAAAAACTGTAATTTTTTATTATGGTTATATGGTATTAGATATCAACCCACAACAGTACAGATGCTGTACAAGTGTTTGGCAGCTTGGCAATAAATACTCTAAGCCCTACAAAACATTAACAGTACAGCTTGTAACCACTGATATGCTTGAACATAATAGAAATGTTTCATCAGATTCTTAAAATTGTTATCTATGTGAGTGGTGACTGAATTATGAGATTTGACCCTCTGAAAATGAAGGCTCAAGCAATTTCATGCCAAATGTTTTTATTTTAAAATTAAAATGACTAATTCTAATGTGTGTAGTGACATGAACTTCAGCAACTTCTACAACACTTCAGTTGCTTAGATCACAGCTTGGTTTGGGCTGCTTTTTCAAATTATTGTATGTTGTACATTGACCAAAAATGTAATTATACTTTAAGACCAATATGCTGTTTTAGTGATGCTTGAAATTAACTATAAAAGTTTATATTTTCTAAGCCATGTGACAAAGACTGATGAATAAGATTTTTTTTTTTATGATCTCCAAGGAGATTGAAGACTGTCAAATTAGCTGATATTTTGAGAGGCCTGGGCTCTAGATATTAGTTCTGGTTATTTGAGGAACAAAACTTCTTTAAATCATTTGAAGCAGGAAATTAAGTTAATATTCCAAAATGAGTTTTAAAAGCTCTTAATAAGATATTTTTATTTTTAAATAAAATATATTGGAAAAATTGATGTCTAATGAAATCACATGTAAAGAGAGAAATCATAGCAATGAAAAATTTTTATATAACAATATAAAGCAACAATGGTTATATTATGGACTATAATAAAATACCCCGTTATTTCCACCAAAGTAATCTGTCTTTATTTGTACATTTCTGAAATTAATTAAATTTAATATTACTTCTCATATTTTCATTTTAATAATGCTCACTTTAAAAGCAAAATTTTATTGCTTTACTGTTATTTTATATTTATTATGATATATGGTGCTGGTTTGTTTCAATTTAATAATACAGACCCTCTCATACAATTGTATTTAAATAAAAATATGAATCAAGTAAGAAAATATTTTTTAAATTGTCCAGTTAAAGAGATAGAGACCCCCCAAATATAGCAATCAGGAAGCATATTTATATTAAAGAAGTGATTACTGTTTGGGAAATCGGAAATGGAATAATTAAGGACAGCAGTATTTTAGATAATTTATCTATTATCATTAATGTGTATTTTTTGGGGGGTAAACCTTTATACTGGGTCTTCTTTGGTTCTAAAGCTAAAATTCCCCCTAATATTCTATGTCATCTTATAATTCATAGTGTTTTAAGTAAAATCTTACTAATTTTATGCATCTTTAAAGAATTTAAAAGTTTTTTTTTATAAAATGACAATCCATATAATAGGGTATTTTAAGTTTCTCAATTATATGAAGAAAGCTTTGTAATATTATTCTTGTCACCATGTATTCTGGTAAGATGCCACATTTGACAGTACAGTTGCTACCTTCCAAATTAAATGTAAAGCATGCATTGAATGCATGCTTATGTTCTGTCAGAATGTTTTTCCAAAATAACTGCCTTGCTACAAAAATCGAACTTTTTCCTGTATTGCCTGTTTGAATTTCTATGATATAGAATTAGAACATTTTGGCAAAGGAAAAGTGTTACAAAAATGAAGAAGACATAGTGATTATATCTTTTAAGTAAGAATTTAATATTTTGAATTTAATATTTAAAAATCTGGAATAACTGCTTTAATTGAGAACTGTTTCTCCATAAAATTAATAAAACATTTAGTGATACACAGGTGATCCAAATTCAGTATGCACTTACAGAGTAAACAATTTTTCTTAAAGTAAATTAGGCCTCCTGTACTCAATAAAAAAGTAAAATATATTCTGAGCAGTGTGGCCTCTGTCACCTTAATAATTCAAATTTATATTCAAATCCTCTGATGAACAGATTCAGACTTTTGGAAGTGTCCACCTGCAGGGGAAGCAAAGCTCAAATTTTACTAAACATTAATGGGTTTTCTTTTATAATATAATAAAAATTTTAATTAGCTGATATCCTCTTAATCTCTGCTCTACTCAACATATCTTCACATCAGTTCTTGTCAAGAACATCTAAAAATCATTTTTGCCATGGAAATATAAGACAGTTGGAACAGAGCTCAGATTCATAAAACTTTTAAAGATGAGACAAACAAACAAATAAAAAACTGCATAGGTCAATCAGCAAATAGAAACCCCACCCTCAAAGCTCAGGGATGCATACAGAAGTTAGGCATTCCAGTATCAAGACTTGAGAGGAAGCCTTGCCTTTGGCTCACAGGAGTAAAAATGGAGAATGAGTCCAATAGTTCCTTAAGACCCAGCTCAAAGACTGGTATTGACTACCAAAAAATGAACGGGGAGAAGAAATAAAAAGGCAAGGCAAGATTACCCCTCACCCAGACAATACTTAAGGGTGGAGTATTAAATCAGATTAAGAATTGTGACTGTACAGGTATGAAGTTTCAGTTACACATGATGAATACATTTTAGAGATCTTTTATATCATCTTGCCTCTAGTTAACAATGTCACACTGTATACATAAAGCTGTATTAACATGGTAGATCTTATGTTAAATGTTATTATAATGAAAACAAAAGTTTACTGAGAGTTCATCTATGAAAACATTACCTGACCTCAACTGAATGCCCTTTTACTCATCTATGTAAACAGTTCAAATAGCAGAGGTTACTATATTTTGAAAGACGAAGAAGATGATGATGATGAAGTTAATATTTATTGAACACTTTAGAAAAGAATGGTTTCAAACTATTTAAATGAGGAATATCTTCGTGTACATGTATGTCATGCATTCATATTTATATTAATATATATGATTTCAATCTTCACAAAAAACTAATGCAATACTTTTTTTCCACAATTGATAAGTCAACAGAAGAGTTCACAGAAATTTAAATTAAACAGCTTTGTGCTGTTGAGTCCATTATTGAAATTCAGACAGTCTGCACTACAGCTTCTGTCATAATTACTAGGCAATAATTAAGCAAACCAGGATCTCTGGGGAATGCTAGAGTGCATATTGACAGAAAAATCCATATATTTTCAGTCGTTCTGTCTCCCCAGTCCCCACATGTTTAATTGCTGAATTATCAACTTCCTCTTAACACTAAAGTGTGTGTTTCAATAAACTAGAAGAAACTGTTGCAGTTGCCAAAAGATAAAATTGGCATAATCATGCCTGCTAATCTGATGAAGATCTCTTATCAGTCTCCTAGGAAAACTAACCAAGTACTTCATTATTAAAGTGCAGAACCAAACACTAAAAAATACTGAGAAAACAAAAAATGATAAACAGAAGACCAAAAAATTAAAAAGAAATGAGATGATGTGAAGTGAAAACAGCAAAACATAAGCACCATCAGAAGTGGAAAACAGTATAATAAAGGCTAGTAATCAAAAATCAAAATTAACATTCCAAAGGGGAAAATTCTCCAGTTTAAGAAAGGTGATGAAAACTCAAAAGAAAGCATATATTTATTTTTTTATTGAGTTTATTGGTACATTCTAGGTATACAGTACAGTTACATTCATTACTGGGATCTTGTACCTTTACATGACAGGTCTTGGTTCTCATTTTTTTCCCCCTTGTCCCTGCCCTCCCTTCACCCCCTCCTCCCCTCCCCATTTACAAACACTTTATTTCCATTTTTTTCATTTTCTCATCTTTTTTTCTTTTCCTTTGTTCCCTTATAAATAGATGGGCAGATAGATAATATGTGGACTGGTGGAGGAATAGATAGAACACTAGATAGACAGATAGATGACAGACCTCAAAATATATACCCTAGAAAATAAAATGAAGATTCCCTGGAATGCAAACAGAATATGAAGAGATGCAGAGAAAATCCTAAGAACAGGATAATGAAGGTGTCAAATAGTAAATAATTAGTAGTCATACGAAGTGAATTGGCAAAGATGTTTCCATTCTGTAAGTTGTCTCTTCACACTACTAATTGATTATTTTGCTATTAGGAAGATTTTTCTTCTGATATAATCCCATTTGTTGATTTCTTGCTTTTATTTCTTTTGAAATTGATGTTCTGTTTAGAAAATCCTTTCCTATACCTATGTCTTCAAGTGTTTTATCTGTTTATCTTACAATAGGTGTAATGTTTTGTTTTAGGGTTTAGATCTTTGATACATTTTGACTTTAACTTAGTACAGTGTGAAAGATACGAGTCCAGTTTCAAACTTTTGCAAACAGATAAACAATTTTCCCAGCGCGACTTGTGGAATAGGCCATATTTCCTCTGACATATGCTTTTAGTCCCTCTGTCAAATATCAAAGAGCTGAATGTTTCTGGGTATGTTTTGCATTCTTTACTCCATTCCAGTGAGACATGATCTGTTTTTGTTCCACTATTGTGCCTTTTTTGCCGCTATTGCCTTGCATTGTAGCTTTACATCTGGTATCGTAAGATCTCCTATTTTGCTCTTGTTCTCCAAAACTGCTTTTGAATTCTGTGTCTCTTCTGATTCCATGTGAATTTAGGATTGTTGTCTCTAATTTCTGTAAAGTAGGCTGTTGGCCTTTTGATTGTGACTACATTGCATCTGTGTAACAGCTTTGGGAATGTGACCATTTTGATAATATTAGCTTTGCCAGTATAGGAGCCGAGGACATTTTTGCGCTTTCTGATGTCTTTTTTATCTCCTCTTTTAGAGGGCTGTTCTGTAATTTTTGCTGTAAAGGCCCCTCACTTCCTTGGTTTGATTAGTTCCTAGGTATTTTCTTTTTCTTCAAGTTACTATAAATTGTATTATTTTCAAAATTTCCTTCTCACTGAGTTTATTATTGGTGTGCACAAACATTAATAATTTTTCAGGTTGATCTTATATCCTGTCATTTTGCTGAAGTTGGTTATTTAGAATATATAAAGAACACCCTAAAATTAAAGACCCAGCCAAGAAATGGGAAGTTAAATGAACAGATATTTCACAGAGGAAAAAGTACAAGTGACCAACAAATATGTGAAAAACGATGCCACATCCCTGGCCATTAAAAAGGTGCAAATTAAAACAATTCTAAGATTACAGCTTACTCCAGAAAGAATGGCAATCATCAAGAAATCAAAAACTGGGCCAGGGATTTAGCTCAGTGGTTCCACTGCCTGCTTCACAAGTGCAAGGACCCGAGTTCAATCCCCGGTACTTCACCCCCCCGCCAAAAAAAAGAAAGAAATCAAAAACTGGGCCAGGGATTTAGCTCAGTGGTTCCACTGCCTGCTTCACAAGTGCAAGGACCCGAGTTCAATCCCCGGTACTTCACCCCCCCGCCAAAAAAAAGAAAGAAATCAAAAACTAATAAATGCTGGGTTGGCTGTGGTGAAAATAAACCATCCTACATTTTTGTTGGTGGGAATTTAAAGTAGTGCAACCATTATGGAAATCAGTATGGAGATTTCTCAATGAACTAAAATGAGAAATTCGATATGATCCAGCTCTACCCTTTCTAGATATCTTCTGCAAAGAGCTTAAGACATTATACTACATTGCTACATGCATAACAATGTTTATAGCAGCAAGTTGCATAGTAGCTAAATCTTGGAAACAGCTTGTATACTCATCAACAGATGAATAAATAGAAGAAAATATAATATCTTTATATAATGGAATATTACTTGGCTATAAAGAAGGATAAACGAGACATTTGGAGGGAAATGAATGTATCTGGAAAATGTAATTCTGAGTGAAATAAGTCAGACACACAAAAACTTGAACACTATATGGTATTTGTCTTCTGAGTAAGGCAAAGAACAAACAAAGAGAAAATTAAAAGAAGGATGGAATGAGACAAGGGAATGGATATTTTGCAAATGCCAAGGCATTCAGGGAACCAATGGTGAGGGGTGAAGGGGAGAGGATGGGAAAATAGGTGGAGCAAAAAGGTCCTAATTCCCTCAAGGAATATGGACATTATATACCAAAAACATATACTAATAGTAATAATATTAACAAGAATGTTTTTGTTTTTGCTTTTTTGAAACAGGATCTTACTATGTAGTGGAGGCTGACCTGGAACTCACTGTGAATATTAACAAGAATGAAAAGGGAGAAAGGGAAACTAGAGAACGAGGCAGGGAGAAGAGGGAATTGGATTAAGAAAAGAAACAAGTTGTATCATGAGCATGAACATGAACCAACTCCCCAAGATGATTGTAAAATGTATGTACTGCACACATGTACTAATGACATTATATATATACATAAATTATATATATATATACATATGTATATATACATACATTATATATAATATACATATTTATATATACATACATTATATATATACATTTGG
This sequence comes from Fukomys damarensis, assembly GCF_012274545.1. NCBI lineage: Eukaryota > Metazoa > Chordata > Mammalia > Rodentia > Bathyergidae > Fukomys > Fukomys damarensis. The sequence continues at coordinate 10,139,894 of NW_022900917.1, read as the reverse complement.
CAAATTAGATGACAGAAAATGATGATGAAATAGATAATGAATGATGGGACTTTGAATGTATTCTGTATCATTGGTTTTACAATAATGTGAGCGTATCTTTTAAAGTCTAAGTCATTTGAAAGAAGCAAAGATCATTTTAAAAATAAACACTAGTCTGAAATATGGAATGAAAATAGGTAGACGATAATTATCATAAATGTAAAGTAATGTGAATTACTGGAGGGAGAAAATAAGTATATCAATTAACAGGAATATTTCAACTAGCAGAGTACTAAAAATCAGCCCACTACATTTAATATTCATGAGTGACTTGTATCAAATTTAAGCATGATGTGGGATGAAAAATGAAAATGTAACTGAGCTAAGAAATGAAGAAGTAATGAATTTTATATAAAATAGCCAATGAGTTGTTTCACTTTGTGTGAGAGTATACAACACAGTAACTGCAAGTGAGAAAAAGGTTTTTATATTTTAAAAATTTTTTAGTGTGTACTCTCTTTTTTCAAATACAGGGTAAACTCAATCATGACTCATATTGATGGGAAAACTGAGGGGAAAATGTTGAAAATATGAAACAATATAAACTACAGTAATAGTGACAAATACTAGTCCTTTTGTGTGAACTAATATGATTTGTAACTGCCAAGCAACTGTTCAAGGTCCTGGCTCATACTATAAGGATGAACAAATTATTTTTATTAGTAACAGAAAACTTATGGCTTCATATTTTTCATAGGTATAGTTGAACATACCTCACTTGCTACTTGAATTGTGTCATATGATCGTACTCCATTGGCTAATATTGCCCAAAATGATTAACGAATATATTTTTATAATTTTTACAAAATAACACTTCATTCCATATGAAACCTGTAGTCACAAGTGACTAAAATATATATGTGTATATGAAGATTCATGTATATTCATAATTTAGATGATTTATAATAAAATCTTAAAATATATAAATACTGAAATAAAAACTAACCTATATTCTGCTTTGTCTCCTGTACATGTAAAAGTGTTTCAGACCAGCCAGGCATGGTGGTGCATGCCTGTAATCCCAGCACTCTGGAGGCTGAGGCAGGAGGATCACTGTGAGTTTGAGATCAGCTTGGTCTACATAGTGAGTTCCAGGTCAGTATCAACTACATGCTGAGACCCTGTCTCAAAAAACGAAAAAATAAAAATTAAAAATTAAAAAATGTGTTTCAGACCAACATGTAATAATTCTAATAAATTAACATCATAAGGATATATACAATGTTCATGGAAAGGAAAACAGACTCCTTGAACATGGCCATTTATTTCCATTTATTAAAATACCAATAAAATTTATTGATACAGAGAGAAAAATATTAAAGGATATTTAAAATTCTAAGAATTAATGCAGAAGAGAGATTAATGGCAGCAGAATGGAAAGAATGGACCAATAACAACATCATATAAATATTAACATGTCCATTGTATGTCTGTAATAGTATAAGTTATGTGATATACCACAGTACATATAGATTTTATGCAAGATAAATGTAATGTTTAAAATCATTGGAGAATAAAAGGAATTTATCACACATACTAAAAAAAAGTAATTATATTCCTACTTTCAAATATACTAAGTTATTAGTAGATTGTTTGACTATAAAGAAAATAAGCACCTTCAATGAAGAATTTAAAGAACATACTGATGTCTATTTGTCTATTCACATAATATAAAATGACTTTATAAATTTATAAAAAAAAGTTAACATGTAAGTGAAATGATTGGTGCTTAATTGTATTATAATTAGAAGTTTGTGCATTCTCAAAGAAAAAACAGTATGGTTAAAAGTAACATGGAAAAATTTTAAACAATTGTATGATTAGATTTAACTTCTGTATTTAAAGACCATTGTAGTGCAGACCACACATACTTGTCTAGCCTGTTTATAGAATTTAAATAGGATAATTACAAAAATAATTCTTACATTTCATGTGAGAAAATGTACAGATGATTATTGATTATACAGATAGTATACTTATCAAGCCTGTTTGGGGTGAATGAGGAGGGAAGTTTCCCTTGACTCTATCTGTCCACAACTTCTTAAGCCTTAATAGCTGAATCACAATAAATATTTTTACTTCCTTAATAGCTGCTTCTTTTATCTCCCATTCAATTTATTTTTCCTTGGTTCTGACAATAATCTTTTTTTTAAATTCTGAAATGTCTCTACTTTCATGTTCATTTCTTTCATAAGTAATATTATTTCATAATCTCATTTATAACTAAATACTGTAATATTAAATTATGAATATACAAAAGATACTTTCTCAGAGGAAATAAAACAATGAAACATTGAATGATTCTTTTGCTCTTGTTTGATTAGAATATTTAGATTTTATAGCAAAAGAAAGCCCTGAGATTGCAAGTAGCTGACCAAATGAATAAACATATTTTTGCTAATTAGAAAACATTCTTATGACTAATCAGCATTAAAAAGATCTTATCATATATAAAACATTAGATGTCTATGATGAAACAATTTTAGCTGTAATTTAGAAAATGTTACTTTATTCAATTTAGTGTATTTAATTAAAAATTACTATCAGTTTCCAGCAAAGTTTCTACTTAATGCTTTTTTGCAGTCACAAGACAAAGTTATTTTAATAATGAAAAGAAAAACAGAGAAGCATTAAGTAAGTAGAAACTTTTCTATATTTCTTCAAAGATCCTAATATAGTATTAAACAAACACTAAATTGTTATGGATCTTTGTATATTAGAATTTTTCAGCCTTCTTAATTCAAGAAATGCCCTTTTTTGGGTAAATTATCAGTCCTTACCTAATTAATAAGACAAAAATAATCATTTACCTTTCCCCTCTGTTTAAGATCCAAACATTACAAAATAACAAGGATAATTTTCTTATTTCCCTAATTCATTAAATGAAGTACCATTATCAAAAATTCAGAACTTTTACAGATGGCAAAGCAGAAAAAATATACATATCTGTATGTTTATGTGATCCAACAATAGTTATTCTGGCAAATTTATGTTAAAGGAGTTGGAAGAAACTTTAAACCACCTAGACCAATGTTAGCCAAAAGACACAACAAGTACATTTTTCTTATTACTATTTTGTTAAGCCTTGTAAATGAGAGGAAAGGTGTACAAAGAGAAAATTAGTTATATTCTGAAAAGCAGGGGGCAGTAGCAATGCATGGAATGGAGAGGGGTTAGGGACAGCTGAAATGCTATTGGAAAACAAGTACAATGGTACACCTACACCTCAAGATAAGGAAAAGCAGGACAACCACGTCACAAATTGAGAGACGTTTCCACTGTATGTGGTAAGATGTACATGGTAAGATCAGCCTCTCTTATATATTAGAGGTTGGAGGATGATACAACCATCCAGGAGGAATTATCTTTACTGTTTACACTTAATCAAATCACTCACTAATTCCTAATGAATATCTCTCTTAAATTTATAGTAAATCCATCTTTCCATTGCTATTTCTTGTGTCTTCTCATCCTCATCCAACTGCCCAAGATTGTAGCAATTCCTTAGTGGATAACCCATGTTCCAGGTTTGCCTTTTTCTAACCCATTCACCAGAGAGTTAGCTGTGACCTTTCTAATATTAATACACCATTATAACTTAAGATGACTACTCAAATATAATCAATGCCTACAGTAGACTAGCTGGGTTCCCTAATTGTCAGCCATGATCTGGCCTCCTGCAGAGGGCCAGCCTGTCTTGTGATTTATGCTCCAGTCAAAATATTATTGTATTTTTTGGACAAGCCATACCTGTTCTCCTTGACATGCATATTAGTTAGGGTTCTGTAGAGGAATAGAATAAAAAGGGAAAATATACACATATATATGCATATATATGTATATATATATTAGATAGATGGTAGATAACACTGGGGGATTAGATACGCTTACAAGATCAAGGACAGGATAGTTTAAAAAAAAATCTGCAATGTCTGCACCACCCAAGTAGCTGGAAGATGAAGAACATGAGAAATCAAGGGTGCAGGGCCATGAAGAAAGGCATGGAAATTCCCTGAGGAGTCACTGGTGCAGGTCTGCGGGGAAAGACTGAGAAAGCTGCCACGTGATGTCCACAGGCAACAGCAGTAGCAAAGGATCCACCCATTAAGCAGAATGGATTCTGAGAGCAAGCGGATTCTGCCTTTTCCTCCCTCATTCTGTCCACGCTGCAGGCTATCCGTGGCTATGGCTGTTGGATATCATCAAGGTGGGCCTTTTCTCCTCAGTTTGCAGGCCTACCATCACACGCACATGCAGAAATCCCCTGCAGACACACAGGAGTGTGCTCAAGGAATTTCCCGGGGCTAGCTTAAGCTAGTAAAGTGAACTCTCACAATTAACTTGTGAGTGGTGGCTCTTTTCACAGACTATCTTCACACTCTTCATTTACTCATCACTGGGCAGGGGATTTAGCTCAGTGGTTCGGTGGCCTGCGTTGCAAGCGCAAGGACCCGAGTTCAATCCCCGGTACCAAAAAATCAAAACAAACAAATATTTACTCATCTTTTATCTTCTAAACTTTAAATGATATTTCAAATATTACCACTGAGTTATTCACAAGAGTCAATCTCTACGGAGTACTCTTTGATGATATTTTATAAATCTCACACATTGTAATACTTTAAATCTTAGTCTGTCTCACTCCTGAAGTACATAGATATTCATTATTATTAGTCGCTAGCAAAGTGCCAAAACATACAAAGAACTCCACAAATACTGGATGGTAAGGGATGAATTACATTTCCTCATTTTGAGTGATGCAGAGCTAAGGCTAACAATAGTTTCTAGGTTGGAATAGTAGAGCAAGAGGAAAAGAAAATAAACAAAAGAAAAACAGACTAAATAAATACCAAAGGAATTTGTGACATTTTCATCTGATAGTTATTCTTTCAATTACTATTAAATACTTTATAAACTCATTGTAGCCAAAAGCCCATACATTTAATAGCTAGGAAAAAGTAGATATAAATCTCTTAAGTATTATTTCAGATAGACATGAAGACAAACTGTGCATTTCATTGCTTTCACAGATGAAATAACATGAACCAATTTATCTGCATTCCATTCAGTAAACTCATTTCCAGGTAATAAGCAAAATTATGTAAATAGGTTTTCAAGGGTTTTAATTTTAGATCTCAGTTCCAATGAAATAAATAAAATTGTATTTTTCCTTGTCTGTTTTGTGGTTTTCTATTATGAAACAGTTCCTTATAACTAGACTTGCAATTAAACTTAATTAATTCTTTGATTATAGCAAAAATTTTGTGCAGTTTCTATTTCAAGAAGACTATTTCAATAAAAGTAAGAGATGTGGATTGTTTCACCAAGCATGAATCTAGTATATTATGCAGACAACTTCAATAAAGTCATTATTCAAAAGAAAGTAAAAAATTGCATATTTTATTCATGATAGGTTTTCATTGCAATGCAAGTTAATTTTATCTTTAGGGTATTGGAGGCTAATAGCCCTGAGAGTATGTGCAGGAAACAATATTCTGGCAACAGAAGCCAGAAATTTTTATGCCTCAGAAGGTGATTAAAAATATTATTAATAATCATAATAATGAAAATTGATGCTCCTGCTTAATATCTGTGACTTGCCTTCTGAAATCGATTTTATTATCAAAATTACAACATAGCTAACTGGTTATTACCATCTTTATCTTTTTTTCATATAAGAATTGTAGGCAAAAATGAATTTTAGGTATTTCCTTTATAAATTACAAATAATAACAATTAATAGAAATTTTGTTATCAAGGCAAGATATATTTTTTCTACTCACATGTGAATATATAAGTATGAAGAGCCTATATATCATTCTTCTAAATAAATTAAAATTATTTATATCAATCATAATTAGCCTACATTCAAGAGAAATATACCAACATTCCTCAAAATATAGTTTTAGAATTAAATGTATAATTATTTTCCACTTAAGAAATAATTACTTAAGCAAAACTGGGGCTTGAGACACAATAGCCAGGCCTGCATGCCTCCCTACTAATAAACAGAAAGTTGATATTATACTATATTTAGCACTTATTGGTCCAATAAATCCAGATAAGCATTAGTCATCCAGGTAGGCAGCCAGACCATCTGGACTCATCCCTTTCCCAAAAATGCTTTTGGTTCTACTATGTTGGAAATTATAGATATGATACAGTTAGTGATGCTATCTATATACCCTTGCTACGTGCCCTGCTTCCCTATATGATTAATAGTAGCTAAGTGACTAAACTTAAATTCTTATTGTTTGATTGTAGTTTGAACCATATTGTATCCACCTCATGATTTGGCTCTATAAAACTTTGTTTGAGAAGTAGCCTCTGTTTCAACCCCTTTTGGGATTCTCCCTCTCTGAAGAGCCTTCCCTTAATGAACTTTTCCTATTGTTGACCTCTTTTGTCCCTTGGAATTCATTCCTAAGCATTCCAGGGACACAAACTTGGCAAATCTGACATCTAGCAGGCTGGGAGTTATTTTTCCTGTCACATTATCATATACTCGGAAAAAATACTTTTGGAAAACATATAGAAAGTAGAATTCACATGTCAAATAATTTCATTTGCTCTATTTCTTTAAAAAAACACTTAAAGATATTGTCCTCTTAAAAATTCATTTTTGTAGATTTGTTGTGGTACTTTCTTGCAGTACTCTATCAGTCTTAACTAACCAGGTCTCATTACTTTGAGAGTTAAATTAACACAGAAAAGTAAATTAGTCATGCAAGAAGGAATTCATTTTCAGTTTGGCCAGAAGCAGGCGACAGCTAGTCTAGACATCTGTCTTTCCCCTACTGACAACAAATACAAAATTATATAAGGAAAAAGACAAAAACCAGAAGCCAGGAAATGTGCCTGCAGATAGCATTTTATTCAGGTCAAGCTGGAGTTTAGTTGTCAGTCTTGTTTTTCAGGGGTCCTATTGTTTTACTGCTGGTGTCCTCTTCTCCCCAGGGTAATTGCTATTGCTTGGCGGGCTTATTTCCATCTTTAGCATGGATTGCTGCTGCCAGGAAGATGAAAATGAGATATAGTTTAAAAACATGTTCAAGAAACAAAATGGAGTCACTCAAGAAAAAAATTATTTTAAAAATACATATATATTTTAATTTCTCAACTGTAAATCATCCCATTACAATTTCAATTTGCATTTATTTAATGATAAACAATGCTGAGCACCTTTCACATTGCTGTTGCTCTTTCAATTATCATCTTTGGAGAAGTAAAATTGTGCCAAACAATGAGTGGATATTTCATTTTCTAAATCTATTAAATACTTCTAGCACAAACTATTTGGCTTTTTACTGATTTTCAGGAGATAGGTTATAAGAAATAGTTTTAAATCGAATATATCGGATATTGTCCTTGGAAACAATTTTCATGTTCTCCTTTCATTTTGTTACGAAGGTGTTTAAAGAGTAAAAGTTTTGAATTTGACAAAGAAATTTTATTAATATTTTATTTTGGATAGGTGAGTTATATTTCTAATTTTCCTAGTTCAAGATTGTATATATTTTCTCTTACCTTTACTGTTAATAGTTTCATAGTTTTAAGCTTTGCGTTTCAATCTGATTCATAGTTTCATCGTTGTCACCCCTTGAGCAGGTTTGAGTTTAGCTTGTAGGCTGGTTCCTACAGGTGGTGTCCAGGGACCCGGTCAATGAAGTCTTCCCTGGGGAACAGTCTGGAGAATCAATGAGGAGGACTGTCACAGCAGAGAGGTGCTTGCCAACCAAAGAAAATGACAAACGGCAAAGAGAATATGACAAAAGGAAAAGGAAACCAGACAGAAGGAACACGAGTTCATGCGTTAGTCAGCCTGAGTAATGGGGCAGAATTCATAGACTGAAATAGGTCATCTTGAGGTTTTGCTACTTACAGGAGCACACAAAAATCAATAGAAAATTGCTACCCCTGGATTTTTAGCTCAAAGGGAACTTCACCTAGGTACAAAACAGCAGTGATTAATATTCAAACTGCTAATATTATAAACAAAAAGGGGGAAATGTGGAGATCAGATGAGATGAATGAGGCCTAATTGGCCTCCTCCATGAACACTGAGAAGAAAGAGAGCAAGCAAGTGTGCTAAGACACTGCAGGAAGTAAAAATACCTGAGAAGTACTACGGAGGGTGAGAGACAGATGAATCCTGTGGAACCCTAATTGCTTATGCCTGTGTATAACTGAATAGATTTTATAGATATTTTGATGTATGGATCAAGGTTTATTTGCTGCATGAGGACATCCAATTTGTTGAAAAGATTCCATTCAAGGGCCCGTTTAGAGAGCAGAGGTCAGAAGAACAGACAGGTCCTGTTGGGATGTATGAATTATAAGCAATTGCTTCCTTGGGTAAATGCAGACCAAAAAATGCAAACCAATTCAGCAAGTTTATAGAGGTTGATATTCTGAAGACCACAAATACAGGGACCTCTCTCACCACCCTTTTTCAAGTACTTTTTCCAGAAACAGCATCAGAATGTTTGAGGAAGTTTTGTATTGAGAGGATTTCATTCATGGAATAGAACTAGAATTGGGTGGTAATAACAGGAGCTGAACTATGGGCCCAAAATTGCAACTAGATCTTTCCACCTATTCCTGTTATGACAAAAATAAATATATTGAAAGTACACAAAGAAAGGTCAGGAACTTTGTTGTCCAAAAAATAGGAAAGAAAACATTGCATTTGGGTGAATCATGGGGTGGGGGATAGCTTGGTGGTAGAATACTTAGCAAGAATAATGCACTGAATTAAAAATAACTTTAAAACTGGTTTGGGAGTTGCTTGGATTTTTATAAATAATTTGAGAAGCAAGTGAGTGTAGAGACATTCATTTGTAGCAATACATCAAGTATTTTATGCTTTTAATACAATTTAAAGCATTAACACTTCAAAATAATAAAAGATATCTCTTTACAAAGATATTTTATACATACGTAGCTATATATGCATGATCTTCTTTGTTTCTTACATGGAAATATGCTACACATCATACATCATTACTTTGCTCTTTTATAAAAAGAGTATAGGCTGGGGATTTAGCGCAGTGGTGTTGCCACCTGCCTTTAAAGCTCAGTCCTGAGTTTGATACCCAGTAGAAAAAAAAAAAAAAAAAAAAAAAAAAAAAAGGAAAAAAGAAAAGAAAATTGTTTCATAGCAGTTTATGATTATACATCAAGACCACACCATTAAGAAACTTAAATTGAATATAGGGGTACACACTTTATCCTCTAACCACTTATGAGGCCAGGCATGTAGATTGTTTGAGCCCATGAGCTCAAGACCATCCTATCAGCATAGTGACAACTGCGTCAAAAAAAAATATATATATATACATAATGTTTGTGTATGTATGTATATAAAGGATATATATATGGGATGTATACATAAATTTATACCTATAGTTTTGATAAATAAAATGTCTTAATTACAAATTGTAATGTGGACTTCTGGGAAGATGGAGGAGTAGTAAACAGCAGAGAGACAGCCTATCCAACATTTGATGTCCAGATATTGAAATATAGCAATATGAAGGCAATAGAAGAAAAGAAGGAAGTGAGTCCCCAGTACTCAGAAAGGATCTGAAGTGATAACTGAAGCCCATGGGGAGAATGAAGATAAATACTCCAAGGCAGAAAAAGGAGGTAGCAAATGGCACTTTTCCTCTTAGCCCTTACACTCTATGTGGAAGGGGTGGATTGAATTTGTAGATACATGATGACTGCTGTTGACTTCAGAGGCCTCCACAGAGAAATGTACCAATGGAATGGAACAATGGATGCAGCAGATTGCAGTGTCTGGTGAGTCAGGTTCAGATATATCCTAGGAGAGGGCCATTGGCTGGTAGCTATCTGGGAGAGGGACCAACTGAGTTTAGAAATTAGAGCAGCTTCAGGCTGAACAAATCAGGTTCTTGCTACATGGCCACATACCAAGCTGAAGTTTGATGGAACTAAAGGTGATTGCTGTCTGAAATTATGCACTACCTTGACATAAATCTACAGCTGGCTTGCTGGAATTAACCAACATGGATCTAGGCTCTATCTGCCTACTCTATCTACCAGTGACAGCAGAGAAATACTATTAACTAGACTTTTATATCTTCTTTTCTTACCTTTTTTGCTTTTCTTGTTTTTTATTTGTTTTTTCATTTTCTTTTGTTTTCTCCTTTGCCTGATTGTTTATTCTTTTTATGTGAGTGTGAACATTATTCCAGTTTGTGTTGTTGTTCTACTCTGTTCTTGCTTTCTTTCTTCTTTCTCTCTTTTCCTTTTATATTCATCAGTTTCTCAAATTTTTAGTAATCTTCCTTTGTCTCCCATTCTTTCTTCTAAATCTCTTCCTTTTCTTCTATGTCTCTATTCCCCCTAATCCCTTTTCAATTTTCTTCCCTGAGAGTAAAATCACCATATTTACTGTATATAATGTTCTAATTTGTTTTAGAATTTGTTATATGACCACAAATATAGTTCATATGGTTAAAGGTGGTAAAATAATAGTCACTACAGTGCCATTGTCCAGACTTTGTTTGATGCTATTGTTATTGCTTTTGTACTGTTTTTGCCAAAATGACATAATTGTTCTAATTAGTTGTTCCTACAAATCCAAGTCTGAGATTGCCTAAGGGTCATAAACAATACTGTAGGCCAATGCCAAAGGACTCGGCCAAATAGGCAGCAACTTCTCATCACCAATAACTTGAAGAGATAGGTTTTTTTTTTTTTTTTTTGGTACTGGGGATTGAATTTAGGTCCTAGCTCTTGCAAGGCATGCAGTGGAACCACTGAGCTAAATACCTGGCACTGAAGAGATAAGATCTTGAGACAGATTCAAAATCTAAAAGCCAGCCACACCTGGAAGACATTTCCGAGAAGCAATTATTTCTTAAGGGTTCTAAAAACTATCAATAAGTAAATCATAAGTGAATTACAAGCATCAACTCATGAATTAAACTAAAAAATAATGGAAATAAGAAGTCATTTAAGAAAGATTCAACCTTAGACTTCCCTCTCACCAAAGGCAAATCCAGGGAACAATGAGGTGGAGCAATTCAAAAGCCACCCATATGAACTCTTGAAAGAGGTATCAGAAAGAGTAATAAAGCACATAAATGATGCTCTATTAAAAAATCAGTAATTTTCAGATAACTACAGAGGTGCTGACCATAATAAAATTCACCATGAGTTACTCTAGAGCACAGAATACTCTACAAAGATTTGAAAAATAGAGGAGCTTAGGAAAATGATTGAAAGCATGAGGACCCAACATATGAAAAAAATGGAATCCATGAAATGGATTCAAATAGATATCCAGGAGATTAAAAATTCAATTGAAAGTATACTCAGCAGAATGAGCCAATGTGCGGACAGAATATCAGATATGGGAGACAGGATTGTGGTTAGTGAACATGAAAAGAAAGCTTTCTTAAAACTAACAAGGGAAAATGAGAAGTCAAACCAGAAGCTGCTAAATGATACAAAAAAGAATAAAATAAAATTGATCAGAGTTAATAATAAAGAAGGAGATCATGTGAACAACATAAAAAAAAAGTATTCACAGAAGTAATGATAGAAAATTTCCCAAGCATGGAAAACAAATTTGACAAACAGATAAGTGAGTTATATAGAACTTCAGTTAGCTATGATAAAAATAAAATTCTACACTGAGATGTAGAATAGTCGAGTCCAGAAATTCAATGCAAAAAAATATTAAAAACTATTAGAGAAAAGAAACAAATGATCTATAAAGGAAACCCCATCAGAGGCATGTCAGACTTCTCAACACATACCCTTAAGTCAAGAAGAGCTTTGAGTAAAGTACTTCAAGTGCTAAAAGAAAACAATTCCCAACCAAAACTGATGTACTCTGCAAAACTATCTTTTAAAATTAATGGAGAAATAAGATTTTTCCATAACAAATAACACCTAAAGAAATTCATGACCACTAAATCATCCCTACAAAATGTTCTGAAGAACGTTATTCAAAGACACAACAAGGAGTTCAACTTCATGAACCTCAAGAGAGTGAATTCACCAGGTAAAGCAAGTAGTTAGAGAGGGACAAAAAGAGAACCAACCACAGAAAATTAACATGACAAGGATAACTCAATGCATATCAGTTATAATAATCAATATAAATCATCTCAATTCACCAATAGAAAAAAAAAAGACTGGCAGAATGGATCAAGAAGCAAGATCCAACAATATGCTTCATACAAGAAACACATTTAACTCAAAAAATATTTATAGACTGAAAAAATATGTGAAACTATTCTCCATGTGAAAGGAATGTAGAAAAAAATCAGGGATAATTATTAGATTTGCAAAGTGGATTTCAAGCCAACATTGGTTAAGAGAGACAAAAGAAGTTTACTCCATCCTTGTAAAGGGAACACTCCAAGTAGAAGAGATAACAATCATAAATATATATGCACCAAATACCATCGCACCTATCTATATAAAACAAATATTAAGAGACTTAAAAATCAAATAAAAAGTAATGCAACTATATGCAACAGATCTTGCAAAAATCCATAAGATCTTCAATACCTACTTCAAGAACCTATATTCTAATCAGATGAAAAACAGAGAAGAAATTGACAGATTCCTAGATGCATAGGATTTATCAAAGTTGAATCAAGAATATATTAAAATTCTAAATAAATCATTATCAGTCAGTGAAATTGAAGATATAATAAAAAACCCACCAACAAAGATGATTTCTTTTTTTTTCTTTTTATTGAGGATATTGGTACAATCTAGGTATACAATACAATTACATTCATCATTGGGATTCTCTACCTTTACATAATAGGTCTTGATTCTCATTTTTACCCTTGTCCCTGCCCTCTTTTTTCCCCTTGTCCCTGCCCTCCCTTCACCCCCTCCTCCCCTCCCCATTTACAAACACTTTATTTCCATTTTTTCAGTTTCTCATATTTTTTTCCTCTCCCTTATTACCTTTCCCCCACCCTTCCCACTTTCCCTACACCTTTAGCCCTTTACTTCCTATTTCACATTATTAATTATCTCATTAGGATCCTGTGTACTATTATAGTTTTTCACACCAAAGAAACTATTTGGCATTTCAGTTAAAGAAATCTCTGTATGAACATTAAAAATAGGGAATCCTAAAATAAAAGTAAAAAGGAAAGTAAAAGAGAAAAGGCAATGATGTAACATCAAAATAATCCTTAATCCTGGTGATGAAAATGGTCCCTGAACATATTTAAATTG
>NW_022900917.1:10125619-10126259 GCF_012274545.1 Fukomys damarensis | reverse complement strand
TATATATAAAGACTAATAATAGTATGTTATGCATCGATAGCAGCAACAGCTTTTCCAAGTTCTTCAGGCTTCTGAACAAAATTATAGACATTCAGCACATTCCATTAAAAAAAAAAACAAAAAGCCAAAGAAAAGAATAATATTCAGAGAACAGCAAAGTTCTGTTGCTGCTATGGTACCTGGCACCATTTTTTCTATTAGCCTCTTAATCATCGTCTGGAAAGAGAACATTCTAGAGTAATATCATTAAATGTAGCTCTGATGAAGCACGGTCCCTACTATGTTTTATAGTTTTTCACACCAAAGAAACTATTCAGTATTTCAGTTAAAGAAATCTCTGTATGAACATTAAAAATAGGGAATCCTAAAATAAAAGTAAAAAGGAAAGTAAAAGAGAAAAGGCAATGATGTAACATCAAAATAATCCTTAATCCTGGTGATGAAAACGGTCCCTGAACATATTTAAATTGCTTCTCGCTCTTATAGTCTTATCTTATTCTTTTTTCATTATTTAGAGAATACTTTATTAGTTTCTGTAATAAAACCCACATAGATATGACCTTACATATTTAGTACGATGTGTTACCCCTGTAAAAATTGAAAAAAATAAAAATAAATTAACATTTCTAGACCAATATGA
>NW_022900917.1:10107975-10124559 GCF_012274545.1 Fukomys damarensis | reverse complement strand
AGTACTTGAAATATCTCATTCCAGGCTCTCCTTGCCCCAAGGGTTTGTGTTGAAAAGTCTGCTGTGATTCTGATGGGCTTTCCTTTGTATGTGATTTGTTTCTTTTCTCTTACTGCTTGTAGTATTTTGTTCTTCTGTTGGGTTTCTGGGATCTTGATTATTATATGTCTAGGTGTAGATTTTTTTTGATTGTGGCTAGTTGGGGTCCTATATGCCTCAGTTATCTGAATGTCAATTTCTTCCCCTCTGTTTGGGAAGTTTTCGGTCATTAATTCTGCAAACAGCTTTTTAAAGTCATTTGTATTTTCTCCTGCTACTTCATGGATTCCTATCAGTCTTATGTTATTCTTCTTTGCATCATCTAGGAGATGTTGGATCAATTTCTCATGATCTCTTACTGTTTTTAAGAGACCTCTCTTTTCATCGTCACTGACTTCAATCTTATCTTCTATATGTGAGAGCCTATCTTCTCATTCTTTTATTCTGTTGCATATAATTTCAATAGAGTGTTTCGTCTCCTGGATATCTGTTTGAATCTGTTTTAGATTCCATTTTTCTAGGAGATGTTGGATCAATTTCTCATGATCTCTTACTGTTTTTAAGAGACCTCTCTTTTCATCGTCACTGACTTCAATCTTATCTTCTATATGTGAGAGCCTATCTTCTCATTCTTTTATTCTGTTGCATATAATTTCAATAGAGTGTTTCGTCTCCTGGATATCTGTTTGAATCTGTTTTATGGATTCCATTTCTTTCCTATGTTGAGTGTTTATTTTTTCCATTTCTTTCTTATGCTGGGCCTTCATGGCTTCTGTCATGGTTCTGAGTTCATCTATTTTTTTGTCAGTTTCTGCTCTAGAGTCTCGAATCACGACTTCCATTTTGCTCACTATCTCTATGGTTATCTGGGAAATTATTTCTGTTTTGAATTTTTCTAGAGCCTGATTGATCTGTTTTGTTATTTCCTGTGCTTTGAGTTTAGGATGTCCTGGTGGTTCACTATCAACCTTTTCATCCTCATTTGCCCTACTGTTTGCCATTGTTGAAGTGGAAGTCTGTCCTTGTGTCTTGCTTAAGTGTTTTCTCATTTTAATTTTTGTTGTTGGACTGTCCTTGGTCTAATCTCTGGATTATCACCCAAATCTTCCTGATATAGTTGCACGCTAGCTTCTGTGTCTCTGATGTTATGAAGATGAGAATGTCTGTGGGTCGTTAGAGAAACAAAGCTGATTTCTACAAGAAATTTAGAGATCTAATGCCACTACTTCTCAAACACTTTACTGAAATTGAAAGGGAAGCAATACTCTCAAATTCATTCCTGGTAGCAAGCATTAGTTTGACAATAAAACCAAAGAAGGATCTAACTATAAAAGAAAACTGCAGGACAAACTCCCTAAAGAACATAGACACAAAAATCCTCAATAAGATACTGGCAAACAAAAGACTGCAAATCATCAAGATGATTATACACCATGACCAACTAGAATTCGTCCCAGGGATGCAAGGATGATTTAATATAGGTAAATCAAGAACTATATAGTACAACATATTAACAGAGCCAAGGACAAAAAAAGCATTTGTTAAAGTGCATGTTTATAGCAGCATAATTTTAATGGCTAAATCTTGGAAACAGCCCAAATGTCCATCAAGAAATAATGACATATATATATATATATATATATATATATATATATCATAGAGAAGGATAAGTTTGACACATTTCTAGCTAAATGGGTGCAATGTGAGACCATAATTTTAAGTGAAATAAATCAAACACATGTTTAAATAGCTCTGTGTTTCTCTAATGTGAGAAACTGAAAGTGTAAATTAGGACCAAAATATATAATAGATATTGGGAAACAGAAAGAAAATGTTCAAATGAGGAGAACAAGAGAAGGAGAGAGGGCAAAGGAAGGAAGGGACAAGAGAAAAGAGAACAGGGGCAAAAAAAAAAAGGAAAGAAAGCTTTTGTAAATATGGAGGGGAAGAGGAGAAGGAGGGGTTAAAGAGGGGAGGGGAGAGGTATATAAGCAGAAGCAAGATATATCATGTACAGGTGTGAATTCCCTATGATGGATGTTATCATTATGAATATCTAAAATGTACCAATAAAAATTGTAATGTGCTCAACAGAATAGATATTCATTTGCCATTAAAGCATATTTCCTTTAGTATTCTCAGGATGGTATATTAGAAAACTTTTCATTGTACAAGTTTCCTAATAATTGATCCTTGAGACTTTTCAAATTTTAACCTTGTATATGTTGATTGTGAAAATTTCACAGAAATGGACATTCTCATAAAAATATATATTATAAAATTTGATAAATAATGAAAAATTCATCTTTACTGGTTAAACACAATTTCATTGAGTTCTGTCATATAAAAGAATCACTGTTTGCATTCAGTATCCCTTGACTTTTTAAAGAATGTTTTTAATCTAAAATGTAAATTTGCTATCATTGCTTAAACATAAATTGTTTTAAGACAATGGTCAGTTATACATTAACATACATAAATAGCATTTGTATTTTGTGAACAGATATTGATCTCTTTTCATATTTGTCAATATTTCTACTTGGGTATTTATCACTTTTCTTATTTAATTATAGTTAATTTTGAAAACGTAAAATCCAAAGTCACCATGAGAAATACAGCACTACTATATTATAATAATGGAGTGCAGTGGAGTGTAACACCATGTAATAGACAGTTTACTCATTCAGCCTGTAAGTACACACTCAGTAAAAGGGCTGCCTAAGATGGAGTTGACTGGACAAAAAGGAAGTAACATTCACAGTATGGAGATAAGCTTAGCAAAGTAAGAGGAAGCAAAGATAGAAATATAAAAGCTAAAGTTAATATAGAAAGATAAAGCGCTTCCTACCAGAAGGAAGTTTCTTAGGCAGAGGATGACAATTCAGTTGGCAGCTACTCTCTACCTAGCTGGATAAATTTAGAAATGTAAACTGACTGGTTTCTTCCGGACTCATTTCTTTGAACCTAGCGGAGTAACTGAAGCCAGCTCTCCCAACCAACTATATAAGACCAAAATAAAGAAACCATGGCAGAAACTGCAATTTTGCATTCTCTTCTCTGGGGGTATCCACCAAGAGCCATTTTTCTTATTCTTTCTTATTCCTTTCTTATTCTCCTTTCTTCTCTTGTCTGTAATTTCATTCCTTGACTTACTGAAACTATCACCTTAGATTTGTACAAAATTAATTCTTTCAGTACTGCACTGGTACCTCAGACTGACATAAGTATAAACTGCTTTCAGAGATTGTGTCAAATCTTAAAAGTACAATTCTTTTTTTTCCTTTTTTTTTTTTTCTTTTGGTTCTGGGGATTAAACTCAGGGCCTTGTGCTTTGCAGGCAGGCTGCTTATTGCTGCTGAGATATATCCCTGGCCCAATAGTACAATTCCTCACAGTGGCTTTTTATCTATTTGCCACTGTGATAAGGGTACACTCTACATTTATGTAGAAGAAAAATGCCATTCTGTGCTCAAAACAAAGGAATCCTTAATTTTAGATATGCTTCTTAGAGGAAGTTTGGTTGTAGTGCAACCTTGGATGAGTAATCTACAGTTAAGCTTAAAATGATTAAAATATAAAACCATTACAATTGTAAACTCTAGTGGCAATAATAAGTGTCAATAATAATTAAAATAATAAAAGCAAACAGCAACAACTTATGGTATTTCATGAGTTATGGAGTTAGAACTAATTAATGTCATAATAAATTTACATAAGATCTGTTTAATTGCACAGAAATATTGAGAAAATTACACGCTAGAGACAAAGACTGATGAGCGAAAGAAACCTTACATGGACAGAGAGTAAAACAAAAAGTTGTAGTTTTAATGAAATTTAAATAGAAAATGAAATAATACCCTTCTCCTGTCACCGTAATTGTCTGAATTATACTTATAATATTTAAAACTGCCTTGCTTGCAATGAAAATTTATCTAAGAAAAATTAAATATTGCTTATTATTATACAATTAATATCATCCCAAAAATCATTATGCATAAGTAAAGCTATAGAAATCATAGACCAGCAGGGATCACAGCAGCATATGCATTAGCCTGCACTCAGAAATCCTTCTCTGTAAAGTTGTCCTCTACTGCTAGCAATATGCAGAATTTTGTGCATGTAATGCGTATTCTTTTCTATAGTTCTGGGTCAAATATAACATTTAAGAAATAGAATTTCTTACCTAATGAAAATTTATATACATAGAATTGTATTTATTAGAGAATTCTATTCTACCTATTCTTCTTACTGTCTAGGCTTTAAACCTTGTTATATTTAATTAATAAGTAAACAATATAATGCACACTTCAACTTGTAATAAATATCCAATGTTTAAAATATGTATCTTATAAATAATTAATAATTTTAGCATATATTAAAAAAACGTTACTAATCTGCTTCTTATTGCCCAGATTCAATTTCACTTCTATTAATTTCTGTTATATCCCTTGTAGCAATGAAGTTTCCATTAGAATAAACAATGCTTATCTCATGTTTCAGCATTTGTTTGCTTTTATTTTTGAACATTGTGCTCATTACATACCACCAATCACCCCACTCTTGGGAATTCTCAATCTTTGAAAATCCAACATAAATGTCACACTTGCCAATGAGCATCATAGTGTCATGTCACAGGAGGCCACTGGTCCTGTCATCTGTGTTTGCAGAACATTTGGTCCAGCCTGTTATTGGACAGTGTCTCTTATCAAAGCTGGTGCACTGTGTTGTAGCTCATCTCAGAGCCTGCATTCTCTCCTTTGAGATGTGCATCTTCTCAAAAAGAAAGGAGTGTGGCTTAGTTGGGTTCATTTTGAATACTCTATCGTACCTTGCAGTCTTAATGAGTAAGATTTGCTGAATTATATTGACAGAAATCAAAATATTTCCCATACAACATACACTACCTACTATATTGGGCCAGCAAACAAATCACATATAATTTCTACTGAGAAAGCATGCAGGGGCCAGCGCTGATTTATAGGGTAACTTCATAAACTTTAACACTTCATAAACTTATAATTTGTCAAGTTTTTCAGCTTGATGCTCCTTAAAAATGTGGGATGAATAAATGACAAAGGGACTAGATTTTTCTTTCAGCATGTTTTCAGCTTTATTGAAGAATACTGTTGCTCAGTAAATCATATATTTCATGTGTATACCATGAATTTTTCTGACATGTCTATGCACTTATGACATCATCACCATAATTAAAGATGACTGTCATCACTGCAAAAATTGCCCACATAACTCTTTGTAATGCTTTCCTCCTTCTCCCACACTTAATGATAGTTCTGCCTTTATGTATTAGTTTGCATCTGGTACAATTTTATTTCAATATACTCATAGACATTTTACAAACATATCCACACTTGTATAAAATATTGACATGCATTTGCTTAAATTGTAGACCAAATTTTTGGAAGATTGCTAAAATTGTTGGAGGAATAAACTTGTGATCTACAAAGTGCTTTGCAGTACACTATTGCTAGATGAGGAGAAAATACTCAAAGAAGAGTCAATTCATAGCCAGACACGAGTGAGCCCTGTGAGGTAGGGGACCTGAGGCCATCCAGGTGAGACCAGGAGTCACCTTCTCATAGCCGAGGTGCTCTTACCCCACACTTCCTCACTGGCTTTGAAGCACAGAGCAGTCAGTCAAAGTCACACAGGATCATTTTGTTCTGTGACAAAGTCCTTGAAACAAAATTTTAGATACGCAATAATTTTTTTTATAATCCAAGGTTATTTAATGCTAAGAAGCTTTCAGATATAAATGTATTTTATTATTTACAGGAATATTTTCTACAGCGATTCAGACTTTAAAAATACTGTACAGTTCACATGAATAGGGGAATTTTAATAGGCCTTTTGTGCAAATTCACTTTTTTTCTACTTTATTCATTATGAAAATTAATGATACTCACTTGGTTAAATTATTGCTATTATTACCAGTGTGCTTTATCTTTTCTGTAGTTAATTAGTCAAGCCCTAAACTCTATTCTTCACAAGGACACAAACCATTTTATTCATTTCTGCATTCTCATTCACAGTAAAGGAGCTAGCCTAGAAGAACTTGTTACAATTTTGTGACAAATAACATTAAATTGTTTGACAAATTACTTTGTTTTAATTAAATTTTCCAGGTATTGGAAGCACACAAACACCCTCAAACACACACACACACACACACAAGTTATGTATAGCAATGTATATATACATCTATACCTGTGTCTTTTTATAAACATATATTGAATAGTTACATGTGAATGCATATTCTAGAACAAATATGGTTTTCAAATTATATATAGAGAGATTATTTTCAAAACACTGGAAATATTTTTAGGTACTAGGGAATCAAATCAAGAAACATTTTACCACTGAGCTATATGCCCAATCCTTTATTTTTGAGATTAAGTCTTACAAAAAATGCCCGGACTTGACGTGGATGTATTTTCTTCCTGCCTCAGCCTGCCAAGCAGTTGAGATTATGGACCTACACCACCACAGCCACTAGCAAAATACTTTTTAAATGGGACTCTTTATTTTAGTATTATATGTTTTAAAGTAAAATAAACACATCTATAATTCATTCTTACTGTTCTAACAATATGTCTATTTGCATATTTAATTTTTTAGGAAATGAAATTTATTACATTTTAACGCCTATATTGTCAGATCTGATCAACATTTTTCTCATATTCATGAGTCTTCATTTTTCTTTACTAAATATCTGTGTTTGCTAAATTTTCGTCAGTGAGAAATTACTTCCCTACACGTCAGAGTTGAGCATTCATTGTCCATTCACGCTAGTTTAAATCTGAATCTGAACTTCTAATTGTTGGCAAGAGAAGCTCATAAATAAAATACCATTGCCTTTTAAGTAGTTAAACTAGTAAAATTCACTCTCAGAGATACAGTAAAATTTCAGTGCTAGTATTCCAGGAAGTTTCTCATACATACTTACTGGAATGTTTTCAAATTTCAGCATATTAACAAGGCAAGGGAAGCTTAGCACAATAGTTGATGAGCAGAATCTGAGTACGATTTATATTTAGTTAATTCACAAAAATTAAATTTTGTTGTTTTTTTGATAAATACATACAGAAATCCAGGAAGTCAAAAAATTACAAATGATGATGTAGACCATGATGCATAGTAAATGAAACAATGGATAAAATTATACAATATGAATCATACAAATAGGTACCTGGCATGGATTTACAACATTTGACAAAGAATACTTACACAAGAAAAATGTAAAATAAAGAAAAATATTACAAATTGATTATACAGTTTTTTTCTGTAAGGTAATTTAACAGTTCTAAATGCGTATCCATCCACTAACACAGCTACAAACTGTATAATAAAATTGATAGGGCTAATCAGAGACATATTTAAGGCCCAAATCAAGGCAGGAAACATTTATGTAATTCCCTCAGTAGCAATTAAATCAGGAAAATAAATAAGTTTATAGAAAGATTGACTAAATTTTTCAAAATTATGCATACAAACTTGTAGTAATCAGTTTGCATTTCTTGTGTGGAGCTGGTAGATGTACGTAAAACATCTTTATTCCCCTTTCTCTCTACTCCCTAACTGCTTCTCCTGTCTTTTAATCTTTCCATTTGAGAGAGATTTACTTTTTATTTTTGCTCCTCATTTATATTCTGGTTTTCTCATAGGATAAACCATGCACTATTTAAGCTTGTATATCTGATTTATTTGATTTAATGTTATGATCTCAGTCTGTATTCATTTTCCTACAAATGTCCCAAGTTTATCCTTTATGGCAGAGTAGTACTCCACTGTGTGTAATACCACATTTTCTATATCCATTCATCTGTTGATAGGCATAGGCTGGTTCCAAGACTTGGCTATGCTGAATTGTGCTGCTATGGCTTTGAGTATGCATCGATCACTATAATGTGATGGCTTTAACTTTCTTGGGAAGATAAGTAGAAGGATACTTTGAAATGGAATTTCTAGTTTTAGGTTTTTGAGGATTCTCCACACTTTTCCAATAGTGACTATACTAGTATATATTCCAACCAACAGTACAGAAGAGTTCCATTTTGCCAACAGCCTCTCAAGCATTTGTTATAATTGGATTTCCTGATGATAGCCATTCTTTCTAGAGTAAGGTAGAAACTTGGGGCTGTTTTAATTTTCACTTTTCTAATGAGCAGTGATGTATACATTGGTCATTCATATTTCTGTAAGGTGTCTAATCATTTCACTTGCTAATTTTTGATTCTATCTTTTATTTTAGGAGGTCTAACTTCTATGAGTTCATCATATATTCTAAATATTAGTGCTTTCTCTGAAAAATAGCTGGAAATGTTTTTCCATTCCATAGGGTTTCTTTTTTTTCTTTTTCTTTTTCTTTTTCTTTTTTTTTTTTTTGGTACTGGGGATTGAACTCGGGTCCTTGCACTTGCAAGGCAGGCCATTGAACCTGAGCTAAATCCCCAGCCTGGGTTTCTTTTCATTCATTTGGTTGTTCCTTTTTCTGTGGAGAAGGATTTTAATTTGTTGATTCTCAATACTATTTCCCAAGTAACCATTGTTCTGCTAAGAAAATCCATAGTTTTACCTGTTTAATCTTCCAGTAGGCTGTGTTTTAGTTTTCACATTTAGCTTTTTGATCCATTTTGATTTTACTTTAGTATATTATGAAAGATATGGATATAAATTCAATATTTTGAATAGCCAGTTTTACCAGTATTTGCTAAATAGGCAATTCCCTCCTGTGTGTATATACATTTTTAGTGTACATATTTATTAAAATTGTTCATACTTGGACTGGGGATTTACTTCAGCGGCATTGTGCCTGCCTTGTAAGCTCAAGGACCTGAATTCGATCCTGGTACCAAAAAAAAAAAAAAAAGAAAATCATGCATAATACAAAACTTTACAAATTTCAAACATTTATACAGTTCTTCAGAACTTTATTATTGAACTATGTTCAATAATCAGTAGACCCAGTCCATAAATTAGTAACAATAATGACAAATGTTAAAGTCAAGATCTGTAGAAATTGAAAAATACATATAAAAATTATTAGTGAGTCAAAGAAGAATTCACAAGAGAAGAGAAAAAGAATTTGGAATTAATATAAAAGTAAAACAAAAATTTTGGATGCAGCTAGAGACACAGAGATTTCTCAAACTTGAATACATCTGTTAGAAAATGAATAAGTATAATAAATTAGTATGGGTTCATTTTAAAATTATAAAACCAAATATTAAACTAGTTCAAAGGATAGAAAAGAAATTAAAAGATAAAACTAAAAATTGCAATATAGTAAAGCAATCACATTAAAATATAGTATTTGAAGATTAGATGAAATGCATGTTTTTCAACTGTGATTGAGATTTATAAAACAAAAGAACCACACATTAATTTTACTAGGAATAAAACTATTTTCACCTCTCTGCATCCTATATATGGCTTTAAGAATAGCAGTGGACCTAATGATGGGTATTTGAACAATATTGCAAATAGATAAAATCAGAAATTCCTATAATAACTAAATCTATCATGAAATATATCAAAAAAATGTAATAGAAATCTGTCCTACTTAGAACAGCACATTCTTTATGGCAAAACAAAAGTATTACATTAAAGGCACAGTGAAGCTCAATTGTCTATTTGAAAATTAATGAAACAGAATATTAACATATTAATGAACCCAAACCAATCATATACAAACAGAGAAAATATGTTCACACAGAAGTTACTTTATTCCAAGAAATAAAGACTGGTAAAACATTTAAATATCAAAAAACCAAAGCTGATTTTGTTAAAAGCTAAAAGAAGAAAATTAATTTATCAAAGCTGTTGAAAATGCATTTGTTAGAACTTAGTCAATACCCATAGATTATGATGAGGATGGTAATGATTAATATCAGAAAATGAGGGAAAGGGGACTCCTTAGTGACATACGGAGTGAAATTTGAGCCATTTGTTCATTACTTGATGTTAGTTAATAAAACAATGGCAATTTAAATCCAAATACATCACAACTTATAAACTGTTAGCTGCATCAGTTTTGCATCAACTTGATTTTTTGAGTTTGTCAAAAGGTAAGAAACCATGTCAAATACACATATAATGTGTTTGCCTTTTAATCAGCAGTATATTATTTGAACCATAATAACTCACACATGTTCCATGTCAAACTCTCTAGTGACCAAAAGTGATAAGGAATGACACAATTATTGGATAGATCAGTAGAAGCCTCCTTTATGTATTTTAAGAAAGTTTTGTTAAATAAAACTTTAAAATTATTCAGCAAAAGTGTGCAAAGTGCATGTTCCAGATGCATGGCCATTTGTTTTGTTGAGTGCCCTCATGAAAAAGAAAAAGGCATTCATTTTGATGACTCAATACATTCAGCATGATCAGAAGCAAGACTTGTTTATCACTTCACAGTGTGTTTAAATAGAAAAATTATTGAGGTTGAAATCAGCAGATGACAGCAAGAAATGAAAGGGTTTTCTTATTAGACCATGAAATGAAATAAATTCAAAGAGAGTGTCTAAAGAATTCCAACCATAAAAATAATTATTTGACAAACTGTTCTCAAGTTTGTGAGCATATTGTATTATTTCAGCTTATTGAGCAGCTACTTTTTAAGTTAGTGTATATGAATATTCACTTTTTTATGCACTATAGGTGTCAACTTTCCTTGCCTAAATAGAACTTTGCAGGAAAAAAAACCCTCTGGCCAAATGGTAGTTTATTCAGAATTAAAGAGGATGCATTTACTGAATGCGGATATGAGTTTCACAGTTCATTTAATATATTTGTAAAAAAAATTTCTTCCAGGGTTTTTTATGTAGTTCAGGCTAGCCCTGAATTCACTATGTATCCATGCTGGCCTGAAATTTACAGGTACCTTCGTGCCTCAGGCTCCCAAGGGCTGGCATTACAGGCATGCACCACCTTGTGGGGCCCACCCGCATCAAATTTATTTTTAATTTTGTAATAGAATGATAACGTTCTTTAAATAGTTCTTTAAATCTGATTATATCAAAGTAATTATATCAGTGATGTTCTAACAAAAGTCTTGAATAATTCTACTAGATATAAATCACATCCATAAAGTGTTAGGAAAAATTTCTTTAAAATACTAAGAAATATTATTAAACTTCAAGAAAACCCCAAGCAAAAGAATGATTAACATGTTTTCAAACATAATATGGCTGATACATGATACATATAAAATATATGAGTTTCATATTAATTGCAAGGACTTCATAGGACCTACTTCACATGGTGTAGTTGTGCTATGCACTAAAGATATGAAGGCATGAGGAAGCAAAGCAAAATAACATAACCAAAACAAGAGAAATCCTGAAATCTCTTACAGTACTCTAGAGTTTGAGACAAAAAAGTAAATAGCTAGAACGTACGGAAGAATGTGACAAGGGAAGAATAAGAGCTCTGGAATTCCACAGTTCCGTTGTCAATGTGGGATCTTAACCATTGGAAAAACATGAGCATATACAGAAGGACAAAATTCTCCTAGATATTGTCCTTTGGCTGTTCTCATACTGTATATCTTAGCTTTTAACCTATCTTTCCGATGTATTTTACTCTCCTATATAATGGGATTATTTTGAGCATTTTATTTAAGAGTTATACATATGTATGCATGTGTTATTTATAACGTGTTACCTCATAGCGTATTGTGAAGAGTTCAAATAGAATATTATAGTACTAAGAAAAATATTATAGTACTAGATTCCTTGAGGATAATTCATGCTGCATGATATTTAAATTTACACCACAGAATAAGGGAGAAGTAGAATATAGGGTTACGGAACCAAGCATTGTGTTCTTTAAAATTTCCTCAGGAGACTTCAATGCATACCTTTGGCTGAAAATTATTAGTGGATGTGAGATTTTTTTTTAATCACAGAAAATGATTAGGATATTGACAGAAATTGTCAACTTAAATGTTTGTATTATTTTTTCTCATAATTATAATTTGTCAATATGCTTTCTATATGTTCTAACTTCATTTTACTTTAACCTTCTTTTCTTTAAAGTTGCAAGGATGGCTTGTCTAAGGGATACACCCTCCTATTGTTTGAGCAAGGAGAACTTTTTTTTCTTTTCTCATTGAGTTTATTGGTACATTTTAGGTCTACAGTACAGTTACATTCATCATTGGGATCTTGTACTTTTACATGAAAGGTCTTGGTTCTCATTTTTCCCCTTGTCCCTGTCCTCCCTTCACCACTTCCTCCCCTCCCCATTTACAAACACTTTGTTTCCATTTTTTCATTTTGTCATATTTTTTTCTTTTCCCTTATTAGCTTTCCCCTACCCTTCCCACTTTCCCTACACTTTTAGCCCTTTTCTTCCTATTTCACATTGTCCATTATATCATTAGGATCTAATGTACTATTATAGTTTTTTTACACCAGAGAAACTATTTGGTATTTACACATGTGTGACTTATTTATTTCACTTAGGAGTTTATCCTCAATATGTTCCCATTTTCCTATGAAGGAATCTAATTTCTCATTCTTTATGGCTGAGTAGTATTTCCTTTTATAGAAAAACCACATCTTCTTTATCCACTCTCCAAATGATGGGCAAATGGGCTGTTTCCAAGTTTTAGCTATTACAAACTGTGCCGCTATAAACATAGGTGTGCATATATCACTGTGATATGATTCTTTTACTACTTTTGGAAAGATACTCAGCATAGGGATGGCTGGGTCAAATGGAACCTCTAGTCCCAGCTCTTTTAAAAGTGTACTGTGCTTCAGAGTTTGGCTTGATTTTTAAACATTGTCTAAATCGGGCCATAATTGTGATGAACTTACAAAATTTTTAAATTCTTATATCTTTTTTACAAGTGGCATATAGAAAGTAAAGATCCTTGACTGATTTAATTCCTGTGAATCTAAATTCTCATTCTTACAAAGAGAGTGAAAGTGGTCCAAATTTTACCCATTGCAGGGGAAGCTTGCAACTTGACACATTCTTCTGCCTAACCTTTCCTAAATAGGGATAACTCGGAAGAAGTTTTATTCTGATTTGAATTTCTCTGGATTTTGACTCTCTAGGATTTGATTTTGGTGATTTAGTTTCTCCTTAGAAAATTTATGTAACAGAAGGGTATGTATTCAAACTCATCAGCATTTCGTTACTGAGTGTGCTGTGCTATTCTCCTATTTCATTTCAGACCCTCTAGTGGACTGGAAAAAGTAATATGAATGGAGGCAAATTTGGAAAGGAAATAGAATAGGGACTACAATTTCCTGAACTTCTTGAACTCAGTTTGGAAATGTGTAATAAAAATTTTCAAACTGTTCAATAATTGTCTTGAAAGGACATTTGAAACAACAGTAATTGGTATGAGATGGTAGTAAAATAATTTTGTGAAAAGACGAGTGAACTGTGTCAATTGACTCTAATCTTCCTAGACTAGGACCATTTCTGGTTGAACAGACATACACACATGGTACTCAAACTGTAGAAAACACAGTGAAAATGAAAGTTGTCCCTAAATTAGTCTGTGTAGTCTGTTACCGGCTCACTGGAGAAACAACGTTGTTTAAACTTATTTGCAAGATCTTCCCATATACAGCACACATTCCCAATGTGCTTATTTATTCTTACAACACAAGATTTACACAAGAAATGATATTTCATAGAAATAATTTTATATTACTATCATCTGCTTTGAAAGTAGACCCACAATGATGGTCTCAGGGCATAACAAGACTTGACAAATGTTACTACTCAAAGTATTTATGAAAATGAACTAAATTCACTGCAAATTCCGTGTGTTATACTTCTTCCGTATAACTTGTGATACCAAATAAACTAAAGTCTGCAAAATAACTGTGTAGAATCAGGGAAGATTTCAGTGAAAATTAGTAATATTTCAAGAAGAAATGACTTGTTTGAAAATAATCAAAACCCACTTTACAAACATTACTGTTTTATTAGCTCTTTGAAAAATGCTTGTTATCACCATGACACAAAGCTAGACAAAGGTGAGGGTCCATGCATTTTAGCATGCTTGGTTCAGCTAGAGACTCTGAATCCATGACTTTGCAGGAAAACCAGCCTAGAATTGCTCGATGTCAAGGGAGCCCAAATAGTCACTTGGTTCCTTTTGACCAAGTCACTCTGGAACAAAAGCTTCTCTAAATGAGGTCATTTAGCCCATCAAAATTGCTGAAACTGCAATGTATTTGGGAAGGCAAGGAGGAAAGCACAAGTAATGCATCCCTCCACAAGTTGGTGACATTACATTGTCATAAGCACAAATCCTGAAAGCAAAATTTGTTCTTGTTTGGTATTTGCCTTGCATTTCTTTCTTTTACATTTCCTCCACAACTGAATGGACCACAGGGACATCTACTATCTTGATTGCAGTTTACACAAATGGATGTTGGGTCCCAGAAGAGCTTGAGACATCCTACACATTCTCAATTTGAGCTCTGCTGTTTACATTGTAGTAAGACCTTCACATTGATTACACAGATCTTGTGCACAGCGGTAATGTAGTCTCATTGATCTTTTCCTTTGGCAGAACTAAAAAAATACACATTTACTAGATTTACATTAGTGTGATTTGGGAGTTTTATTAAGAAAATGATGTCATATAGTTCAGTTTAGATTAGAAATCTATCACATTTTTATGTGCAGAAACACGTAACCGTTACCTTCTCATTAGTCCTCAAGATATTATCTTCATTTATGGCTATGTAATAACTCAACGTTGCATATCAATATGAATATATTACTCTTTGACCCACAATTCTCCACTGCTCAAAGGAGTGAACAGTTCAGTAATAATTTCGGTTATAAATAATTATAATAACTGAACTCAGTGTTGCAGTGACTATTTTGCATGAAAAAAGCTTACATTAAGAAGTGCTTATGGTGAATAAGATTAGTCACACATATTATTAAATTAAACAATATTGGAACAAGGCACAGTTTTGTGCAACTATGTTGAGCAAAACTGGAACCAAAATAAAAAATTGTCTATTTGTTCTAGGAAACCATAACTCCTGGAAGATAAGACCACAAACCAAGTACAACACTGTCTTTATCAAGACTCATTTCAAAACCCTCTCCAAGCTATACCCATGATTAAGCAGTGATCATCATAAAATTATTTCCCTGCCAGTTTTCTGCTTCACAATACAGATTAAAAGTAACACAACTGGAAGCACAAAAATCCTACGAACATTTCGACCTCATTTCCTTATGTTGCAATATAAGAAAAAATAGATTAAGTGACTGAAAATTTAAAGATTGCATCCAGCTGGTGTGAATCATCAAGAAGCTCAAACAATTCCCAAAGCCACTCATGGTGAATCTTTTAGAGACAAGTGTCCACACTGCAACCCCAAACCCACTGATTTACCACAAAGTGCCAACGCTGCATTTAAACCTGAGTATTGAGGTTTTAGTTTAGAAAACAAGTCATACATTAAGATCTTTTGTTTTAAAAGAAAAACAGCTGGGCACGGTGGTGCATGCCTGTAATCCCAGCACTTGGGAGGCTGAGGCAGGAGGATCACTGTGAGTTCGAGATCAGCTTGGGCTACATAGTGAGTTCCAGGTCAGTCTCAACTACATAGTGAGACCCTGTCTCAAAAAAAAAAGAAAAGAAAAGAAAAACAACCACAGTTGTCATGGACTCATGACCACTGCTAAGCCAGCGCAGTATTATAGATGTATAGGATGAGGAACCACAAGAAGCTACATCCGTGTGAAAAAGTTGAGGCCGCACCTTCCCTCATCTCTAACTACTATACAACCTGCGGTGGGAAAAGTGGGGAATTGCTCTGGGTCTTCATAATGATTGGTGGGGATGGCTGGTGAAATCAGGCAATTCTCAGGACAATTGTCTTGAGAACTGGTTTTGGAAGCCTTGAAATTTTTAAAGACTTGAAATAAGAATAAAAAGTACAGAAGAGAAAGAGAAAGAAAAAATGTTGAGCATATAGAGGTGGCAAATAAGTATATGAAAAGTGATTACATTGCTCATTAGATAAAAAAATTAAAAGCATAATGAGACAGGGCATTACTGTCACAATGGCTATATTAAAAATACCAGTGTGAAACACAGTGATACCTTGGTTCATGAATGCCTCTGATGCTAACAATTCAGCACCTAAACAGAAGCATGGGGCTTCTCTTCCTGAACTCTGCATTGGGTGACAAAGAGGACCCTGCCCATCTTCCTCAGGATTGTGGAACAAATTAAATTCATAAACTGAGGTGCCACTGTGTGTTCAAGAGTGTTGGCAACCCAGAGCAGTAGTGCATTGTTAGTAGGAACATAATGGTAGCATCACCCTAACAGTCAATGTGACAGTTTTTTTTTTAATTGAAAAACGCATGTGTTTATCATAGAAACAACTCTTTGTACTCCTGCTATTTTTCTGCAGAAGCAGAAGAGTAGGTTCAAAAACCTGTCCACAAATGTTCATGGGAGATTTATTTGCAGTTTCTTTCTTTCTTTCTTTCTTTCTTTCTTTCTTTCTTTCTCTTTCTTTC
>NW_022900917.1:10061852-10107917 GCF_012274545.1 Fukomys damarensis | reverse complement strand
TCTCTCTCTCTCTCTCTCTCTCTCTCTCTCTCTCTCTCTCTCTCTCTCTCTGTCTCTCTCTCTATATAGGGAATCAAACTCAAACCCTTGCACTTGCAAGGCAGGCAGGGGCACCACTGACCACTGAGCTAATTCTCCAGCCCTTATTTACAATTTCTTGAAACAATATAGAAACATTGCAAATGCTGTTCAGTGGATTTAGGACTAAAGAAACAGTGATATAGCTATATACTGGAGTAGTAATAATAAAAAGGAACATTATGAATATATGCTTTAATTTGCAAGCATCTTCAGAGAGTTATAAGTGAAAGTTAGCTAATCTCAAAAGTATTTTATTGTTCCATTTACATAATAGCCTTGAAATTAAAAATTGTAAAAATGATGAACAGATGTGGTATTTTTGATACAACTGGATATGTTTACAAAAGGGCTGCATCCTGGATTCTTCTGAAAATGGAACTGGTCTGTATCTTTACTTGTGTGATGTAGATATGACTACCTGTGCGGTACGGTCACAGAGGACTAAAAATGGGGATACACGTGCATGAGTAAAGTTAGAGAATTCTGGGTAAGATGGATGGGCTACATTTGTGAGAGATACAGTTTTTTTTGTGTGTGTGTACTATGCTTTTGCAGTTTATCATTTAGGAAACTGCACAAGGAGTTCAGAGAATGTCTCCGTGTCATTTCCTTTTCATGAAAATAAACGATTACTTCAAATTTAGAAATCTATTTTTTGAAGTACTTTGTGCCAGTATAAAAGGAAAGGCTCTGTAGAAGCACTTCTCGTCTCTATGGTGGGTAGGTGACTAAACACAATGCTTGTAGATGAGATAAGAACAGTGTTACCTTTCGAGTTAGAAGTTGTCCGACCTTTCAGCCTACCTGGAAGAGAGGAGCGATCTGGACTAGAAAAGTTTTAGTGATTACAGCAAAGCAGCACCACGTCAGCCTCAGGTGCCTAGGCCCTAATCCCCTTGGTGTGTTGTAGGAATGTGTCAGCTACATGCACCGTGATGCCTTTGTTACAGAAGATCAGCTTTAAATTAAGATTGGTCCTGATCTTCCGTAGGACTGTTGGAGTCTGATCCATCTTTCCCTCGAGTAAAAGACAAAGGCTCTACCTTTTGTCTTAAGTCAACTTGGAAAAGTAAGAGGGTGACTTCATTATTCTAGAATGACTTTTGACAGGCGGAATTTCTATCTTTATTATATTGGTCACACAATGAATCTGCCTGCTGTGTTGAATATAGATATCATTTCTAGCTTCCAGAAATACATGTAACTCAAAAGATCCCTTCCAGAGGTTAGGGCCCCTTGCTCAGAAAAGCCATGCACCACACATGCTCAGAGAAATTTACCACTCACATGACTTGGATTATTCAAAAGCATAATTTCTGTGCAAGACAGTAGGGAATTCATTCATCCCCTGGGCATCCATGAGATATCCATGTGACTACTTGTCCACCAGGAATTGTTTGCACTTTTGAATGCAATAAATCTGCTCATGGCTTTTATAGAAATAGGATTGTAGGTAGTGACAACAATTCATAACAAGTACAGTATTTGAATAAGGGTTTTGTCGGCATCTATACTGAATGTTAAAATCAGTAACTAAAAGATATTTAATTTTTAAAGAAGAGGAAAATGAGAAGGAAGACATAGAAAGAATGAACGTTATTTTGGGGAGAGCTGATTTAATTTATTCCTAGGTTTAAGGGCATCTGAAAAATGATGGCCTGAGACAGAAGAGAAAGTATTCATGAATTTTGTAATAAGACTATTTGAAAAAGTTTCTGTTTAGTCTTCTCCACAGAATGACAGCTGTGGTTGCCTAGAGACTAAGAACACTTAAGGAGTATCCACTGTTTGGTAATCAGCTTGATTGTATCTCAGACAGATTAGAGGTCAGCATTTGGGGACAGAAATAAGAAATACACAGAGGTACCAGGTGCATACAATACATATTTTCCTCCTAAGACAGAAACAAATGACACTAACACACAGTGAGAAACACACTGGACAGATGGGTGAGGTGAAAACACAACCATTTAGCTGTATTAGCTTTACTATCTGTCAAAATTATTTTTGATAAATCTCTGTATCAGAAACAGAGGCTCTGGAGAAGCTTATTGGCATAAACACAGGCTTTTTAAAGAAAAACGTGTAAAAGAAGAAGCATGCAAATGAATTACTAGCTCAGTTTATTTGCAAGAATAATAGGGTAAAACATGAAGAATTTGACATACATATAAATCGCATATAGCTTAGTGTTTATATTAGCTAATATTCTGATGTGTACTTCATATTCTTTATTAAATGGAAACATTTCTTTTTCACTTTCTTAATTATTTCAGTAATTGTCCTATAAAATTATACCATACATCGTATGTCACATATGCAATAATATAAATTAATACAATAATAATATTATACTTTTTCATAAAGATGAGAAATACGCTCTTAGAGAGGAAGAAGTAATGTTGCAAAGTTTAAGACTGTGTACCTGAACATGAAGCTGCATATTATAACAAGCTATCCTTGAAGATAAGACAACTGATTTTTTTCCTCAAAATATAGCGTTTCTTCTACTCTAGGGACTTATTTAGAACATGATGGAAAGTCCAGACATCCACACTGAGTAGGAGCCAGGAGTTGTCTGTGGGACCCAGGATCGCAGAGCTGCAGACTGGACACATAGTCGGGGAGTCACACTGGTCGGATTCAGGCCTCCCTCGTGCAAGACAGATGGGCACAGGCAATACTTGGAAAAATGAAAGCAGTGTTTTAAAGGAGGAGCATATTTCACAAATTACAGATTTATTCACCCTTGGAAGGACGTTCATGGTCATAAAAGATGGGAAAATAAAGACAAATTAATGCTTTGGAGTGGTGGGAAATGGGGACTGCCGGTCACACTTCACTCTCATGCTTTCTCTATTCTTAGAGTTTTTTAAAGAAAATATTTTTTTAATTTTGTAACTGTTTCTACATTTAGCACAATTTAAGCACTTTGTATGGCATAACTTTAGAAGGAGGAGGGGTAAAGATGTATTTAAGAGCTGCATTAAATGGAGTGTCTTGAAGTATACTAAATATCTTGTTTAGGAGTAATTCTGCTGACTATGAGGATCACAATGTGAAAGTTTCAGGCTGCGTGGAACACATAATCCTTATTGCAGATATTTGCTCTGCTCTTGAATGATGAAAGGCAATTGTCAGGTAGACTGCATAGCTTATAGTTAACATTTCGATGGCTTCCTTTTAAAATGTACCTTAACGTACATTAGTATGATTGTGAAGTTTAAGAATTTAGATTACTTGTTAATAAGTTTTCCTTTTAATCTCTTTTTGCAAAACTTTAATTCTCTCATTTTTATTATTTGCTTCTTCAGCACACTGGCGATTGAATGATTGTCTTGTAATTAGCTATCTTACAAAAATGGCGACTCGGATAGTCTAGTTGGGACAAAAATTTAAAAATACTCTGTGACATTTTATCTTCTTAATTTCCCGATCCATATATTGGCAGCATAGAGAACAGGCAAGAGCTGGAGTTGGGGTGTGTTAGGGAGAAGGTTTCTGTCATTGTTGGTTTGCTTTCTCTGTTTCTGTTTTCAGATATTTGTAACGAGGTCTGCTAGAATATGAATGATTTATGGGCACAATACCCAGAACGTGTGAGAACCGCTCTACTGAGGAACTACGATACGAAAGATTTTGTGGGCTGTGGTTTGCCTCCATTCACTGCTCAGTCCTCATCCTCTGCAGGAACCAGTCTATTAATAACTTCCTGCTACACAAACCTGAGAAGAACCATTACTGTGTTATCTAAATTTGCAATCAATTGCCTTCTTTAAACTTTTCTGTATTAGGCACTGAATGTCAGCTTACAGGAATTCAGTCTATTGCCTTAAAAGTATGCAACTGAGTTCACCTGTAGTTTTTCTTCAAGCTAACAGGAGAAAAATCAATGTGAGTAGATTCAGAAACATGTTGGGGTGCCTCTGAGATCATGACTTTATGAGGGAAAATTGAACAGAGCCAGAGCTATCCGGCATGAATCGCCGTCCCCTTTTTCTTGATTCGGGAAATGCAATAAGAATACAGTGTTGATCTGTGCAAAAATCTGAAGGGCTGAAATGAATGGTGTTTTCAAGTATCTTTGATATACCTGATGATCATGTGTGTAGAGAAAGTCCCTCTGTTTAATTTAAATTAGTGGACCTGGATCTAACTCTGAGCAAGAAGAGAATGTTCTGCAATAACTATGTGCCTCTACCCGACATGTCCATGGCAATTTAATTCAAGTTACCCAGTTGTTTCAACAAAAGTAGTGTGGATTTTTGATTCAGAATAACCATGGTTTTCTGTTTGCCTCAACTGTGAAGAGGCTTCTCCTGACTCTAGATTCCCGACTTTTCATATTAACCTTAGAAAACTTGTCATTGCAAATTCTTCCACTTTCCTTGGAGATGTAAAGTTTTCAAAAACTTTTTGCCAGTTTTTGACCCAGGACATTCTTTTTCAAGAGGCTGGAAACACCTCTTAGGAAGGCACCCATCTCTCTGGGAGGATGAGCTCAGAGCCTCACTCCAGTAGAAAGCTTGCCTCAGGTTTCAAACTTATCCCCAGCCAGGAAGTAAAGCAGAAGTTAATTATCCTTGACTAAAGCCAATTAGTAGGCATAGGTGGCCTTTGATTTCTACCCTGCTCTTAAAATTCTTTTCACTGGTCCCTTTTAGTGGTGAGCTATCTGCCTTGATCTATGCTTTCTCCTCTCTGCAGACAATAGGATCAGAGTATAATAGATTTCTGCTTGCTCATGCTATCTGATATTGAAGTAGCACAGAAGAAATGAAAGATAGCTGGAAAGGTGACAAGGAAATCATAACTAAAGCATATAAATGTAAGAAGACTGTGACTTTCAGTACCCAGCTGAAGTTGCTCAAGATGGTCCTTACCAGCCTACCTTTGACTAAATGTAGGCTCCTTCTCTACCGGATCCATCACGCCCCCAAATTCCTCAAGAATACTAATAGTTTATGTATTGGCTTAACTGAGAAAATAAAAACCAAGAACCTTATTTTAGATAAAGGAGCAGATTGAGTGAACCCAAAGAGTATTTCAATCACCTGTTTGAAAACAAACAAGCAAACAAAAGCCCATGCCAGTAAAATGGGCTAATACTCTTGTGGAATTGAGAGCTGTTCCCACTTCCTATTCCTTCAAGAGAAGCATAGATGTCCTCCTTCCAGGAAACACATTCTGTGAGGGCTTCATTCTCTGAGGGTCCATACTTCACTCTGAAGTGCATTTTAAATACTGAACAGCCCCTTCTCAAGTCTCTTACTGACACATCCTGAAAATTATTTTCCACAGCAAAGGTCAGTGAATCTGATACAAAAGGATGGACTGAGTTGCTTGTTTCAGCTTTGGGAATCTCTCCAACCCAGCCCGGTGACAGTATGCTTTTTCCCTACCAGTGTTGTCATATACATCTTTGTTTGCCAGACTTGTTGAGAATATTCACTGACATAATGCCTATCAGCATATAGTATTGACACACACTACAAAATGAATAAATATCTCTTTCTTTGTACTTTCCTTCATCAAGACAATAGACTTTAGGTACACACTCACTGACTTTTCCAGCGTTAGCCTTGGCTTGTAACATACTTGACCACATTGGATGCCTAGAGGAATAAGGTTGACCCTAACCTTTTTACTCATCTACTATATTTTCCTGTCTCCACTATGATAATGACAATGAAAAATGAAATATAATCCTTAACAGAAGGCATTGCTCAAGTAGGACAACGCTAAGCTTCCAAACACTTAGATAAAATGGTGGTTGAAAACTAATTGAAATGATATAATGCAGAAGTAAGTGAGAATTATAACCAAAGTTGCAAGTACAAGTTGATGAAATGCAACTTGTCTCCTCACTACTTTTGAAATGCATTAAAAACATCACCTCTAGGAAAGATTTCTCCAACGTTATTTATATGAAGTGTAATGAGCTTAATGAATGCTAGTATGTGGGTCTGGTGTCCTGAGTCTCCCATAACAGAGACAGCTATTTTCTGCCGGTTCTTCAGTAGTTCTCCTCAGATGTTACTGGACTCTTTTCTGTCCTCTAGTGGTAATCTGAAGAATTATTTCACTTTAGCTAAAGAGTGACCCATTCTTTGTTGAAAACAGTTGTCTTAAATCCTAAATTCTAGGACTGAGAATGTTGAAACACCCTATAAGCGAAAGAAATCCAGGAATAGTAATGTCATACTCTATAAAAATATAATAACGAATTACTTTAAACACAAGTTGGCTTTCTATTTATCCTTCATTATGCATTGTTATGTGGTAACTACTAAGTTAGTTGCCATGTAAAACTGCAGGGATATAATGATAATGTAATATGACCAGAAGACAAAAGCAAATTTATTTGAGCATTTACCAGGAGTTAGGAACTACATAGTAACCTCCAAGAGACTAGGAAGTGAGTCCGTTAGAGATGCCAGAAATACCCAAGGCTTGTATGTGTGTAGAGGGTGATAGGGTCTTCTTTGAGATCATGCAACTTTTGAGTAAAATATTTGTGATCTAGCCTAGCCATCCATAACTATGTCCTTACATTTAACCGCTATACATTGTCACCCTATCAGTCTTAGTATGAATATAATTCCCAGGTATGAATAGTATTCAAAAGAGCCTAAAACTCATCCTTATTTTTTTTTTTTTGCCTCATAATTTTCTCACATTGCCATAACAGATAATGTGAAATAGGACAAAAAGGGAAAAAGGGGAAGGGGAAATGGGAGGGGTAGGGGAAAGGAAAGAAGGGAATGGAATTAATACGAGAAAATAAAAAATATTGAAAACAAAGTCTTTGTAGATAGGGAGGGAGGGAGGAGTTGAAGGGAGGGCAGGGGAATGGGGAAAAAATAAGAACCAAGATGGATTACGTAAAGGCACAAATTTCCAACAATGAATGTCATTATATTATGCACATTAAATGTGCCTATAAAATTAATTAAAATATTTCTCTAATGTACAGCCAACGATATTTTTAAAATTTCTAAAGAGGATAATGTCACTTTTCCCTGCCACATTCAGACCTCAGTCACCTCTGTTTAGACTCTAGATCTCAACAAGGCCATGGGAAATGCAGAGGCAGAATGAAAATCAATGGCCTAATGAGAGTGACATCAGAACTGGTGACCATCCAAAGAGCCTGATGAAAGAGACAAGGTGAGACACACATATTGAGATTCAGGAACTTGAATAAGAGATGAAACAATATAAAATATGTGGTGTCTTAGTTTTTCTCTTGTTGCTGGAACAAAATACCTGACACGCGCAAGTTAAATGAGCAAAGGTTTAGCTCAGCTCATGGTTTATTGAGGTTTCCATCCATAGCCAGTGGTTCCGAAGTGGGACAGCAAGGTAGAGAGGCATCGCCAAGGAGAAGCAGCCATGACAGAGCAGGCAGGACTTAGCAGTAGCAATCTGTCCACCTTCCTTTTATCCTATCCAGGTTAAAAGCCTTTTGTTTGGTGCCATCATGCACAGGGTAGGCTTTCCCACTATCCACACCCAGAACTACACAAAATAAATCCAGGACTACTTCAATTATTACACGCTGTTAATCCATATTCACACACCCTAGTTCCAGCCACTTCCCCAAAGCCAGGCCTATGAGACCATAAGTCTTTGCGGGACATCTAAACCATAAAGTGGGAAAGTCTGGACCCTGAAAGAGGAGTGCCTTGGCGATCTGGGGATGTTAACCACATAGCGAATCAGTTCTCGAACCAGCTCACATGTTCTCGTTCTTTCTGGGAAGGGAGTTTTTGTCCCCATTGTTGATTCCTGTGCTATCGATGAAAATCAGATGCAAGCCAGGACAGTAACAGAAATACATCACTACAGACTTCACCAGTTCTCTAAGAAGAGGAAGGAAATCTGAAGAAAATCTTTGCAGTTCTAAAGCATCTTTCTGCATTATTTTAAATTTCTTTCCAAGCCTTTGTTGTCAGGCTGTACTTCTGATTTTGAGGGTGAGCCTCACTCAAGTTTAAACTCGAGTGCCTGACTGATATTTATTTCATACGTTAAATTAATAAAGTAAATAGAAATATCTGTGTATTCACTCATTCACTCATTTTTTTCACCTACAATTATTTATTGAGAGCCAAATCATGGAAGACTCTGCAAAATTTTTTAAAATTTTACCTTGACTACTGGGTGTGCATTTTGTCTTGCTAAGAAATTTTAATTTCTTTCCGTCCTTTTTTGAAAACTGGTGATATTTTAATCTCAGTAGTATGGCTTATGAATATTTAAAGTAGATATTTCAAGTGTATAAAAAAGAAAGAAGGTGGATGAAACCCTTTATAGTTATTAAAATATCTTTCAAGATCATTTTAAGTAAATTGCTTTTTCAGCAGAAGTGTCAGGTTGTACTGTCCCTGCTTCTGAGGGTGGAGCGCGGAAGAGGAAAGGAGTTAGACAGTGGCAATGAGTACAGGAACTTGCTCAAAGGTGGCTAATAGCATTCCCATAGGCAGATGCTATACTCATGATTTATACAAAAACTCAGTATGGTGCTTAAAAATGAATTCCAGAGACACACTGTAGTTTTCTATTTTAAACTTAGGTCTTAGTTCTTTCTCTTACACTCTCTGAGATTGGGACAAGTACTTAAATTTTCTGAGTCCTGAATTCTTGAACTACAAAATTGGAACAGGAACAATATTTAATCCATGAGCTGTTATTTATCTTACATGGGCTATTATTTATAAAATATCTTAAAACTAGTCATTGAACTTACTAAAGATTATATAGTTCTGTCTTAAATAAACCTTAAATTGTACAGATGAATTTAGATTCAAGTACTGTATAGGAGAATGAATCTATTTGTGTAGCATGGAAGATTCAAAGATGACGAATTTACTTTCTGAACATTTTAATTGGTTCGTACATTATTAGAATGACAAAAGACCTTCAGGATCCCTCAGCTGTCTCCTTATGATATAAACAGCTTTCATAAACATGCCCACAAAATGATCATTCGTCAATACTTTCCAATGATGTAGCATAACTTTCTCATTTAAATGAAACAAAAATATGTGTTTCATAGAACAATGTTGATGGATATGTTTGAATGTGGAGATTCAATGAAATATTATTTTAGTTTTAAAAGGCTTCAGCTTTTAAAATAATTTTTTCTATTTGTGTATGCATTTATGTAAGCTAAAATGTGATTATAAAATAGAAAGTCATTACACAAATGCTGTCCAACTGTTACATCATTAAACACAATGTTACATTTTTCTTTTTAAAAATTACATTATATTGAAGATATACTCAAGTTACTTCTTTTTCTCTCACAGATAACACTACAGTTAGGAATATTACATTGTATGTCATATTTTGATAGGAGCTGTCTCTTTGTTAAAAGATTCATATTACATTATACAGTTCACTGTACTGAATTGCTATTTTTGAATTATTTGTGAACCCCATGGAGCCCTTCCAGAGGTGAAGTTCTTTGTTATCTTTATAGCCCAAAGATATTTTGGTTAAAGCAACTGTTACAATACATTCTTTTTGGGTGGTGAGGGGTACCAGGGATTGAACTCTGGTCCTTGCATTTGCCAGGCAGGCGCCAGAGCCACTAAGCTAAATCCCTGGAAAATTGTTTTTTGACAATTCTTTTTTTGATGTTGTTGCACCAGGGATCGAACTCTGGTCCTTGTGCTTGTGAGGCAGGTGGCCGAAACTCTGAACCAAATCCCCCTCTGCAATATATTCTTTGGTTGCTTACATCATACATCATTTGAAAAATATTATTTCTTTTAACTGTTAGAAATGAAAATGTTTCTCTTAAAAAATTTATTTTCTGATATTGTCTATAAATTCATATCTCCAGATACTGAAATTTTCTTAAAGGCATTATGATCCTGCATAAGGATTTTAATAAAATTTTACATATACACCTGTATTTTTTCTTGGCATATTTATTTTCAAAATATTAGCAGAGATATATTAATATTCCTTACCCCTGATGACACTCATTTGTAGTTCTTTAATTATAGAGAAATTTAGCCAGAATGTATTCCAGAGAGTAATGACATTCATAACCTCTTTGGAATACCTCGAGATTCTACCAGGTTATGAACTAATTTTGTTAATGTGGTCCCTGAGATCTGAGATGGTATGATTAATATGCTCAATAATAAGATTTATGTGAAGATCAGTCCATGATGAATAGAATAACTTAACCTTTCAAGATCATTCCACGGTATCCAGTCCTATTTTATTAAATGAAATATTATTAACAAATAGCTTCTAAAATATTTTAATGCTGATTTTGTTATTACCAGATAGCTCATAACAGAATAGTTTATAACTGCATAGCTTATAACTATGAACTTCTGAACATTAAAAAATAGTAATCTGAATGATGTGTATGGTGAATGAGAGGAGAAATAGTTTGGAAGTGGTACCAAGGTTATGAAAAAGAGAATTACATAACCAGGGAAAATATTTCATAATATTGACCTTATTGTAAGCCTATGCCTATGTTGCAACCACAGAAGAAATAATTTGTAAATTGTAGGATTTTTCTGAGGAAATTATGTTATAGGCAATAAAGAAAAAGAAATAAAAGTTCATGAGAAAGAAATAGGATATGAAAAAGGGGAATAGACTTCAGAGTAAATTCTAGGAACCTGATGCTTGCATCAGGAAAAATGTAAGGATTAATTAGAAGTTGAGATGAAAGAAGTTTTCTTTGGTATACCCTTTTTAAGAACCTATTATTTCTGGATATATAATATTAGGAGATTCTATATGTGTCATCTGTACACAAAATATCAAGTAAACAAAAAAACAATTCTCAAACAATGGTAGATAAATGGGAAAATGGCAGCACGTTTCTGAAAAAACATTTCAGAAGACTGAGAAAAAACTTTATTTTATGAGATTCACTATGTTTTGTCTGAAATATTTGGGGCAAGAAGAGTTTCCTATTTGGGAGTTTTTTCCATTTTTGCACCTACATAAGGAGATATGTTGGGATGGAAACCAAATTTAAGCATGAAATCTCTTTGTGTTTGATCTGTACTCTATGCACAGTCTGAAAATAACTTCACACAAGATTGTTAGTGTGGCTGCATTCTGACTATAACTTCTCATGTGAGGGCCAATGCGAACCGTCCCACTTGTTGTATCATGTTTTCCCTAAAATATTTGGATTTTAGAACATTTTGGATGTTGCCTTTTCAGAATAAGGGGCACTCAACCTATACATTTTTTAAAGTACATGATACAAAAATTTGTTTAAGGTAGTAAGTTGAATTCAACAACATATACAAAGTAGAATACATCACTAAACATTTAAAAACAACTAAAACTTGTTAAAGTAACCGTGTACTTCTACTAAAGCATTGCATTGGGAAGATTACCCAGCACAATAAAAAGATGTGAAAATCACAAAGATAGGAGAGAAATAAAATTGTCTCTATTTTCAGAAATGTTTGATCATATAGGATGAGATTTGAGCAAGTCTATAAACTAAAATTAAGTGAATTTACCACAGTACAGGAACAAGGAAAAGTGGACAAATTAATTTTGTTGTATATACTAGCTATAACAATATTAAATACAAATTGTAAATATTTGTTCAGAGTAGTTTCTTCAGAACAAAACAAAACAAAATTCTAGAAGCAAATTTAATAAATGGTGTCTGAGATCTCCTTATAAATTGATATGAAGAAACAGTGTTAAGAAAAAATTTACATGATCTAAATAAATGAAGTGACAATCAGCTTTTACATTATCACATAGTACTGGGTAGAGGAGTTGCAAGAATAACATAGAAAGTTCCCATATTCTCCTACTTTATTTCTTCTAACGTTGATCTCTTCTACTGCCATAGAACAGACAGTAATTATATTATATTGTTAGCCAAAATCTACATTTTATTTAGATATTTTCAGTTTTCCTTACATATGTTCCAGAATTATTTCTAAAGTATCACATTTCATTTATTCTTTCTTAAACGTGTTGTGACAATGAGTTTTTCAGGCTTTCCATGTTTTCAATGACCTTGGTAATACTAGGGATTACTTTTCATATGTTTTGTAGCATAACTTTAATTTGAATTTTCTGCATGATTTAAATATCTATGTGTTATTTGACACTCTCCTGAATGGTCTTGTTTATTCTCCAGTTATATTGTTATTCATTTGTTTGTATTTGTACATATTTATTTTATGATTGGATCATCCAGTATCAGTTGTTTTAATTCTTAGTCACAGTACAATGCTATGGGATCGTTTTGTGTCTTTTTGTCCCAGTAAAAGAATCAACACATTCTTAAGGACCTCCTGTCCCTCATATGGAGAATAGTTTTAGAAAGACAGATACGAGCACTGGGGTTGCCCATTAGTACTTGCATATCATTTTGCATATAGGAGACCTTGTTTATGGACAGAGCTAGGATATGTGTATATATTAACCCATCTCTATATGCATTCCTATAATATAATAAATATTAAAATATATTTAAGTTATACATGAAGATATGGACAGTGATGTCTCAAACTCTAATCATCAATTACATGGACATAGAATTTTAATGTCTGGAAAAAAAATATATATATATATATATAAATATTGCAAGTAATTACTCATAGCCAAACTTTTCAATCTGCCAATACTTGCCAGTCTCCGTCAATGCAAATACTGCTTACGCCAGAATTTTCAGCGACTTCCATTTATTCTTCCATGTTTCTTAACCATGTACCTTAAAACTGTCGTTATGGAGGAAAACTCGATTTTAAGGGTGGTAGTGTTCTTCTTATAATAGCAGTTGTATTTCTAGGTGGAATCATAAGTCTTAGAATCCCGGAACTATATACATTGAAAGCTGCCATCATATAACTGCATAATTTGGCAAAGCAAAATGATAAAAGGTGCATCCTAAAAGGGAAAATCAAAAGGAAAGCTACATCATTTTATTAAGTATTTTTAAACCAAAGTGGGTTCATTGTCTCACTGCCTTTGACAGAAAGGATTTATGTGAATAACAAAATTTCTTTAGGGTCTTGCATCAAATCTTACTCTGATATAACACTTTGGGGGAGTCATAAGGAGAGGGGCTCCCAGAGACTGACAAGATAAAAATTCCAAGCTTCCAATATCCAAGCATAATCATTATACAGAGATTACATTCATTTACCTATTTTTCATATTCATTTAGTAGCCCATACAAAAATGAGGGAAATATTTTGTTAT
Organism: Fukomys damarensis; assembly: GCF_012274545.1. Taxonomy (NCBI): domain Eukaryota; kingdom Metazoa; phylum Chordata; class Mammalia; order Rodentia; family Bathyergidae; genus Fukomys; species Fukomys damarensis. The sequence continues at coordinate 10,094,612 of NW_022900917.1, read as the reverse complement.
TCCAGTAAAAGGATTCTAGTAAGCAATGATTTCTACTATCTAAATTTTTACTAGCTATAAAAATAAACTATGTTAATTATGAAAAACTATGAAGATAAAAAATAAATATAAGAAATATATGCATAATCCAAATCAGAAATAATTTATATTAAGATTGCAATTCATTAGCAGTCTCATTTTGCTCTGTGAATAGGTATTCGTGTACACAAAGAACAAATACTTTGTTGTCTAATTCTTGATTACAGAAAAAGCAAAAAATCAGCTTCTTTTCAAGCCTGATAGACTTATTTAGCTGGAATTGTATTGACATTAAAGTACTATAATACACAAAAAATTAACTTTTAATATAGAAATCCTTAAACGTACAGAGAATCCAGGTATTCCATCACTCGTGTATTGGTCACAGAATTTTACTCCTACTTTTGTCTTCCAATCATTTCTCTACATTTTGACGGCACCATCAGACACATATAAATTATATACGTGCCTTCGAACCTGTAGGCAACGCTCTTTGTCTCACATATACATATCTTCATTTGTCTGATGAAGTTTTCCTTCTGTTACTGAAGTTGGTAGCTGGTAATTATCTTGAAGCATGAGTCAGACTTCTGTCTTCATTGATTAATTACTTCCTAAGTTACAGAAGCCCTCTTGAAGACTATTAAGCTAAACTGATGATTTTCTTCCTTCAGAAAGCAGGAACGACGTGGGTGTTCCTCTTCTGTGCTTCCACGGCACCTTGCATGATCCTTCATTTTAGCATTTATCTCACCTGCTGTAATTATTTGTTTGCATTTGTCTCTCCCATTAAATAATGATCCCATTAAAGTAGTACTTATTTCTTATTCAACCCTAAATTCTTGGCACCTAGCAAAATTCTTGGCATACAGTAAGTAGGCTTCAGGAAAAAATTGTTAAATGAATGAAACTATCAAATCTCCTAAATCACTGTCACCAGCTCTAATGGCACAATTTGTAAGGCAGTGTTGACAGAAAAGCTTGCTTTTATTAAGTCATCTTCAGAGATTTCACAGCTGCTCGGCACATACTGAATCACTCTCAGATTTAGCAATCTGCATCCAAATGTACAAATAGTTAAAGAATTTATCATGGTATTTGTGAATGCCCAGATGAATAATAGGTTTATAATAACTAATTGATTTCTGATTGGTCTGCCTCCATAGAAAGAAATAAGAACAGAACATTTACTTAGTCCACTTGGAAAGTCAGCCTGCATCGCCTGTAGTGGTTTTCAGACCATTTCCTCTTCAAAGAAGTGAAATGGAGTAAGATTGCCACTAATATCTGATGAAGTGTTGTTCCATAGGGGGAAAAAACAGCCTTTAAAATGTTTAAATTATATTACTAAAGTAATTAACTTGCTTTTAATAATGGTCTACACCAGTCACACTAATTACTGACTACAATAATCATACAGATTTCTATTACAATAATAGGTGATTAAATTAATTTTGACATCTTCTGATTCCACCAATGCTCAGTGCATATTGAAATTTTATACACAGCTACTTCAAGACTGAGTGCTATATTCCATTAGGTGCTGGGTCGCTACAGAGGCAATAAAGTTTTTAAGACTTAGAACTATATTGAATAATTTTTCACCCTAGAAATGCTAGACTGACTTTACCATAGCCTAGCAATAGCAGGTAGTGCTATACGACTGTGCATGGCAAATACAGCATATTTTACACGTTCTGAGAGGGCCAGCCCTGAATCACCAGGGGACAACTTTGCGTAGGGTGACCGAATGTGACTGGCATTCTCTCCAGCAGTGGAAATTTAGTGTAGGGCTGGCTCTGGACTATGTAGGTCAGTTAAATGTGAAGAGCAGAAATATATAAGTTCAGGTTTCATTTAGAATCATTAGTACTTAAGCAGGTCTAACTAATTAAAAAGTAATTTGGGAGGTGACTGGATCAAGGAGGTATTGGTAAGATGATAAGTCTATCATACCATGTGCTGGTCAATTTTTGGCAGAGTTGGGCAAATTTCTATTTTGTTTATATCATAATTATTTTCGGTTTATAAAATAGAATATATATTTATGAACCTAGATATATGTAATTGCCTCTGCTGTTCATTTTTATATTCTTATATGCCTATGTGTGTTGTGAAATAAAATTTGCCAGAAGGTAGGACAACCTCATCACTGAGGAGAAAACAACTATATTGATTGAAGAGTCAATAATTATACTGATTAATAAAATAAATAAATTTGAAACTAATTATTTTTATGTTACAAAAAAGAAATTCTAACATTTATGTAATGCCTAGAGCACTTGGTGTAGGTAACAATAAATAATATACTATAGCTAATCAGACAGATAAACATACTCTTACCTTTCAGGTCATTTGTGAAGAATGTTTGTTAAATTGCATGTTACAAAAATACTAATAAATTCACATTTTTAAGGTACCATCAAGTGTCTTTCTTTCATGCCTACAGACTTGATGAGTATCTATAGTCATTATGTTCTAAAGTACTAAAGAAAAAATAATGTAGAGATACTATTTTTTGTTATTTTTTTTCCTCACTGAGTTTATTGGTACATTTTAGGTACACAGTACAGTTACATTCATTTTGGGGATCTTGTACCTTTTCATGACAGGTCTTGGTTCTCATTTTTTTCCCCTTGTCCCTGCCCTCCCTTCACCCCCTCCTCCCCTCACCCTTTACAAACATTTCATTTCCATTTTCTCATTTTCTCATATTTTTTTCTTTTCCCTTATTACCTTTCCCCTACCCTTCCACTTCCCCTACACCTTTAGCCCTTTTCTTCCTATTTTACATTGTTCATTATATCATTAGGATCTTATGTACTATTATAGTTCATTCACACCAGAGAAACTATTTGGTATTTATACATGTGTGACTTATTTATTTCACTTAGGAGTGTATCCTCAATATGTATCCATTTTCCTATGAATGAATCTAATTTCTCATTCTTTATGGCTGAATAGTATTCCATTTTATAGAAAAACCACAGCCCATTTGCCCATCAGTTGGAAACTGGATGAAGGGATACATTTAATATGGCAAATAAAAAAAATATATATGATAGACTTAATTATAATGTATTTGTAGAATTCCAATTTTGCCAAAATACAGGAGTACACTGAACTATATTAATTATGAATACATTTTCTTCAGGTTTTGGAAATAGTAATATATGTGGTACATATTTTAATTATAGTTAATTAATTATAGCTATTAGTTAATGTGATTGTTATCATATGTTTTAATATTTAAATGTCACTATATTTAATGTAATTGATAAATAAAAACTTATAGAGTCAAAAAATTCTAAATATTTTCCTCTTTATATATAGCAATATCCAGTCCCTCTCTCAAGACTAATTTATCAAAAGTCCGCAGTACTCATTTCCATTTGCTTGGGTGGAAACTGACACTCACAATTTAAGGAGAGGTTTGTTTTCACACACGTATTTTCAGAAGGTTGGGCCAATCCATAGTTGGCTGGCTCCAATGCAGAGATGGCCTAGTAAAGGGTGCAGTGCAGCAAAGTTATTCATCTCATGTCAACCAGAAAGCAGGGAGATTGCGCAGGAGTTAGGAAAGGAAACACACCTCTTCAGATCACAGCCCCAGTGACCTGCCTCTTCTGCTTGGCCCCTACCTCCAAACATTCAGCAATAAACATCATCATACCAATACCCTCATGATCTAATCACCTTCCACATGGCCCTCCTCTGAATGGGTGAGAACTTCGGGTTTTAGATTCATATAATATTTCAACCTTGAATCCCAAATTTGCATATCTCTGTCAACATGTAAAATGCATTAATCCAAGAAGAGCCAACAAACACTTAACAATTCTAGTGTGTTGCTTAAAAGCCCAAGTCCAAATTCTCCTTGATGATTCAAGGCAAATTTAGCTGTGATCCTCTGTAAAAACCAAAAGAAATTTGAAAATTTCTAACATATAATGGCACAGGATAAATATTTCCAATAGGACGAAGCAGAGGTATAGAAAAGAATCAGACTAAAGTAATACCAACATCCGGACCAACATCAAATTATTTCTGTAGCTCCATGTGCAGGACCAGGGACTGGCTATGAGGAGATACAAAAGCCAAAGGGCTTGGACAGCCCTACTCCTATGGCCTTTCTGGTTGTATCTCACAGGTCTCTGTCTTGGGCTGGGTCCACTAAGTGAGGCTTTCCTCAGCAAGTGCCCACGTTCCTGGCATGTCCCACATTCTGAGGTCATCACTGCACCTTCTTCTTCATTCTCAGAGCCTCACAAGCACCCTCCTATGGACACATAGCTGAGCCTCTAAAGCCTTCCATTGAAATCTAGTTAGAAGAATCCATGATCGCACAACTGTTGCATTCATTCATCGAGTCTGAAAAATCAGCAGATAATGCCAACATCTGGTCACTTTTTTCAGATGCCCTCAGGACATTTTCTATTGTCTTAATGAAAAGTATTTGGTTTATTTTTAATGTGAATCTTTTAAGTAACCATATACTCCTTGATGCCAGTTTTGTAAGTTATCTTAGTCATTTCCTCATCCTTGGGGCAAAATACACAGGATCTTCAACTTAAGGGAGGAAAGTTTTATTTTGGCTCATGTTTTCAGTGCATTAGTCAGGCAGAAACAGAATGGCAGCGGGCAATGAGGAGAAAAGCTGCTCATGTAATGGCAACTGGGAAACAAAGAATAAAGGAAGGAGAGAAGGGAGAAGATAAACTCTTCCAAGTCAAGCCCCAGTGGACATTTTCCAGACAGGCCTCATGTCCTGACAGAACACTGAGTTACTGAATTACTCAGTGGATGATTCCACAGGTAAGTGCTGCTCCCCCATAATCCAATCACCTGCCAGAAGCTTTGTCTCTGAACACAAGAGAGTTTTAAGGGACATTCTAGATCTGAACCTTAACGTTCTTCCCCTGACCCCCCTCTGAAGATTCATGGGCATCTACTTATGCAAAATGTTTTTAGACCATCTTTAAGAGTTGTTAAAGTTTCATTAGTTCTAGCATTACTGAAAAATCAAAGCTTCAAGCCTTCTCTGAATCTTAAGGCAAACTCTTACTGTGAGCTACTATTAAAACAAAAAAAAGAAATTTTAAGTACAGGTTAAACAATCTTATTCCAAAAGGAAGAACTAGGGGGATATAATAAAGCCCAAGGCAAAATTAAAACCCAGGAAGGAAAATATTAACTCTGTGTCTAGCTCCTAGGAAAAATTGTACTTAGGTATCAACTCTAGACATCCAACCTTTCTGCCTCTAAGAAATATCAGTCACAGTCCTTGTGGCTTCAATCTGGGGTGACTCTGCCCACAACTGATGGCCTACTTCAGCAGACATTTCACATTCTTGACTTCCCTAATTACCTGGGGTCTCTATGGCATTTTCACTTTGCTATGAAAGCTTAAAATACTCCCCTGTCAGGGTCACACTCTCTTCCCTCCCAGGCCTTATGAAATATGGGTGGAATCCTCTATGACTTCACATTTTTTGCATTCTGCATGGCTGCAAAATGTAAAATAAGCACCACATTGATAATGTCAAAGTTGGCCACCAGTTGGAACAGAAGTAAGGCCCCTTTGTATCATGGCTTCAGAGAAGGCTGAATGCTTGGATGGCTGAGTATTCTGAAACAAATCTCAGGGAACCAATCCCTAAGTGGGTCTATAAGAGAATGCTGCCCTGGGCTTTTCTTCTCCAAGCACACTTTCAAAGGAGAATTTTACACTTTAACATTGATGGGCCTGAGAAAGTTGGGACCCTGCCTGCTTCTCAGATGCCCTCAAGGCATCTTTCCTATTATTCTGATACAAAGTGCTTGGCTTCTTTTTAATGCTAATATATAGGCCACCTTGGTCACCAAAGATCCCAGGTTTGCAGAAAGTTTCTGACAAAACTTAAAAGATTTTATATGAGCTCTTTGTTCCTTAGTCTCCTGGTAAATCTGGAAAACATCCAGTAGTGCCTAGGCCACAGCATGAATACTAGGCTGCCTTTAAAGTTCCTCTACTAGATTAATTAGTCCACTACTCTTAATCCCAGTCTCCCACAAAATCTCAGAACATGAGCAAAATGTATACAAATTTTGGGCCAGGGCATAATAGATATTGTCTTGAGTTCAAATGCCAATGGAATCCTTGTTCCCAATTGAAACTTCCCAATCCTGGCTTTTATTATTTGTATTTCTTTTATCCTTCTCCTCTTCTGGGATTGGACCAGAGTCTTCCAGCAAGCTAGGATAATAGCATTTCGTGGTTTCTGCAACTAGCATCTCCAAAACTTTCCAAATTCCTCCTGTAGACTGCTCCTAAAATCTTCTGAACTATACCTTTAATAGAGTCATATCATGGTTCACCTCTTAAAACCAAATTCTCTCTTAATCACTTTCCTTGTTGGTGGGACAAAATGCCTGACGTCCACAAGTTTAAGGACAATACATGTAGTTTGCCTCGCTGTTTCAATCCATGGTTGGCTGGCTCCTGGGCAGAGACAGCATCACGTGCAGTATATCAGAGAAAATGTTGTTCATGTTATGACAGCCAGAAAGTGGAACGTGAAGGGTAGAGATGGGCAAAGAGTTATACCCTACAAGGTCATGCCCCCAGTGAGCCTGATCTTCCAACAAATCCTTACCTCCTAATGCCACACTGAGCTCCTGAATTCATGAGCCTGGACTTTACTGTTTGCATTCCCAACAGCATTCTGCTCTTCGGAACTCCAACCAGAATTATTCATCAACCTCAGTTTATAGGACTCCAGGGCTTCTCTACCTGGCATTTCCAAATCTTCCCAAACTTCCCCCACAAAACAGTTCCAAAGGCTTCTATGATAGTTAACTGTTGTGTCAACTTAGGTAAGAAATGCTCAACTGGTTGGATGAGCACAGATCTGGTTGTGGCTGGATGGATTTACTGAAGACAGAAAAACCCAGCCTGTTGCTTGAGCGAATGTGCACATCTCCTCATACTAGGTATTCAGCTATTGATCTGGCAAGCACCTTCTCTGCCCCATACCTATCTATAAGATCCATCAGAAATGACTTGCTTTCAGCTAGCAAGGCCAGTAAAACACTTCTGCTCTTCTGCCTTGGGCTGTATTAACTCTCCAACCCTGTGGTACAACTTAGTTTGCAGGGATCTGATCACCTTTCTCACCCACACTGGTCCCTTACATTGATGATATGCTGACTGGAAGAACCGATTAGAAGGTAGCAACCACTCTGGACTTGTTACTGAAGCACTTGTGAGCCAGACAACAGGTAATAAATGCAACTAAAATTCAAGGTCCCTCTACCTCAGAAATCGGGCATTATGATACATGCACAAATACCCCTGTCAGCTGAAAGACAAGTTACTGCTTCTATCTCCCCCTATAACAACAACAACCACAAAGAGGCACAACACCTAGTGGGCCTATCTAGATTTAGGAGGTAACACGTTCTCATTTAGGTGTTTTAGTCTGGCTCATTTTCCAAGTGACTCAGAAAGCTTCTAATTTTGAGTGGGGCCCAGAATAAGAGAAGGCTCTGCAACAGTTCCAGACTGCTGAACAGGCAGCTCTCTCTGCCACTGGGGCCATGTGATCCAGCAGATCCAATATAGTTGAAGTGGCAGTGACAGGTAGAAGGTCTGTTTGGAGTCTCTGGCAGGCTCCTAAAAATCAATTGCAGTGGAGACCTTAAGATTTTGGAGCAAGGCCCTGCGATCATCTGCAGATAAATACTTTCTCTTTAAAAAGCAGCTTCTGGGCTACTAGTGGGCCTTAATGAAAACTGAGTCCATTACTATGGAACATCAAGTTACCATGCAACCTGAGTTGCTTATCACGAGCTGGATATTATCCACCAATTCATAAGGTTGAACATGCACAGCAACAGTTCATGGTTAAAGTAAGGGTTATATACCCATGTCAAGAAGGTACATAAGTAAGTTATATGAAAATGTCTCTCAAATGCTCATAGTTTCTACTCCTGCAACATTGCATTCTTTTAGTGATGCAGGATCTCTAAACGATATAAGGAAAATAAATGTAACTCTTACCCTGCTAGATGTCACATAAGCCAAGTTTCTAGACCCTAAAATTGAAGAATGAACTTTAAGGAACAATAAAGGTAAAAAAAATAGCACTGAGATTTCACCTTACCCCAGAAAGAATGGCTACTATCAAAAAATCAGCCAATAACAAGTGCTAGTGGGGTTGTGGGGAGAAGAGAACCCTTCTTCATTGTTGGTGGGAGTGCAGACTGGTGCAATCATTGTGGAAACCAATATAGAGATACCTTACACAATAGAATTGGAAGTCCCATTTGACCCAGCTATTCCTCTCCTGGGCATCTTCCCAAAAGAATTAAAGGAATCATACCACAGTGATATATGCTTGCCCATTTTATAGTGGCACTGTTTATAATAGCTAAAACTTGGAAACAGCCCAATTGTCCATCAACTGGAGATTGGATAAAGATTTTTTCTATAAAATGGAGTACTACTCAGCCATAAAGAATGAGAAACTAGAGACCTTTATAGCTAAATCGATGCACTTAGTGTATCTTTAAGTGAAATTAATATGATACACATGTAAATATGATATAGTTTTTCTGGTATGATAAACTAAAAGTGTAAATAAGGGTCAAGATGTATAATTGATATTTCATAATAGGAAGAAAAGATCTAAAGAAAAATGGAAGGGGTAGAGGAAAGGGAAGAGAAAAAATAAGAGAAAAAGAAAAAATGGAAACAATGTTTTTGTAAATAGGGAAAAATGGAGTGGGGAAGGGAGGCCAGGGGAATGGGGGGAAAATAAGAACCAAGACGTGTCATGTAAAGGTACAAGATACCAAAGATGAATATAACTGTATTGTATATCTAAAATGTACCAAAAAAGATTAAAAAAAAAACAGTAAGAAATATTTATTAAGAGCTGAAACGCCAGGGATTTAGCTCAGTGATTCCTCTGCCTGCCTCGCAAGCACAAGATCTGGCGTTGGATTGTTACATCACCCATGCCAAAATAAAAAGAAGAAGAAAGCTGGAGAATTAAACTCCTGAGAGGCAGAAGGGACCCAAATGGGTATCTACAGACCCCACTTCACAGGGGAAGTTTTATAGAGCAAAATCAAGAGATGGGTACAATGTCAGATAAAATGATGAATAACCAATAAGATTACAAGTACAGCTGATAAAGTAATACTGATCTAAAGGGGATGCAGGTCAAGGAGAAAGTATACATGAAAAGAACAAAGAAAGCTTTTTAGGAAGGGATGGACCTGGAAGTCTTGGTCACTCATCAGAATGAATGATGTGGATCTAGACTTTATGAGACCAGGTGCTACTGTGTATCTTATATCTCAGGGAGGTATATAGGCCTGGTCATTTTGTTTTTATCTTGAAGTCGGGTCTCCAACAGATTGTACCTCTGGCCATAGTTGTACTGTGTTTTCCCCTTTTGTTTTGACTCTGTCGAAGGCCAACCCTATTTGACAGTCTATGATATTTTTACCTAACTTAGCTGTCTACAATACCAGCACGCATGGATGGCCGTGCAGGTCTACCCTATAATCAGCTGTCAGAGGGTCTTCTTTACTGCACGTTCTACAGGCACCACCTAAAAGTAGACTGCTGCAGCCTTGCCGTGCCTTTTCAGGACTTCCCCAAAGGACAGCGGTTAAGGGAATCTTCACAGAGGGCAGACCTTCAGACAGCGAACCCGGTAGTAGCAATACCAGTTCAAATTCTTCCTAATCTAATCAGAGCCATCAGAAAGTAGCTTTTTAAGTACTTGAGAATACTTGTGTGTCTGGTGTTCACTGACACTTTTGGTAAATTTGCTTTCAGATATCTTCAGTCCTTACTAGGTTTCATGTCCCACCCTGGTTTTTATTTTTATTGATCTTTTTTGTTCGTGTTATTATATCTGATTTTAATATTTTCTGTTCAAGTTTATTTTAAACTGTTAACTGTAATTCTTCGAGTCCTGGATTTATGCTGTTGTGTCAAGAAGACTTTTATATTAAATTTTTTGCATTTTTTTATTAGCCTAAAAAGACATGACAATGTTTTCCAAAGTAGAGAGTCCAAAATAAATAGGACACCATATGGAACAGGTTTTAATATTACATTTTTGAATAATTTTTGCTTTTCCGTCTCCTTCATCTTTAATGCTGAGCAGAGATATCTGAGATTGCTTTCTGATTCCACTACAGAGGAAGATTTTTTTTCTCTTAAAATTTAGTTTTGGCCATTTGCAGCACTATTCACACCTGTGTACACCAGGCTTGCAGATGCTTTGACCCAGCTTTCATGACTTGCGATCTTGAAGCTGCAAGCTTTATGCATCACCAACTTAAAGTCAATATATTTCATTCAACATTACCAGGGAAAAAAAATAATTTCCTCTCTAAGTTTTGTCACCTGTGTCTTATTGTTTTCGTTTGTTTAATTTTTAATTTTAATTTGATTTATTTATTTATTTATTTATGGTACTGGGGATTGAGCTCAGGTCCTTGCACTTACAAGGCAGCTAAATCCCCCACCCTGTTTGTTTGTTTGCTAATGAACGTTCTTACTGTGTGGTCTAGGCTGGCCTAATCTGAGTAAGTAGTCCAGGCTGGCCCTCAAACTCATGATCTTCCTGTCTCAGTGTCGCTGGTATTAGGATTAAAGGCGTGCACCACTGGTCTGCTACAGGATGTTGTCTTGTTTTTTGTTTGTGTGTGCTTAGGTTTTTTTTTTTTTTTAATCTAAATGTTCCTTTTGTGTAGCTAGCTCAGAGAAATATTTTAAAATGTTCGTATTCTCTACTTTTATTCTCTACAGATTTAGTCTGTAATATAACTGAAAGCATAATTCCAAGACTACACTTGATATTTAACATTTTCATCTCATCTGTATTTGCTAGGCATTAGATCTAAGACTGTCAGTTTTTGAAAATAAATAAATCAAAAATCAAGGTTTCAGAAGGAATTAAATGGGATTCAGAAAAAAATAGAGATAGAAAGTTTGAAACAGTATACGAGTTATTTTTCATGTGGAAAAAGTTAAAAATTCTGCACAGTGATCAGGTTTTCCAAAGTGCTGAAATTCTGCAAGATTTTTTTTTTGTTGATTATATATGCTGACAGAAAGAATTTAAGTGATTACTTAATATAAGTTATCACAGTGCAATTCTTATGATCACAAGTTCTTCTATAAACATTCTGACCAAAAATTAATTAAACTACGGGTGAGCAATTAATCCATCTTCAAGTCTCACTCCTAGTTTGTCAGTTGTAATGAATTTCCAAAGACATATGATGATACACAAAGCAATCCAGGGAGTTGACCCCAGGGGTTTGAAGTGAAGCAGGCCCTTCAGTAGATGAGTAGAACCCTGAAGGCATCCAGGCAAAAAGTGAACTTGGAGAGAACTACTTGAGGACCTTTAATATTGAAGTGGGAAGCTAGGAATAAGCCAGCTTCTATTCATTAAAGGAGAATGAAATAAAACATTGCCTACTGCAGCGAAACTTTAGGTCCCCACCTGGCTTTCTTGCATTATGCCAGAGGTTCAACTCAATTTGGCAACTTCTGTTTCTCCTGCACTGGATATCATGTTAAGGAAGCATCCCTTATCAACTATATTTCATGTGACAAAACAAACAAACAAACAAAAAACAAGCACTTTCATAATATAAACATACAGATAAATGAGGAGTATTTATGTTTTGAATCAATTTAGGCAACTATCATTGACATTCTGATACTCATTCTTTATGACCGAGGTGTTGATTTCCTTATACTGAAGATGCTAAATGGTTAAGTAATTAAAATTCCCAAAGCTACAAGCAATAGCTTAGAAGTGATACAGACTGCCACTCTGTGACTGTCTCTTTTCCTCACACTCAAATGCGATGTCTTCTTAGAGTGTCTTCATCTATTGCTATGGTTCGGGAATGATACGAGTTTGTCTTCTCAAAGAATCACGTGTTGGAGGAGTTGTCATCAGTGAAGCGATGTGACAAGGACTGGAACACTTAAGAATTGGGGCCTATTACAGTTCAGACTGAGTGTGTCCCCCAAAGACTCATGCACTCATGGGCTGGGCTTTTGGAACGTGGTCGAGCCATGGGAATGACACAGCTGACCTGCTGTTTGGAAGTAAGGTCTGGTTGGAAGAGTCAAATCCCTGGGCGGGGTGGAGTGACTTGGAAAGTTTTATCTCCATTCTCGGCTCCTCTTTTACCTCTCTGTTTCCCCATCACCATGTCAAGAGCAGATTTTCCTCCTCTATGCACCTCTGCCACGCCATTTTCTGTCTTGGAGTCAGCCCGCTATAGACTGTAACTGCAAGCCCAAATAAGTCATGAGTGTCAGAAATTCTGTCCTAGTGAAGAGAAAAGTGGCTGACTTTGGATCAATAGAAGGGTCTTAGGCCAACTGGGGTGGTGGGCTCGGGAGGAAGTGTAGGACTTCAGTCTCCTTGTTTTCCCACTGGGAGCTGTGATCTCCCTTTCTCACACACACTGGCACCTTGGCCATCAACCACGAGACTATGCAGTCATGGGTGGTCCTGGCAGAATTTGCAAGATGCTGTTTGGACTTTTAGAATCTATAAGTTCAACTAAATAAACCTCTTTTCTTTATGAAGCTAGCTACTTTTAGGTGATTCATTACAGCAATGAAAAAAGTGCTAATGTATTGTGCAAAATATAAAATTTAAACTATGCTATCTTTTAAATAATATATGACATCTATGCATGCTAATTATAGGGATTATAAAAATAATGCAGTATTTCTGGAAATCTTTCAACATATAAGCAGTCATTTCTATAAAGTTTTGTTTTTCCTTTTATTGTTTTTATATTTTTTCTTTGATGCCTTTATATTAATTTTCTTCATTTCCTAAGGGTGATGCATATGTTGAAGACACTCGTATTTTTTAATGATTTGTAGCCTCAGTAACTTCTGTATAAAAAACTACTAAATAGCATAAAAGCATACATGAACAATTATTTGGTTTGTCTTCTTTTGTAATTATTTTAAAGCAGAGGTTTGATTACCAAAGTTACCAACAAGATAGTTTACTTAGCTTCAGTATCATCAAGAGTCTATTTATTTTCTATAAGACCATCAGAATAGCTTATTTAATAAGCAAGTCTCAGTTTATTAAAACTTTATGTATTAAATGTAATGCAGATCAACACAGCAGGGTTCTATGTCTAAGACGGTGACTCTTACGGTGGAATTCACAAGTAGTAGAATCTGCTTGGGCAGAATTCATTCTGTATTAACTTTAGATTTTGGGGAACAGCAAATGTGGGTCTTGAAGGAATCTTGATGAAGAATCTGCTAATTTTGATAAATGAACTAGTTTTACTGTTTTATTACTTTAATTAACAGGAGAAATATTTCCTAAAGCAAGAAATTAAGCCACATTTGTCACTTCTCAGGATTGTTTCCACTGGGTATAAAAAGAACACACATTTTCAGCATTTGTAACATAAGAAAATGAAAATAGTGTAACAATTCCCAATTTGAAACTATACTACAAAGCCACTGTGATAAAAACAGCATGGTACTGGCAAAGAAATAGGCCTGAGGATCAGTGGAACAGACTGGAAGACACAAAAACAAATGCAGATGTAATCAGCTACCTCATCTTTGACAAATGAGCTGACCATCCTCAGTGGAGGAAAGATAGCCTCTTTAATAAATGGTGTTGGAAAAACTGGATGTCAACCTGCCACAGATTAAAATTAGATCCTTATCTTTTGCCATGCACTAAATTAAAATCCAAATGGATTAAAGATCTAAATATTGAAACAGAAACACTAAACTTGCTGGAAGGTGAGTTAGGCAGAACTCTGGAAGACATTGGTATAGGAAAAGACTTTATGAACAAATCCTCAGTAGCACGGGAACTAGCAGACAGAATCAACAACTGGGATCTCATCTTACTAAAAAGCTTCTGTACTTCAAAAGAAACCATTAGCAGAACTAAGAGACAATCTACAATGTGGGAAAAAATTTTTACCAGCTGTTCCTCAGACAAAGGACTATTATCAAGGATATATAAAGAACTCAAAACAATCAGTCCCCCCAAATATAAAGACCCGATTCAAAAATGGGCATCCGAAATGAACAGACATTTCTCAGACAAAGAAGTAAAAGCAGCAAGAAAATATATGAAAAAATGTTCCACATCACTGGTCATTCGAGAGATGCAGATGAAAACAACACTGAGATTCCACCTCACCCCACAAAGAATGGCTACTATCAAGAAATCACACAATAGCAAATGTCGGCGGGGATGTGGGGAGAAAGGAACCCTCCTCCATTGTTGGTGGGAGTGCAGACTAGTGCAACCACTATGGAAATCAATATGGAGATACCTCAAAGAGCTTGGACTGGAGGTTCCATTTGACCCAGCCATCCCTCTGTTGGGTATCTTTCCAAGAGAACTAAAAGAATCATATCACAGAGAAGTATGTGCACCCATGTTTATAGCGGCACAGTTTGTAATAGCTAAATCTTGGAAACAACCTATTTGCCCATCCGTTGGAAACTGGATAAAGAAGTTGTGGTTTTTCTATAAAATGGAATATTACTCAGCCATAAAGAGCGAGAGAATAGATTCATTCATAGGAAAATGGATACATATTGAAGATATACTCCTAAGTGAAATAAATAAGTCCCACATGTGTAAATACCAAATAGTTTCCCTGGTGTGAATATTCTGCAACAATGCATAAGATTCTAATAAGATTACTGACATTTAGAAATGGGAGGAAAGGAGCTAAAGGTGTAGGGAAGGTGTGATACGTAGGGGAAGAACAAAAAGGGAAAAGAAAAAAATGTGAGAGAATGAAAAGATGAAAATAAAGTGTTTGTAGATGGGGAGGGGAGGAGGGGGTGAAGGGAGGGCAGAGGTAAGGGGAAAAAATGAGAATCAAGACTTGTCATGTAGAGGTACAAGATCCCAACAATGAATGTAACTGTACTGTATCCCTAAAATGTACCAATAAACTCAATTAAAGCTGAAAAAAAAAAAAAGAAAATGATAATAGGTTTGAGCTCAATATTGCTTAGCTTAGGTTAGAAAGGTAAAGAAGCTAAAGAGTTGAATATATATTGTTTGTTTGTTTGTTTTTTAAGCTTCTTTACCTTTGCCTTGAGGAACAAACCCAAACTCTGTTTTGTTTTTTCTTTTAACCTTTGATTTTTTTAACTTTATTGCAAAACACTAAAAAACAATCAACAGTTGTAGTTCTCATCTATTTAAGCCGTGTAAAAATTATATTCCTCCTTATTAAGGGTCTTCTTCACATTTACTAATGCAGTTCAGCTGGAATCATTGCATTTATAGTTAGCTGTGCGCAGATAACGTCACGAACTTCCGGTGCCCAGCACCACTGCACCAGCGTGCTCCCATCTCAGTCCGTTCTGTTGTCTTTTGCCAGCAGTCTCTCCTTCTGTCCTCATTCCGTTTCCCTTCAACAACTATTTATGTCTTTTGTGTTTATTTGTTTGTGTCAGGGATTGAACTCTGGGCCGTGCGCTGTGGAGGCAGGCAGAGGAACCACTAAAGCGAAACCCCAGCCCCTACATTTTTTTATTTGTGCTATAAATTTGCAAATAGTTAGCTCCCCTCAGTGAAAGAATAAGGAAACTACACACAAATGCTGAATTTATTTATATTTTATTCTTCACACAAAAGAGACCTCATTCATGTCACAATTATCAAAAAACCTTTTTTTAAAAAATGTAATTGTAACACTCAAAGACAACATATAATAAGGACTGTTCCTTTTACTGGTTTTTATTATACAATAAAATGAACAATTTCTATTTTCTAGAATGTAATATCTGGAATGTAAAATCTTTTTCTCTCTCTCTTTTAAGCTGTTTTAAAATAAGGAAAATGTTTAAAATATTATATATTTAAAGCTTAGTAGGTTCATTTTCTTAAAAATAAAACATGTTTTAAAGGAAAAACAGTATAACTGGTCCTATATGGCATACTCACAATTTTAGAAAACATTTCTAGCACCAGTCTATTCTGCATTTGCTTATTAACCTCTCTCACACATGTGTGCTTGCTATTTATAATCTTTGTACTTTTATATACTGGCATGTTAATTTGAAAAGTAAATACAGAATTTATTTCTTTGTATTTATCCAAAATCTAAACTAAGTTCATCACTTTTCCTCAGATTTGAATTGTTTGTTCCTTTTTCACTGCTTTGACAAAATTCCTGAGAAAATCCACTTAAAGGAGAACAACTTGACTTTAGTTCCTGATTTTGGCAGTCTCCCTCCACCTTGTCTCCCTCATTGTCATTTCTGGGGAGTAGCCTGGCAGAGCATCAAGGAGCAGGACACTTAAAGTTGCAAAGATGCTTGCCTTGTACTGGCTGAGACAAAAGAGAGAGCTGGCCTTGGTAATTAACCTCCTGCTTCAAAACTCATTGAGGTGTGAATGCATAAATGGATCGATCTATTCATGAGCTCCTCACTCTCATGATCCACTCACCCCAAAATATCCCACCTTGAAATTGCTGCATTGGGAGCCTTCAGCACCTAAGCCTTTGGGACATTTTCAAGATGTAAAACACATTAATTTCATCATGCTCTTTTCTGTGAAAGAGGGACCCAACAGAGTACACTGGTCACTCTCCTATCCCTGGGACAAAATAACGATACCAGCAACATAAAAGAGGAGGGGTTTGTTTGTCTGAATTTAGTACATGAATGGTTCACTCCAAAGCAGAGATGCCGTGGCATAGGGGAATGGAGGAGAAAAGTTGCTCAATTCACGGTAGTCAGGACGCAGAGAGAGAAGTGAGGAGCCAGAGACAATAACAGAGCAGAAGAATATGACCAGCCTGACATATGAACAACTTGGATTATGCCTGAAATTTTAGTTTTAACTTGTGACCAAAGTCTTGACTTACAATCGGCATGCTGGTCGCTTTTGCTTTCAGACAGTCTTAGATACAGATTGAGCCTTTGAAGAGTTTTGGAAGGAACATTCCAGCATCCTCTCCTGTGTGGGGTTCATTGAGAAATCCTGAGCCAGTATCTCTGTAAAGACAGAGATCTGCTTGTTTACAGGAGAGAGACTCTGAAGGCTGTGTAGAGGAGCCTGAGCCTTCAATGACCAATCTGAGTTACGACCTTTACAGGCTTCTAGCTCACATCCAAAGTGACCCACCTCCGAGCAAGTCCCACCTCATTTAGCTACTGAACTCATTTGTGGATAAATCCACAATGAATATTATGCCCCTTCAAGCCAACACCTAACAAAAGCAGGGGCTTTTGGGGGATAGTGCGGATCTATGCTATAACGTAGAAGGGAAAAATCTCCTATTATGTCTGGTGATTAATGGATGTATTAAACATTTATCTCTTAATTATTGGCTTAAATTTTAGAATTTAAATTATAATTAAAAGCAAGACTAGTAAACACCTGACCAAGACAGTATAGATAAGTAGTGCAATCAGACCCATCTTTTACTCATACTTGGGAGACAGCATAATATAAATGCCCTCTAGTATTTATAAGTTGCTTCCCAGGTGTTTTTTCTCATCTTCAAAGAGTGGTATCTCTGTATCACTGCCGTGACTGTGCCAGTAACAGGGATTATCAGTTCCTGTTGCCATAGCAGCTAGTGAATGGAATGGCAAATGATAAGATGGATTTCTATCACGATCATGGATCCTCTATCACATTTCATTTGTGTTACAGGAATCTCTTCATTTGATGCGAGGTTTTATAGGAGTCCACACTGGCAGATCTAACCCTCATTCCTATGGGGGGAAAAAAAATCTCTATGTCTTCCAAAGCTGAAGAAGCCTGCTAAAGTCAAATTATCTTCAAATGTCTAGTTTCTCTTTTTGGGAAAATTTCCTCTTTGAGAAGAGCTCTCTAGTTTTCCATAATGGGACCCAAGCATTTGGTGCCACCATTATCTAGATTAACTCTAGATTACTCATGGTTATCCATGGTTATCCATGCTGTTGTGTGCATACATGGCCTCTACTTTGGTCCCAGGATCATGCAGCCATATACCTGTCACGAAGATATTAGAATTACTGATCACCCTACTGGCTGGGATCACCCTCCTATTCCTGTTTCCTGCCTTTTCTTCACTACATGGACTTTGGTCTGCATACAATGCAAATTTATTCACAATTTCTCTACTCCTGTATATCCATCTCCCACACTCTACCCCAGGGCTCCGCTCTTTCAGCCACCTGTTCTGTTGATTGACTCTTCTTCATAATTCAATATTTCACTTCTGTATAATTCAAGATTTCGTAGTGGCCCTCAGCCCATTTCTCTGTTCACACGTAAGTGAATAATTAGGTGTTCTTGAAACTCAAGTCTATTGGGAGAAATTTTGGTCTCACTTTTCCAGCGATATCAACATGGGACACAGTAATGTAGCTACAATTCAAGTCCTGACTTAACTGACACATCAAGCCCACACATCCATGAACCAACCATGAGCCTTTCTTCCTCCTTAAGCACAAAGACAGGCACTAGCAAAACTGTGAAAATGGTATAAGATTTTGGATTTCTTGCTAGGACCTCATCTACTTGTTCTTGATGGTGGAATTATTCTATTTTGCACTTCATTATTACTGAACCATGTTATGATTTGATGGATTTTATACGACTTAATTTATGATGAACAGTGTCAGCTGCATGATTACTTGTTGTCTTCACTAAGATATTCATCCTGCAGGAGAGCAGACAGCACATTAGCAGGGAGGTGTTTTTCAGAATCCTCTAATTCTGTGAAATGAATGCATGAAATTCAGGGTCTTGCTTTGTGATTCTCGTATTGAATTCTCTATAAACTTTATATGACATCATTTTCTACTATAAATATCTCTAACTCGGCAGGGTACACCAAGTCCTATCTACTAAGAATCCAAAACACTTAGTTGGTGCAGCAGCCATGCCTAGTCTGGGCCACATTCAAAACGAGCGACATTTGCATGCAGCTGTATACAGTCGTTAGCCCTGCACTTCGGGATGGAACATATCCTCTCAGACCCTAACGAGACTGATCAGGTGTTTTGATTTATTTTTTGTGATACAAAGTTCAAGTTAATGCATGTTTTACATCAGTAAGGATGTCTGGGCACATGCCTAACCACTAAACACTAAAACCTGAATAGATGTATCGGACACCTAAATCTTCACAGAGTTCATTTATTACAGTCTGCAGCATGTGTGTCTTACTAAGGCTCCCACTATTTCAGCCATGGTAATGACTCATCGCCATGCTCTATAGAATATCAAGATGCTTCAGATGTCTTTAGTACATAATTTTAAAGAGGGCAAGAGGACCAACATAGCCATAGGCAAAACTACAAATTGTGATAATTATGTAACAACACAAATTGTTTCTGATATTTTAAATAAGAGGTAGAATATTTTTGTCAAGGGCCTTTTATTCAAAGCATATTTAATACACTCTAGAAAGCACGAAAGTGTCCTCAGCCTGAGCTTGAAGTAGTATACAATTTTTCACCAGCATCGACTTGATTCCTCATGACTCATATTGGTGATTGAAAAGAGGTGTGATTAGACTCACTACCCCAGAACCTTTATATCTACAAAGGTGATCCCAATCTTGGGATTAATACCTCTTGGGAAAGGTTCCAAACTTTCCACAAAATCTGCAAATTTAAAAATCTATATTTCCAAACAAGTCCTAGAACTTGGCATGTTAGATCTACTTAACTTGTACGTTATCTTATTTTTTAATTTCAGATATTATTATATTTTACTTGAGGGATTTAGTGCTTATTTCTTCTACTGTCCCAACCTCTCAAATGAGTGCTTTGTGAGTCATGGCAAAGAAGGCATTAGGAATTCACAGCCAGAATTCAATCTCTTGTTGCTCCTTTTAGCTGTTCATTATGTATTTATTGAAGATAATTTGCAATAGAAATTTTGTCACAGAATCCTGCAATATCTTTTATTTATTATATAATTATCAAACTATTTTGTGCTTCATTTTTAAAACTTTGAGACAGGATCTGACTAAGTCACTAAGTATCTCAGGCTGGGTTTAAATTACCTCTATTCTCCTATCTCAGATTCACAGAGCGTTAGGATTACAGGTGTAAGCCACCATGGTTTTGTTTGCTCGTTTGTTTGTCTGTTTGTTTTTTGGTACCAGGTATCGAACTCTGGTCCTTGCCCTTGCAAAGCAGGCTACGGAACCACTGAGCAAAATCCCCAGCCCCAACCACCATATTTTTTTGTTTTGTTTTGTTTTTGTTTTTGAGACAGGGCTTTACTATGTTACTAAAGATTTTCTTGAATTCCCAGGCTCAAGAAATCTCCTGCCTCAGCCTCCTGAGTGTTGGGACTATAGGCAGGTGTGTCCAGCTTCAAATTATGAATACAATATTAATTATAATTACCAAGACTTGGGTAGCAGAAAAGCATGATGATTGCTACGACTATGACTGACCTTGTGGTTTTGACCCTGTATTTAAGAGGAATGTGAAAAGGTTTATAAATGTGGGCTAAAGAACTGAGATTGCTGTAGAGAGCACTCAATAGGAGATTCTGGTCAGAACTAAGAACAGAGTTCTGGTAAGTATACATACAGTAATGGTCAAGTTCAGGAGGTTCCTAATAGGAATAAAGACTCCTTTGGCAGGTTTACTAGAGACTATGTATATTACACACTGGTAAAAAAAAAAAAAGTATCTTTATTTTGCAGTGATCTGAGACTTTGTGTGTGATTATGATTAAGGGTGGAGAAACTTACGTGGCAGAGGAAATTTCAACACACCCTAACATTCAGGTTGTGGCAAAGGTACTGTTGGCTACTTTTAAACATATCTATCATGACAATCAGAAGCAAGTAAGAGATATGAAAACTTTTTTTTTATTGTATCAGGAAGTACCTGCAAAGTTGGGGACATTGAGAACAGGGTTCCTAAAAATATTAGGATTAAAATAAGCCACATACTCCACATCAACACAGTAAGTGAGATGATGTGAAGGTATCTCAATAGTCAGCAAGACCCCATCCTCCACAGGCTCACAGGTACAACACTGTAAAGCTTTCCTTTGAGAAGGAACATCTGGGCTCCCTGCTCTAGAAGGACCACCTAGGTAATTCCCTCCATGGGATTTGTTTTGCAGTGCTCAGCCGTTTAGCTACTCATAGGCCTCTGTAGCCATGGTACAAGAGGGCCTGGCTATTGTTGGAGCTGTTGGCATACCTTGGTGTCATCTACCTGGTATTTGCTTTACAAGCATCAGAATGCAAGACTGTGGGGCCATGGAAGCTTCCACTCCTATTTCAGAGATCTTAGGAGGCCAGGAAGTTAGCGCATGAGAGTTGTCCTTGAAGCTGTAAGGATAAAACCAAAAGCATAGTGGAGACTGCAGGTAGTTATAGAAGCCAGGAATGTGGAACGCCTACTTAGAAAGGCTGCAAGCATTGATCAAAGTGTCTCCAAGAAAAATTCCATTGATAATATATTTGATTCCTTCACCTCTTCCTCTCAGGCCTGCTTCTTCTGCTGTTTCCTGCTCACCATAAATTAAGCACCTTTGGTTCACCATACCTTTCTACTATGATGTTCTTGCTTTGGAGCCTGCTGGCCATGGCTAAATTCCCAATAACTGTGATTTTAAAAAAATTTCTCCTCCTTTAAATTATGAGTGTTAGACATTGTGTCCCAGAAAGAAGAAAGTTGACTTGTATATTATGTATAAAATTGCTGATAAATTAGATATAATGTATTTGGCCTAGGCATTTGAAATGCCAGAAGAATTTCATTTCTGTAAATTACATTTTTAGCAGTCCTGCACTTAGGATTGCCTCATGATTTATCTAATATCACAGATACAGGGTGAGAAAGATGAACTGAGGGTAAATTGTGTAATCTGGACAATGTTACCTAAGCCTAGAGCAGGACATCTAGAATTCCATAATTGAATCATGTTTGTTTCCAAGTGCAGAATTTGTTTTATCTTACTCTATTACTTTGCAAGTCTGGCAGAAATTAAACTATGAAGACTATTCTTACCATCTGAGAGGTGCATATCATATATCCATGGAATAAGTATTTATCAGGTGTGCATTAAATAAGTGATTACATATAAAGGAAAGCTTCTCTAAAGGTAAGTCCTTCTACACTCGTGGGACCACTAGTATTAAAATACAGCAAAATATCTAATGTTATTTTTATTCAGATTTCCCAGATTCAGATTGCATTACTGTGATAAATGAAGATTTCAAGTGAAATATGTTTTTGCTTCAGTGTCTATGAAAATTAAAACAACTTTATTAGTAAAAATATAGAGAAACCTTAGAACAAATGAAGACTGCAATTGATTGTTTTTCAAATGTACAACTCTGAATAATGAGTTTATACTTCATTCTTTTAAGGGAATTTTACTAAGAAATCCATTTATTTAAATATTCTCTCTCTCTCTCTCTCTCTCTCTCTCTCTCTCTCTCTGTCTCTCTCTCCCTCCCTCCCTGCCTCCCTCCCTCCCTCTTAATGTCAGTCTGACCAGATTAAAAATGTTCAGAGGGCTTCAAACTGAGAGAGAAACAGTAGGCTTGTAGCCTGGAAAGAATCAACAAAAAGAAAACAAAGGAATCCTGCTTCTCTGAAGAGTCCCCCTCTTCTTGAGCCAGTGCCTCCTTTGCTGCCCTTTCCTCTGGACATCGGTCGGCCTCCTGGTCTCCTGCTCTTCAAGTCATACTGATGACTTCAGTGAACTCATAGGCCTTCGACGTGGGACTGGTGCCACCTCTCTGATCGCTTGCTCTGTTGCTCCCACCTGGCTGCACAGTTCCCCAGGTCCTCTTGCTCTCTGGGCCTCTGATGCCCTCAGCCTATGTAACACTGCCCCCGCCCCGCATGATTATGTGTGTATTTTCTATTGATCCATTTCCTCTAGAGAACCATGATTAAGAGATAGCTAAGAGGCCAATACGCATGAAGAATTTTCTGGCTCTTTGTCCCTGTAGGGTCAGAATAATATCTAACTGAACATTTAATATAAATGCACAGTAATTTATTCTGAGAGAGGTTTCTTAAATGATTGGTAAACACAATCCAAGCAGAAAGTTAGAGAGTCACACTTATGATTATATACATCAGTAGATCAGCATATCTAGACACAATTTTTTCATTAGTAAAAACTAAACAAATGAAACAAACACTAGCCAGCAAATAAATAACTGTTGCAAATCAATGTAAACCAAAAGTCCATCATGGTTGATTGCTATTATTTTTATTATATTTTGATTTTCAATAGTTGAAGATACACTTTCTTAGATTTAAAAAATCTACTAAACACAGTCTTATGAACTTCTTTATTCCTATTCACACTGCATAACTTGCATTTCATGCAAACCAGCCTGTTTCCCACTTCCTTCTTTTATAATTTCCCTATGTATGTTTTTTTGTTTTGTTTTGTTTTGTTTTGCTTTTGGTATCGGGGATCGAACTCGGGCCCTTGGGTTTGCGAGGCAGGTAGCAGAACCACCAAGCCAAATGCACAGCCCCCTCCCGCATCCTTCTTGATACCTTGGCCCTACTACTTTCTATTTCTACTTTCCCGCTCTCCACTTCCTTTCCAAATACTTTGAATTTCACTCTGATCGCTCTGCACGCGTCACACATCTGAAAATCTTATACTAGTACATGTAATTCTTTCCTCAGTGCTCTATTTTTGTACTACTATTTACACATCTCTTCTATTTGCACATTTAAAATTCCCAAATAAAAATAGTTTTGGTTTTAAAAAGTCAATTTTGTAAGAAAATTGTCGCAATATTATTGTCATATTCACACTTTTATTTCACAATTCAAATCACCTCTCCTCTCCTGCTGTATTTGTGTTTCTATCTAGCATCCTTCTGTTTGTCCTGAAAAAGCACCTTTATCATTTCTTAGATTTTAGTGCTGATGCTAATAAATTTTCCAAATTTATTTCTCTGAAAAGTTCTCATTTTACTTCAAGTTTTAAAAAAGTTTTACTTCTTTTAGAATTTCAATTAACATTTTTTTTCTAATTGGTGTTAGAAACATGGGCTGCTGTTTTGTTCTAGTGTCCAAGTGCCTAATCAGGTTAATCACCATTTCATTTCCTTTTATTTTCCCTATTCTCTGTCTACTTTCCAATTTTTTTCAGCAATTTATACATGATTTGGTGATTTGGATTGGTTTGTTTCCCTTTTTATTTCCAGATTTAAAAAACATAATCCTAATATTCTTTTAAACCTATTTGACATTTTGCGTGTCTTTTATTGACATGAAAGTCAGTAAGTTTATTTATTTCCTTTAATAAATATGTGGGTAGATTAGCCAATAAGAGAACATTATATCTACCAATTCAGAAAACATTTACTAGGTTCAACATTTATAGGTGAATTTATATTATATCAGAAAAATAAAAGAAAATGTATTAAACTTTATAAATTTTTGATTAAAAATATCATGCAAATATTATAGTTGTATGTGCCAAGTACTTTTAATTTCAGAAGCAGGGCAAGTATTCCTGTGATATATGTTTATCATTTTGCTACATAGATGGGCATGTGATCTAAACACACAAAAATAAAAATCTCTATAGAATCGAAATGGAAATTATGAAAATGTCCTTTCTTAAATTATGTCTTCCCTCCTATATAAACTAGGCATGAGCGAACAAAAATTTATTAGAGTATATTCTGAATTTAACTCAGAATGGGAGGAAGGAAGAAGTGAATAAACAGTGGAGGGAGAGAAGAAAGAAGAGAGAGAAAGGAGGGAAAGCAGGAAGGAGGAAGGATAAACAACAATACACAGAACATTACTTCGTGTCACTGGACATTGAGCCCACACACAGGCTAAAGCAAGGAGATAAAACCAAAGATAAATTTGTGTGCTTTCTCACTTGATATAGACACTTTTTTATTCAAGCCCACATCTATTTCTGTAACTTTAAATTATCACTATTAGCATCTGATACTTACCCAGAGTGTCTGTAGATGTAAGGGCATAAGCTATGTACTCCACAATTAATTCTACTCTCTCTTTGACAGATGCTAAAGGTCATAGTTTTAGATTTCTCTGAGCTTAATAAAAGAATCATTCCTGAGGTCTCTTTAATCACCTGAGTGTTTTCTTAAAAAAGCCTTTCAGTCTGGTGAGGAACAGATATTTACATAAGGGAAATCATTATATTATACACTAATGAAGCCATGAGCTGTGGCTTAACATCAAATCTCCAGTTCTGCAACATGACTGACCTATAAATATACTCAGATGCATTGACTAAATCAAGAAACATCAAAATGTATTTTTGGTATTAACTAGCTCTGAAAAACAATGACCAGTTAACTCAAACAGTTAGCTAAAGTTAAAAGAGGAGAGAACAGCTCCGTCTGAATAGTAAGCTCAGTGCACTGAACTGTCTCAAGAAGCCCTTTAACCATGTGATAATTGCGAGACCTTGATTTTGTGTTTACCACTTTCCTGCTGTTGATAGCTTATTGTTTTCAATGCTTGTGGATGAGCTATAAGGCGAATGGTACACCTCCTCCATTACTTTAGTTCCAAACCAGAGAATATAGACTTAAGAGGAAACTATTACTATCGTCGCTTCAGGAAGAAGGAACATATTTATTTTGTGTAAAACAGGCTTGGAAACAACTGAAAGAACAAAACCACAGGCATGATACCACTTGACTTAAACATACATCACAAGGCTACAGTAGCTAAATCTGCATGGTGGTAGGATACAAATAAATACTGCGATAGCATGGAATGGAGAACTTAGAAATAAACCCACACATGTTCAAGCAGCTGCTTCTTGATAAAGGTGCTAAGAGCACAAGTAGGAAAAAGAACAGTCTTCTTCCTAAACTATACTGGGAAAACTGTATGCCTCATGCACAAAAATATATTAGAACCCCATCTTTCACGAGTTACTAAAAAGGATTAATAGCCTAACGATAAGACTTGAAACTGTCGTGTTAGTAGACGAAAACACATAATAAATGTTTTATGACGCTGCAAAGAGGGAAGATCTTTTAATCAAGACCCAAAAAGTACAGGAAATATAAGCAAAAACAGAAACAAGAAATATCATTACAGCAACTAAAGTTGATTGAAATAAACAAACTGAATTATACATGACTATAATTCTTCTACAGTATCAATAGAATGGGAGAACATATTTTCAAATTGCACACTTAATAAGAGACTAGTAATGAGGATATATAAAGAACTGAGACAATAAAAATTCAAAATAAAAAACTAAAAACACGTATTCCCTCTTCCCTGGAGCCAACTATTGCCTTTCTGTGTATCTTTCTGAAAGAGGCTTCAAAGTACAGTGAGATGTGCACAGCCTTGTTTACAGCAGCTGAACTCAGAACAGCTAAATCTTGAAATAAGACTAGATGACCATCAACCGATGACTGACAAACAAAATATTGTACAATATCTATACCCAATTGAGTGATACTCTGTCATAAAGAATGATAAACTTGAGTCATTTGTAGGGAAATTGAGACCATAATGTTCAATGAAATGAGTCAAACACCCAAACTTAAATATCACATGGTTTCTCTTATGTTAGAAACTAAAAATACAAATAAATATCAAAATAAATGACAGATGATAAGACATAGGACAGATTTTTGCAAAAAAAAGGAGTGGATAAAAAGATGGAAGGAAGGCAGAGGAAGAAAAAGGCAAAGGGAGGCAAAAAGAACTAAGAAGTGTTACATGCATGCACCGACTCTACATACATAACATAATCACAGTGTACTGCAAAAATGCTGTGATAAAAATTTAAACAGTGAAACATAAGCACTAGATATAAATAGGCTTTTATCAAAGGGAGGTATATAATAATAGGTACACATGTCTTCAGCATCACTATTCATCAGACAAATTTATATGGACACTATAATAAGCTATCATCTCACTCCAGTTTAACTAGCTGCTATTAAAAGTACAAAAGATAACAAACACAGGTGAGGGTGTGGAGAAAAGGGGGCCTCTGAACACTGAGGGTACGTATGTGGTTTACCGCTCCCACTTTGGAAGATCCTCAAAACCTAACCGTAATACCACCATTCGATCCAGCTATCCCACTACTGAGTGTTTTCTGGCCATTGACCTAAATGCAATGAAGTCAGCCTGTCAAAATACATCTGCACTCTCAAGTTCACTTCTGCACTGTTTTTAAGAGCCAAGAACTAAAACAGCTAAAGTATTTATTAATCAACTCATGAGTGGTTACTGAAAGTATATATACTATGGGTACATATTCACAAAAAAACACCATCCATTAGAAGAAAGGACACTGCCTTGCCTGTCTGACAAGATAAGTGGAACTGGCAGTACAGAAAGACTAGTAAAGTATGATTTCACTCATATGTAAAATTTAAAAAATGTGGATCTTATAGAATTTCCTAGAGGTTGAAGAAAGTAAGGGACAGGAAGAGATAGAGCACACTTAAACGGTGCAGAGTAAATTAGGGTTATGTAAGAATCCTTTTCCTAGGGCTATTTGCAAACAATCTTTAAATACTGGCGTAAACACCTCTTTAATTTACTTAGTTCACTGATCCAGAGATTGACTCATTTTTAAAAACTTGTAGCATAAACTTTTTCTATATATTTGAAATATATTTTATTTGAGTCCACAGATAATTTCTTTAGATGATAATTAGTAATTAAATTAGAAAATTATTAGAGCAGCAAGGAAACCCAAAAAACACAAAACTTAAATTATAAGTGGTTCAGTTATGAAAAGCTAAATTCCTTCCTGAATAATTAAGGTGGCTAGAATTTAAAGGAAATACCGTGCAAATTTGATAACATTCAAAAAATGAAGTAAAATTCTGCATGCAGTCAATATTCAAAAATAAAAATGATAGAGTTTGATAGTGGTGCTGCATATAGGATAAATTCATTTAATAGAAAACTTTTACAAATAACCTTATACTCTGTGACAAGTAAAAATCATAAACACATTGTATTTATTAACTTTGAAATTTAGAAAAGGTGGGCTATTTTAAGTTAAATTGTAATAAGAATTTCAAAGAGATTAAAAAAAATAGGCAGAAGGCTAGGATAAATTGAGAGTAAACAAAGATGACAGGAGCTAACAACAGGAAGTGTGTAATATTCAAAAGCATATTGAATAAAGCCAACCTTTGTACAACTTCATAGATACTATTAGTCCTGTTGTTAAGATCAATTAAATCACTACAGAAAAGATTTGAAATGACTTTAAATGTCTCTGAACAAACTGATCTTCTTAATCAACAGCAATGAAACAAGCTTATGATCACTAAAATATTTCAGTCTTTTTAATAAACAATTAATTTCATTCGCCCTTCCCCCAAATCCATCTTTTCAAAGGGAAGCAAGGTATAAACGTAAGTGTATTCATGTTTCATAAATCATATTTGAGTATAAGCAAGATATTTGGGCTAAAAATTGTTACATATCATATTTTCATTTTCTGTTTTTCAAAGATAGTATTAATAATGCCACTGAAATTTTACAAAATAAGTTTGGGGCCATCTACCAAAATCATGCCCCTACCAGAGAACCCCTGCAATTTGAGGCCTCTGGGTTGGTAAATGAGAGCGAAGAGCCTGAGAAACTCATGGTCAGAGGCGCCTTTGGCCAGGGAAAAGTGCAGGTTTTTTTGAGTTTTAATGAAATTTCAATGCATTAGTCTCAGAGGATTGCATCACAAATGGCAACCGGGAATTTTTCACTAATTCCACCAGATTTGGATTCCAACTCTACAAGAGGGTGGAAGGAAATTGGGCTGATCAGAGGCTAGAAAATCTAAAATTTGTTTATTGTTTCGTTAATCAAAAAGAAATTGTTACCAAATTATTTTTAAAAATAGACTTGTGGAGTTCAATTAGCAGCTGAATATAATTTTCGGTTGTTTTAGAATATACATTTTTATGGCACAGGTATTACATCTGACCGATTTCTTGTTGCATTCTAAAATGCATCTCATGAAGACGGAGAGTAGAAGAATGGTTACCTGAGACTGGGAAGACAGCAGGAGGTGTGAGTAAAGACCGGTCAGTGGGCACAATGATTAACTTCGGAAACAAGTACTGGTGTTTTCTGTCAGAGCAGAGTGAATATAGTCCTTAATAATGCATATCTCAAAGGCATTATGAGAGAATTTTGAATATATTCAAGAGAAGGAAAGGTGCAAGCTCAAGGTGATGGATATACCAAATACCCCTATTTGATCACTAGCCATGAAATGCACGCATCAAAACATCACATGGTAGTTCATAATTCAACTGTCGACTACAAAATAATTCATCTGAAGAATAAAGGAAACAAAGTCTAAAGAGCACTTTGAATATCATCGCCTGATCATAAATTGACCAGTCTTTGCATAATTTCTTTACCAGAAATCTAAGTTGTTTAGTTTCTTGAGATTCAATAGATAGTTCGGAATCTAGTACCGTTAAAAATCTGGTCGTGTATTTCTCACTCGCTCCTCAGGGACTTACGGGAATACAATGGAACAGCAGCTTCTCTGATTATGATGCTCTTCATTTGGACGGAAAACAAACAAACAAAAAACGACTTCTAGAGGACTCAGTTCGTCTTTTAGTCATGCCTGTCCCAGAAGGGCAGCGCAAGGATTAAATGTAAGTACTTTGTGGAGTCCCTTGATTCCCTCTGAATGGTAGCGTAATTATGATCTTCACTTTTGTTGTGGCTGTTAATTACTAGAGTAGGTTCTGAACTTGCTGTGGCGTTTCCTCAAACTCCCTTTATAGCAGGAAGAGTCTGTTCACTCTTTTGGACTCCTCTGATGCTTCCTGGCTGACTGCTTTCTCAAGCTTCGCTTTTCGTCCTCTGAATTTCTGCCTCCTTTTCCTTTGGGTGGAGGAGTCGAGGCACCAAAGGAGCCCAGGCCCTTGCCAGTCACTTCTGCAGCTCTGGAAGTTTCCCCTGGTGCTGTGCACCCGGTGAGGTGAGTGCTCTGATTTCCACCAGGCATTTAAGTGAATGAAACCAGGCTCACGTATTATCTGAGATATGGCTCTTACAAAATGACGATTTTTCATTTTATCCATTCTTAAAGTCCTGTAAGTGTTACAGAGACATTTATTTTAAAGTGGAAATTTAAGCACAATTTTCCAATTTGTAAGATGAGAATGATCAGTTCTCACTGCTATGTATTTAAAAAGTTAGATATGTAAATAGTAGTTAAGGTAAATTGATTTCTCTCTTTTTTTTAACTACGTAGAAAGATCATTTGCCACTGCTCTTTCCAATACTGTGTGAGTGGTAGGGGAAATTCCACTTTGAAAATTATAAAAATATTAAAGACCTACAAAAAAAAGTTTTTCTAGTATGTTCCAAAGATTTCTTTTTGTTGGGCTGAAATCCTAAGAAAACTGATTCTGGAAACCTGATTATAATTTTAAATCATGATAGCTCTTTGAAATACTGGATACAAGAGGGGTAATATGTCATAATGTGGCTTTTCAAACCACATTAAAATATTGTTTGAGTTGCCACTATTTCTCTTGCCTGGAAAAATAAAGTAAAATAAAAGTTGTACTATCAAGATTTTTCTTCGTGTTTTTCAGTTGTTTTATATTTACTTGGCAAGGAATCTTACCAAAGGAAACAATTCATTTCATCCATATTCACACCATCCTCCTACTTTTTCATCAAATGGCATCTCAAATAGCATCTCACACAGCCTCTCTGCTTTGCTAAAGTGGTTCCACGTGGCAGCACAAAATGCAGAGTTTAATTTAAAAGAAGGCAGTAGAATATTGGCATGAGCCAATTGTTGATGTCAAGAGAGAAAATGCAATAAAGGTTTGCCTATTACTGCAGGAACCTAAAGGTGATTTGTGAATCCCATCCACTGCCCCCACCAAAAATATATATATAAATCCCAATGCCATTATCAAGAGCAGTAAACAAGTTTCAAATATTAGGTAAAGTCAGCACTTGAGCCCAGAAGGCTTAAAAGGACTCTCAGAATGAACTGGAAATAAAGGCAGAAAATCTGCTGAAAAATGAAGCACACCATCATTTATGTTTGCCTAAAAATGAGGTGAAAATAACAAATATACATAATCAAATATGGTTTTGCTTGCTAGGGAACATAATTCAGAATCTATGTAGAAATATTCTGTACAAACACTATTAAAGATATTTAAAAGAACAAAAGAAATAATCAGCAAGTGCCAGTGTATGGAGTAAGCAAGATATGTCAGATCTGTGTGGCTTGTGGGATCTTTAATGCCATATGGGACCTTCCAGGTGCAAAGGGCCTCTAAGCACTGATTGTTTTGTCCCTTCAAATTTCCTATATTAAAATCCTAATCCTCATTGTGATTTTGTTAAGAGGTGAGGCCTTTGCAAAGTAATTAGGTCTTGGGAGTGAGCTTTTATTAATCTCCATGAGTGAAAATACTACACTTTAAAGAGGAGAAATCAGAGCTTGTTCCCCATCTGATCCCTATCAAGTGAGGAAACAATGAGAAGATCTTTGTCTACTAGACAGAAAAGGTGCCCTCACCAGATTTGTTGGCACTTTGATTTTGTACCTCCTACCCTCCTGTTTTGTGAAAAATAAATGTTTGTTATTTAAGTAACCTTATAGAAGCCCAAACTGACAGAGATAAGAGCCTCGTGAAGCATTCTGTGCACATTGGTGACTGGGGCTGTGAAAGGATTATGGCCACAGAAGACTGGAACTGGTGTTGCAGACAAGGAAGACCGAGCAAATGTGGCTAGCAGTAAATTAGTTCCATCCCGTGGGAAGAGAACCACATAGCATGACTACTGCATAGTAGATTGCAAGGTGGGTACAGAGGAAACAAATTCTTTTATTCTTAAAACAAATTCTTAGTGGTTTCATTCATGTTCAAGTGGGAACTCACAAATATGAAGCCCCTGTTCTTTAGAAACTTAACCTTCCGGTGGTAAATTACAAGCATAAAATTATACTCAAAAAATAAACTCTTCACCAGAGATAAAATGTAATATTTGTAGGAAAAGAGAATTAGTTACCTGAGGATGTTAAATGAAAGCATGTTTCATAAAGAAGTCATATTTGAGATAATTATAAAGCCCATATAGACTTCACCGTGTAGAGAAGAGCAAATGGAGAGCCTGCCACACAGCTCCTGTAAACGCAAATTTACAAATCAATGAAGATTGACTTTCTCTGTGTGATTCAGACAAAAGATGTGAATGATCCTGAAGTAAGAAGGGCAAAAATAGAAAGAAGAGGAGAGGGGTGGAATAGAAGGCTGAAAAGTGAAGAAGGAAAAGTGAGGAAGCACTAGAAAACAACATAGAGACAGAGAAATTGAGACTTACTTTTCAGATTCTCCGTTTCCTCCTGTGCGAAATAAATGCAGTATTACCTCTGTTCACAAGTGCTTCTGTTTGCCATCAATTCGGTTTGCAGACAGAAAAGAGGGTGAACATTTGCCCTGTTACACATCCGGTGACAAACATGACCCAGCCATCCAGAATCTTGGAACAAATTAAGTTCACGAACCCAGGAACCACAGCATTGCAGCAAAAATGTATTGTGAAGATTCACTGAACTCCAAGCACACAGATTGTAATATGATAGCCCCTGCATAGAAGGCTCTCCTGCCCCAGTTTTGATCAAAAGACATGAAGGGGGAGAACAGGGAGGGGAAGAGGGAGAATAAGGAGGAGGAGGAGGAGGAGGA
>NW_022900917.1:10055812-10061825 GCF_012274545.1 Fukomys damarensis | reverse complement strand
GAGGAGGAGGAGGAGGAGGAGGAAGAGGAGGAAGAAGAGGAAGGGGAAGAGGAGGAGGGGGTAGGAGAAGGAAACAAAAACAAAAACAAAAAGAAGGAGGAGAAGGAGAAGAGAAAGAAGGGAAAATGGAAACTTGGAAATTTGGAAATGGAAAATGGTATAGAAAATGGAAACTTCAGTGTACGTAGCAGCTAATTAAAAATGAATTTAGAAGGACTGCATAAGATATTAATACATTTAATGTTTTCTTATGCTTTATTTTATAAACCCACTGTTGTTACTTGGGTACAAGAATGTTGTAAAATATTAAAATATTAATATTTAAGGCAGAAGAAAATCTAGACATATCAAAATTAGTCTGCTCTACAGAATAGGTGATTTATTTGATGTTTTCATGAAAGATTGTTTCCCTGGAAGTAAATTAAATTTTCTTTTTAATTTTGATTTTGGTTACAAAATCAGTTTATTTTTGCTGTTTCATATAAATAAGTATAATGCATTTAAAGGGTAGCAAATCATTCAAAATAATTCATTTTGAAGAAAATACCTTCTGTTGGAATATTTTTATAAAATGACAAATTCATGAGGTGATCAAATTCAGTATGTACTATTGGCTATGTACTATATACTATGTATTTTCATAGACACTGTATGTTAACATGGATGTTTAAATCATGGTATGATTTAGCAAGAGATATAATCTAAAATTACATGTATAAGGAAAACCAAGGATTCATAAAATATGTAAAGGTCAGAAAATGTAAATACCATGACGTTCTGAAAACTACATATACTCTCTGATTTTGCATAATTTAAATCTTAAAGATATGAGGTAAACTATACAAATAATGCGAATTGACAAGATTAGATAATTGTAATCAATTCACAACTGTTTAAAACTAAGCAACATGGTGCACTTTTTTTTCATCTCCGTGGAATAAAATAGATACAGCACCATTATTCTGCAATATTTAAAACAATATTAAATTTGAAATAAATTAATAATATTGTGCATAGTATGGCAATCTAGATTTTTAATTCAACATGTTAAAAAAAGAAAATAAAAAGCAGGGTGGACAGAGGTAAAAGTCCTTGAAAACATAGCAGGTAAGCTCATTTCTTGCTTTCTGACTTGAATATTAACAGAATGCACAGAAGAGGAAATAACGTTTGAACTAGATTTAAAATCATGAAGGAATAAGGAAAGAGTGAAGGCACATTAAGAAGAATAGATAACTATGCTAAACAGGTCCACAAACTTGCAGGACATGAATAGAGAACTGTGAGGATTTTATCACTGTGAAGACAGAGATGTCATAAGAGAGGGTGAAAAAATAGGTGAGGCCACATATTAAGGAGCTTTCCATTCCGGATCCAGGAGTTGAGGTACTATTCTCCATGTAGCAGAGACTACACAGCAGTGATGGCGAACCTTTTAGAGACAAGTGCCCAAACAACAGGCCAAAGCCCATATATTTTTGGGAAAATTCCAACACTTCAATTAAACCTAAATACTGAGGCACTAGTATAGAAAAGAAGAACAACTCAGACATTAACATCCTTTGTCTTAAAAGAAAAGCGAACATGAATGCCATAGATTCGTTACCACTGTGCTAGAGGATTACAGACATATGAACAGCTTGGCTAGAATCCCTCTGTGAAACTATAATGATATCAACAGGGAGAAAGATGGAATGCCGGCTGGGCAAGAAGATTTAACACGCTGAGGGCAATGTTCTCAGTGAGAAATTAAGAGAAGCTAATTTAAAAGTATAACCACGGAAAAGAGTAAGTTTTATCTGGTAGCAACTGGGTGAAAAGGACCTCTAGAAAAAATATTTAGCAATCATGACAAACACGCTCATTAATAATTGTTGTATTTCATGGGTTCCTAGAACTTTATTTTAGAAAGCAATGAAAAAGGCTTTTGCCCAGTCATTTACTTAAAGCAAAAATATCCTTTAAAATAGCAAGAAAGTGGCATATTCTTTTTACCTCGTCCACTTGCACCTCTTTTTTACCAGCGAAATTATGCCAAATTCATGTCTTCTCTTTTATCTTCTTTAATGTACAACACATTATTTTTCAATTATTATTGTGCACTTACGGCACCAATGTGTAATGTTTCTCGACTCTACAAATCCCATTTCAGAGTTCTGATTGCAGTGGGCACTGGAATGAAGGTTATCTGAGGTCACTTGTGAGTAGAGTTCAAGATAGAAGAGAAAAACCAAAGAAATGGGAGAAGAAACACGGAAGTAACCAACAGAAGTGATGAACACAACCATCTAACCAATAAGTCAAAGGGGAAGTTATTTTAGGAAAAGTAGAGCTATAGTGATATAACGAGCTTTATTCTGTGCATATTTTAGAATGCATCAACATAAAAAATCCTCCCATAATAATAAGAAATTAGTTCAGGATGGGAAATTCTTGAAGCTGAACTGATTTAATGAAGACAGACAGAATATGTCTGAACTTTGAGAGATAGCGGAATAGATTTTTCTCTGATAGTAAAGTATCAACTTATTATAGATCAGGTGTTAAAATCATCCACAGCTACATAGCCTCTGA
This sequence comes from Fukomys damarensis, assembly GCF_012274545.1. NCBI lineage: Eukaryota > Metazoa > Chordata > Mammalia > Rodentia > Bathyergidae > Fukomys > Fukomys damarensis. The sequence goes on along the minus strand of NW_022900917.1, from coordinate 10,059,251 downwards.
AACCATGATCCACTGAGGTAATTTTATAATTAGCTAGATTTTTAATGTGGCATGCCTGTAATAAACCACATAAACAGCAGGAAAGAAGATATGACATGATTTATTCCATCAGTGCATTTTTACTTCAAAGCAAAAAGTAAATTCTTCATTTTAATGACATGTGCTTTTCCACACTTTGATTCTATAGTGATTTCCAATTATCTTGCCCTGTTACCATTACTGGAAGATGCTTATTCATATTTGAAATGGAGAGTTTCAAGTAAAATCACAGTTTGCTTATTATTTTGACAATTATGTATGAGAAAATTTACAGTTTAAACCAAAACAAGGAATAAAAGAGTATATTGGGTTATGTTGTTTTTCTTCTTTTAAATAATGGAAAAGCATTAAATGATTTTAGGCTGTGAGAAAATTCTATTTGTAATGTTGTGTAATCATAGTAATGATAAAAACTGGATTAGAAGGAGTTAAATTCAAAATATAGAGATAATTTAAGAGTTTGTTTTGATGAAGAAATCACAAAAGAAAAGAAGCAGAGGTCTGGGGATTTAGCTCAGTGTTTCCACTGCCTGCCTCGCAAGCTCAAGGACCCGAGTTCGATACCCAATACACCCCCAAAAAACAAGAAAAGAAAAGGAGGATAACAGTGAACACTGATAAGAATTATGGACCCCAACACTGTTCAAATTTGGCGGTACTATTAACATAACTTACTATTTGAGCCAGTTAGGTGAAAATCCAAGTAACACGACCGATGTACTAATAGGGTTTACAAGAGATGGTGCATATTTTGAAAAAAAATATATTAGTATATTATTTGCTTGGAAATAGCCACAAAGATTATAGCAATTAAACAATCCATGTTAATAGGAAAGAAATCAACACATTTATTTATGTAAGCATAATACCTTGTTATGTGTGACTACCCGAATATATCTACGAGTCATTGCATTAATGGCAATAAGCCAGGAACAGAAAAATAAGTTTTTCATGATCTCCATTATTTGCGGGGCATAAGTCCTTTGAGCTCAAAGAAGTTGAGAGTAGAATAGTGGTGGAAGTGGGGTGGAAGAGTTTGGTGAACTATGCAAAGTTGGTCAAATAATAGCTCTGGAGGTCTGTGACACAGTGGGCGAGGATAATGAAGAAGAATGCACTGTATATCTCAAGTTGATAGAAGAAGATAAGTTGAATGCACTTTACCACAAAGAAATGATGGAGGAGCAGGGTGACGGACATTCTAATCATACTAACGTGATCATTACCCAACGTGTTCCTCCACCTAAAAATACCACATAGCAACTAATAAAATGCAAATGTTATGCATCACCAAAGGTAATAACTATTTTCTTTTAATGTAGAATCTCAAGCTCTTGCAGAGTCTTGCAGAATGGGAATCTGTTTTATGTCAAGATCTCTTGGTCATTAACCCTGAGAATCCAGGAATCTGTGTGGTAGTGGAGGTGATTGAATCAGGAAGGGGCAAGTACAAACCTCTCACAGCCCCGGAGCTCATGGAAGGCTTTTCCTGCCTGTGTTTTATTTACTGATAACTTGGGACTTTCCAAAAGATTAAATAACTCAAATTCCAAATGTTATTATTTGTAAAACTTCATTTTAATAATAATGTCATAACACAGAAGGGCTATAATGAGAGTCCAGAGCTCCTGGAGACTTTTCACATAGCTTCTTTCCTGTGGACGTCCTGAGAAACACGGAGCATTGACCAAAGCTAAGGGTCCAACAGTGAGCACCAATAAAAGACACATTATAAGAATTTTAACAGTTTTGCCACTAATAAAACTGCCCCACCCTCCCGATTCGGGATCCAACCTAAAATACTGCATTGCTTCCAATCTATGGGAATTGCTCATCTTCTTTTTCTCAAAATGTGTCATCTTTTAATGTAGGCCTAGGCCCACTATTAATTTGTCTGAGCCATTCACAGTATTAAGTCTACAGGTTGTGACGGAGGTATATTCCAGGTTGCTTTCCTCAATCAGACAATGATGCGATCTTGCCTATTTTTCTGTTAAGAGGCTGGTTGGGTGGAAGTATTAAATGATTTCTCATATGGACAATTGGGTAGCTTTTCTTACTTTCTTAGATTCAGATTTAATTGTCCCTTCTAGTTTTCTTAAAAAATTTGAAGACCTATATTGTCACATTTTCTCAAACATATCTGTATCTACACATACACATTTATTTATGAATTTGGAAATATTTATCTATATCTATATACATATCTATTTATATCTATCTATCTATCTATGGCTCAGAGGTGTTCAATAGATCCATACTGTCTCTGTCTTCTCAATCTTTATGAATTATCCTTTTGCTAAAACATGGTCATTGCCTTTTCTCTTAGGATTGTTTTGAAATAATATTAGAGGGAAGCAAATTACTTTGCAAATTCCCCTTTTATCTTGTACATTTGGTTTTTCTCAGAAACAGAAGTTAAATAAAATCAACACAGGATTTCTCCTTCTTCAACACTAAAACTGACAGGTCCTGAAATAAAGAGAATTGTTAACTTTCATAATGAATTCTTTCAGAGGAGAAAATATATGGCTATGCTACCAGCCAAAACAGCTGTTAAAGGAATGTATTTCCATATAAAACATAATTTAAAATTATATGTTTCAGGTAAATGGTGAGTTTTAAATCATCTTAAAATTATATACCCAGCTATTTCCAAAAGTGTTTCAACTCATTACTGAATACAATTTCAGTTTTTGAAAAATTGGGTTTTACAAAGTTGCAATTATAAAAAATTCTTTAAAATAATAAATAAAGTTTTCTATTTAGTAGACCTATGAAATAGAAGTATCAGTGCCATGGGAAAAGCTGAAAGCAATTTCAAAAATTAATTTTTGATTCATTCAGTTTACTACTACTCTACTGAATTTTGTTATTACATAAATAACTCCAGAGTACTTGTTTTATGGCTAAAAAAGTTATTGTGACATTTCTGTTCTAAACTTGACTAGTAGAAAATACATGCCATAAAACATGAGTCATTTTTCATTGCCAAAGTATTCACATAAATATGTGATTTCTTTATATGTGTACAGACACACACACACAGACATGGTTTCACTGATAGAAAAAACATTTCTTTCTATGTAATTAAGAGTTCAAGATGAGACTTGTAGAATTAGAATGAATAATGTATAAAATGCATTTCTTGATAAAATGTAATTAATACTAAATATTAACTTTACTAAAAATCCCTCGGGATATTTACAGGTAAAAATACTGATGCTGCAAATTTTCCTACACTTGATCTTCGCCAAAAGGACAAGAAGCGATGCTGCTGCAAATTTTTCTATAATGTGATATAAGTAAACTAAGTAAAACACACTGAAAATTGTTTGGTTGGTATTTATTCTTATATGCATTGCAGTTCTTAAAATTCAAACCAACATTGTTGAGATTG
>NW_022900917.1:10003140-10055707 GCF_012274545.1 Fukomys damarensis | reverse complement strand
ATATATATATATATTCTAAACATAAAGCCAAAACAAATCTGAAATATATCAACAACATAACATACAAAATATTTCAGTTTCAGAAGGCTTTTTTGATAACTCTTTATGTTGAAAATAGCCCATATGTTGTATGTCCTGAAAAGTTAGAATTTAATATTCTTTTCAATTAAAGATAGATTATGATTATCAAAGACATAATAATAAGCTTTATGTACTTATATCTCAGATTCTCTTTTATAGTCATAAATATCAGTCATTTTTAAGGACAATTCAAAGAATTTTTTTTTTTTTTTTGTACTGGGGATTGAAGTCGGGGCCTTGCGCTTCCAAGGCAGGTGGCAGAACCACTGAGCCAAATCCCCAGCTATAGTTTTTATTAATGAAACCTTGATAAACTTCATAAAGGTTATGAAGGAAGACATTTCTAAAAAATAAAAAAGGGGCACACCATGAAGTCAGAGGAAGGAGGTGTGTAATTTGAAACCTGAAAAGTAAAAAGAAAATATTAATTGATTTAGGTGATTTGAGGCGTTAAGTCAGAAACCCGCAATTTAGGAAGCGAAGAAGCTGACTCATCCAATAATATTAGGGATAGTTTCAAGAATTTGTGGGTAAAGTATCTTTGAAGGGTGTAGTAAAGAAAAAACTGATAACAAAAAACTGCTGACTAGTGATACATCTTCCAATTCATCTTCCCCAAATTAAGTGAAACAAGAAAGCAGAAAGATTTATGTGAAGACTATACTCTCAGTACAATTTGATGACTGAAAATGTCAAAATTTCAAAAATAGCCATAAATAAAATGATAAAACAATGAACGCCAGGGCACTGTTTTAACTTTTCCATAGCACTTAAGCTTCTCATGGTGAGCAAAAACAGACATGCAGAAACTGGAGAAGATAACAACAGAAAAGGATTCTATAGTACAAAAGAAAGATACTAGAATACAATGGTGAGTGAAAATTATGCTCTAAGATTGAAATCATCTCTGGGAAAATAGTAAACATGGACGGTGAGAGTAAAATGCCCAACATTTGTTTGAAGAAGACATAATTTTAAAAATTAATCTTCTATAGACAGAATATGGTTGGATCTATTTTCTTATTCTAACAACCTCTGCCTTTTGATTGTATCCACCAGCCATTTGTGTATAAATGTTTTGTTAATACCAAACCAGCACTACAAGCAATTCTAAACAATATCCTAGAAAAAGACAATGAAGGTACAACACCATGAGGCCCAACAGAGCAAATCCAATAGGCAAGGCAAGAAACTAAAAGGAGACGGGAGAAAAAGCAAAAAGAATCAACAAAAGGACAATAACATGACAAGAATAAGTCAGAATTTATCAGTTATAACCATCAATGTTAATGGCCTCAATTCACCAATCAAGAGAAATAGATTGGCAGAATGGATTAAGAAGCAAAAATCCAACAATATGTTGTATACAAGAAACACACCTAGTGCAAAAAGAAGCCCATAGACTGAAAGTGAAAGGATGGAAAACAATTCTCCATGTGACAGGAGCACAGAAAAAAGCAGGGATAGCAATCTTATTCGCAGACAAAGCAAATTTCAAACCAAAACTGATTAGGAGAGACAAAGAAGGCCACTACATCCTTTTAAAGGGAACAATTCAAGGGAAGAAATGACAATCAGAAACATATATGCACCAAATATAAATTCCCCCATCTATATGAAACAAATATTAAATAACATGAAAAACCAAATAACCACTAATACAATTGTAGTGGGGGATCTGAATACCCCACTATCAAAAACAGACAAATCATCTAGGCAAAAAATCAGCAATGAAATACTAGAACTGAACCAAGATTTTGAATGCATGGACTTATTAGATGTCTATAGAGTGTTTCACCCCACAAAATCAGAATATACATTCTTTCAGCTGCACATGGGTCATTCTCCAAGATAAGTCACATACTAACTCACAAAACAAGTTTGAATAAATGCAAAAGAATTGAAGTTATTCCCTGTATATTATAAGATCACAGTGCGATAAAGCTGGACATCAATAGCATAAGAAACCATAGGAACTTCACAAACACATGGAAATTGAGCAACACTCTTCTGAACAATCAATGGATCACAGAGGAAATCAAAGAAGAAATCAGACAGTTTTTACAAATAAATGAAAATGCCAATGCAACATACAGGAATATGGAAGACAATGAAAGCAGTTCTATGTGAAAATTCATAGCACTGAATGCCCACATTAGGAAAACAGAGAAAGCTCAAATAAACAAACTAACGATGACTCTTAGACTCCTAGAAAAACAAGAGCAAGAAAAACACAAAGCTGAAACAAAAGAGGAAATTATAAAGATTAGAGCAGAAATCAATGCAATGGAAACTAAGAAAATGATACAAAAATAAATGAATAGAAGAGTTGATTTTTTGAAAGACTAAATAAAATTTATAAACCCTTAGCAGACCTTATCAAATAAAGGAAAGAAAAGGCTCAGATCCATGCAATCAGGAATGAAAAAGGCGAAGTCACAACAGATCCCACAGAAATCTAGAGGATCATTAATACCTACTATGAGAACCTTTACTCTAATAAAATGGAAAACACAGAAGAAATGGACAGATTTCTAGATACTTATGAACTACTAAAGTTGAAAGAAGAAGATAAAATCATTTTAAACACCCCAATCACAATCAGTGAAATTGAAAATGTAATTAAAAACTTACCAACAAAGAAAAGCCCAGGTCCTGATGGATTCACTGCTGAATTTTACAAGACATTTAGAGAAGATCTATTGCCATTACTCTTCAGATTTTTCAATGAAATTGAAAGAGAAGCAATACTTCCAAATTCATTCCTGGAAGCAAATATCACTTTGATTCTCAAATCAGGGAAAGATGAAACAAAAAAAGAGAACTACAGACCAATCTTCTTAATGAATATAGATGTAAAAATCCTCAATAAGGTACTAGCAAACAGAATACAGAGGATCATCAAGATCATTCATCCCAACCAAGTTGGATTTATTCCAGGGATTCAAGGATAGTTCAACATATGTAAATCAATTAATGTTAATTAATGTTATATTAACAAAGTCAAGGACAAGAACCACATGATCCTCTCGATAGATGCAGAAAAAGCATTTGACAAAATTCAACACCCATTTATGAGAAAAACTCTGCAAAAAATTGGAATAGATGGTCTATATCTCAATTTAATAAAAGCAATCTATGAAAAACCAGCAGCCAACATCATATTAAATGGCCAAAAACTGAAAACCTTCATGTTAAAATCAGGAACAAGACAAGGATGCCCACTATCACTACTCCTCTTCGATATAGTTCTGGAAACATTAGCCATAGCAATTAGAGAAGAGAAAGAAATTAAAGCAATAAAGATAGGAAAGGAAGAAGTTAAACTGTCATTATTTGCTGATGATATGATACGCTACATTGAAGACCAAAAAAACTCCACCAAAAGACTTCTCAACTTAAATGACACTTTTGGCAGAGTAGATGGATACAAGGTCAGCACCCAAAAATCAGTAGCCTTCTTGTACACAAATAACAGAATCACTGAGAAAGAAATTAGGGAAACAATTCCTTTCACAATAGCACCCCAAAAAATGAAGTATCTGGGAATCAACCTAACAAAAGAAGCAAAAGATCTCTACACCGAAAACTACAGCACTCTGAAAAAAGAGATGGAGAAGAATTTAAGAAAATGGAAAGATGTCCCCTGCTCCTGGGTAGGAAGAATCAACATAGTGAAAATGGCCATACCTGAAACTGCTATACAGATTCAATGCAATGCCAATTGAAATCCCAAAACTATACTTCACAGAACTAGAAAGAAGAATCCAAAAATTCACTTGGAACCATAAGAGACCTAGAATAGCAAAAGCCATACTAGGCAACAGACACATGGCTGCAGGTATAACAATTTCCAATTTGAAATTATACTACAAAACCACTGTGATAAAAACAGCATGGTAGTGGCAAAGAAGCAGACCTGAGGATCAGTAGAACAGATTGGAAGACACAAAAACAACTCCAGATGCACTCAGCTACCTCATCTTTGACAAAGGAGCTGCCAGTCCCCACTGGAGGAAAGATAGCCTCTTTAATATATGGTGTTGGAAAAGGTGAATCTCAACCTGTGAAAGATTAAAATTAGACCCTTATCTGTCACCATACACTAAATTAAAATCCAAGTGGATTAAAGATCTAAACATAAAAACAAAAACACTAAACTTGCTGGAAGATAAGTTAGGCAGAACTCTGGAAGACATTGGCATAGAAAAAGACTTTATGAACAAATCCTCAGTAGCACGGGAACTAGCAGAAACAATCAACAACTGGGATCTCATCTTATTAAAAAGCTTCTGCACTGCAAAAGAAACCATCAGCAGAACTAAGAGACAACCTACAATGTGGGAAAATCTTTTTACCAGCTGCTCCTCAGACAAAGGACTATTATCTAAAATATATAAAGAACTCAAAACAACCAGCCACCCCCAAATATAAAGACCCAATTCTAAAGCGGGCATCTGAAATGAACAGACATTTCTCACACAAAGAAATAAAAGCAGCAAGTAAATATATGAAAAAATGCTCCACATCACTGTCATTCGAGAGATGCAGATGAAAACAACACTGAGATTTCACCTCACCCCATGAAGAATGGCTGCTATCAAGAAATCACACAATAGCAAATGTTGGCGTGGTTGTGGGGAGAAAGGAACCCTTCTCCATTGTTGGTGGGAGTGCAGACTGGTGCAACCACTATGGAAATCAATATGGAGATACCTCAAAGAACTAGGATTAGAGGTTCCATTTGACCCAGCCATCCCTCTGTTGGGTATCTTTACAAAATAATTGAAAGAATCATACCACAGTGATATATGTGCACCCATGTTTATAGCAGCACAGTTTATAATAGCTAAAACTTGGAAACAGCCCATTTGCCCATCAATTGGAAACTGGATAAAAAAGATGTGGTTTTTTGATAAAATGGAATATTACTCAGCCATAAAGAATAAGCAAGTAGATCCATTCATAGGTAAATGGGTACATTTTGAGGATATACTCCTAAGTGAAATAAATAAGTCACACATGTGTAAATACCAAATAGTTTCTCTGGTGTGAAAAACTAAAATAGTACTCAAGATCCTAATGAGACAATTGCAATTAGGAAGAAAAGGACCAAAGGTGTAGGGATAGTGAGAAGTATAGGGAAGGGGGAACAAGGGAAAAAGGGCAAAAACATGAGAAAATGTAAAAATGCAATTAAAGTGTTTGAAGCGGGGGAAGGGATGGGAGGGTGAAAGGAGGGTGGGGACAAGGGGAAAAAAATGAGAACCAAGACCTGGCATGTAAAGGTACAAGATCCCAGTAATGAATGCAACTGTACTGTCTACCTACAATGTACCAATAAATTAAATTTTAAAAAAGAATAAATTAATGTTTCTAAAATATTTGGATTCTGTTCTGCTTACAGAAGAACATGCCATACTTACAGCAGACATCTGTAAAATGCACCAGGAACATAAAAACAGACATGGAGCCCAACACATTCATAAAGACCTATTTAGTGAAGAGACTGACTGGAAATCACATGGCACACACACCAGTGCACAAAAATCCATCCTCTCAAATGCAACTATGAAGAGAGGACAACTGTCATCCAGCCTTCCAAATGTATTCATTCATTTCAAATAAGCATTTGAAATAATCCCCTTTATTCAAAATATAAAAATCAAGAGTAGATGAAACAAAAAATTAAAAGGAAAATTGAAGATGAATTGATTAAACTCAGAAAAGACACGGAATAAAATGTTCAACGTGTATCAAGAGAGAAAATAAGTAACCGAGAGTCAAAAGAATAGTGAAAACTTAGTAAGTGGGACCTTCACCATGAATACTTTTTTGATGTCTCTTTCCTTGCTGTTGTCCCACTGTTTTCCCTGTCTGCAATGTTCCCATCTATTTAAAAGAGATAAAAAATAAGGCCAAGATAATGAAAACAGTATTAAAACACACACACACAAAAGGATCAGAGGAGAAAAAAGTAAAAATCAATGACAAAGAGACTGAATAATACTCAAAAGAATGAACTCCCTAAACAAAACAGAGCAAATCAAAATAAATCAATGAAGCAGAAAATATAAATTAACTATAATCAAAGTTAGTTTTAAAAATAGAGAAAATTTCACACATGGAAATGGTTCTCTGTATTCTTGAGAATAGTAACCAAGAATAATGATCTCTGGACGTAAATCTTCAAAGCCTCCTTCCAAAAATGTCATGGAACTTGCAATATCCTTTTAAAATTTTACTTTACTTCAAAAATTATTCTAACTCCTTGATTTATTTGTGCTTTCTCTGGGCAATTTTTAAAAATCAAACTAATTTGTGGCTTATTAAATTTGTTATTTTTTGTTAAGGTATAGGAATTTGATTTAGTAGGAAGGCTTTCTGTTTATCTTCTACCTCAATATTCCCTACGTCAGCCCTCATTTATCATGGTCTTTTGCTCATGCACTTGTGTGAGTAAGTATGTGTGTGTGTGTGCATGTATATGACTTGTCCATTATTTTTTTTCTTGATAATTGAGATGAAAGTCATGTTATTCTGGAAATCATATGATTGTGTTTTGATAGACTATTTTGGATGTTTGCTTTTAATGTATGGATTCTCATTTGAAATCTTTTTGTGATTATAGTTTTCTAAAAATTCTAAAACTTTAATTTTTAGTCCTGATTTTATATAAGGCGTTTTTTGTAGAATTTTTAATGATTGCCTAGGGGAGAGGCCTTAATTGTAAATCATGGGTTGGCTGGACATTTGATTTCTCTACTCATTGAATATAACTGCAGCTATTTATTATTGAGGCACTCTGTAGGTGTGGAGGAAAACAGCATGAGGAGCAGTACCTAACAAGCTTCCACATAAACCTCTGCCCTGGGTAGGCCATATCCCAAGACTGTGGGTTTGACCACGGATTCTCCCCCTGATCCCCATTCCTTTTCCTGGCCTCTGATCACAATATTTCTTGGAAGCCCTGCAACTTTTCACTATGCTTTTAAATTACTGGTTTGGCTCTTGAACATAATCTGTGGAGGTGTGTATGCTCCTGGAAAGAAGCACTGTTCACTGCTACGGGCCAAGCATCTATCTCTGTTACTTTAGTCTATACTTAGCTTCCTGTAATTCATCAAAATGACCATATAATTAATGTACCAATTTATGGGTCCAATCTGCTCCTGTAAGGAGATCTCTGCTGTACAAGCCAGCCTTACCAGAACTCAGGAGATATTTTGCCTGAAGCCTAAATGATCTGATGGCTCTAAGCAGTCATTGATTTTCAATCTGCCCAGGTTCTTCTTGTTCCAAGGATGGGCATGATGACTTTGAAGGTACGGTATTTCTTTGCCAGAAGGAGCACACTCTGCCCCTTCTCAAATGCTCGAGGCCCCTTTCTCCCATTTTTCAAACTTTCCAACCTTATTTCTTTAAATTCGTTTCTCCTTCCATTATATCAGGAGCTCTGAAAAACAAGTTATTTTTTCAAAGTATAATTCTGTTAGTTAAGGTTATTCTTTACCCTCCAGACTATATTTTGAGCTTTGAGACTATTTATACATAGTTTCAGTTACAAATTTATTATTTATGATTTAAAGGGAGTCAGTCCTACATTGCAATAAAGAACTGTAGACTACAAAATCAAAAATAAAAGCCAGAAAAGCTGGCTGAGTAAGCCAGAGGAAGAATATCAAAAAATAAGTTGAAAGTTTTAGGTCACAAACTCAGATATACCCACAATATTTTGTCAAAATTATAGTGAAACTCTTGAGAGATAAAGAGCTCTTGGATATGTGCAGAGAAATGTGGATGGATTCCTTCTCTGTATGATTTTATCCACTTAGATATGCATTACTTACAAACTAGTTTTGCAAACCTTAGCTCACTTTGCATTTGTGTGTACGAGAGGAATGTTGTTATTAAAAATTGTTCTGTTAGAATAAAAGTATTGTTTCATGATTATAACATGAAACCTGTTTCACTGTATAAGCGTTTCAAATTAGAATAATATTATTTTATGAAGTGCAATTTCAAATGAGGCACAATAAACTTACTGAGGATACTAGTTCAGATAAAGTTTATAAACTAAGAGGGAAAATTTAACAAGTACACAGATAGTGCAGCACTTTTGAGTAATCGGGGATTTATCTTCCATCCAGTTACTGTCCTCAAAGAATTTTCTTAAAAGATTTACTGGATCCAAGAGAAAGGATCTACTTAACTCAGATCATCCAGAAATTGCTTTCAGTTTTTGGACAATCTTGCCAACATGAGAATAATTAGAATTGGAATTAGAATAATTAGAATTTGATTGCTATTTGTTAATGAACTTTCTTCAAAGGTGATATTAATTTTTATAAAATAATATAAATAAAAACAATTTTTGACTTGTGAGATGTCAAGATTTAGTTTCTGAGAAACTGAGGAAAAATATGCAAGGATAGCACATGGCTGGTCATATTTTCACTTTCTAATCACTTCTTTCTTCATTCTTGGCTGATTGATTGCAAATCAAGATGGAGTATAAATTTTTGTTGTTTTATTGTAATTATTTAGAGATGAGTTTATGTATATTTCATTGGATTTCCTTTTCTGTCTTTAAAAATAGGTAATATATATTTGAAGAAGCAATTAAAATGACATCTAAATATGATAAAGGATGCTAATCCCTCTTCATAATGAAAGAAGTACATATTATAATTATTTAAGGAACAGTTTTAGTTTTTCATATCAGAGAAACCATTCAGTAAGGTTCAAACTGTATAATTGATAATATGAAATAGGAAAAAAGGGCTGAAGTAGTAGGGGAAGTGCGAAGGGTAGGGGAAAGGAAAGGAGGGAAAATATGGAAAAAAGGAAAAACATGGAAACAAAGTCTCTGTAAATAGAGAAAGGTGGAGCCGGTGAAGGGAGGTCAGAGGTATGAGGAAAAAATAAGAACCAAGATACATCATGTAAAGGTACAAGATCCCAATGACAATTGTTTAACTGCATTTCTATCGTTCTTACATTTAGAAACAAACCTTCTCTAATTTGACTGGAAACTGTACCTGAAGCCCAGTTTTGGAGAAATGAAGGGTATGTAAATCAGATGTCCGGACTTCCTGACACCTCACATACAACTCTGTGTCTGAAACAGACAAAGGCTTACACACCACACTATCAACAGCAATCTTCTCAACACAGTAAAAGTAGATATTTCTTTTGTCTGTCAACAATGCGTGGTAGATGCAAGCTTCTTCGGAAAAATCTGAGAATGATTCCTGGGTCAATATCAATACACAAAGTAAAGTCTTCACTGGGAAGAGAGAACTCAACTATCAAAACTCCGGATGACAAAGCTTGTCGTGCACTACCTTTCACAGAGTGATTCACTACTTCTCTGATCTTGGCTTTCTTAAATGGACCCCAGCAAACAAGCAAACAAAATCAGATATTTCCAACTGTCCTTGCCAGTCTTTTCAACCCCTTTGGTGCTTCAACTAATGTAAACTATGCTGTGGTGTGATTTTTTTGCTATAAAATAGTTTTTCAGTGAAATAGCATGGGTTCATTTGAATGAAATCTTTGAACATTTGGGATACTTTAGCTGCCCTCAACCCTCTTGCTTGAACAATTCATTTTCTAATTAGTGATGTGATAAAAACATTCTTTTAGAAAGGACATGAGCAGAATACATTTTCAGGCTGTCATAAGAAACCCCATGAAACAAAGAAATCTAGGAGGAAATAATTTTTTTAAACACTCAGTTCCTTTCAGTGGACATTTTAAAAAGTCAAGAGAAATTTCCTACATTTCAGCATGTTGTTTACCCTTTTTAGTTTCTTATGAGGATAAACAATTGTATAAATGAAAATTAAATAGGAGAGGCAGCCTTTTAAAATATTTCCTTTGATAATCTGACCCTTTATTTTTTTATCTTCAAACAGCTCTTCTTGTTCCTTTTTTGTTGTCCCTGTGTGTGTGCTTCTGGCTAACACTGAGTGTTTCTCTTCTATTTATCTTTCCTACCTTGTATTTTTAACTCAACCTGTACAGAAAAATATAATGACCAAGAGTAGAAATCTCTTTTTCTACTTCAGTGTACACATCATGTGATCTACGCTTTTAATAACAAAGAAAGGTAAATTGCTAGGGATTGTATCCCCCATATAAACCAACAAAAGTGTGTCTTTCTGACACAGGCCTAAAAATTTTAATAATATATGCTGGCTAAAATATCTTCTCCCAATTTTCCTCTTTATACAATAGTTTATCTCTGTTGTTGGGAAATATCAATTTTAAATGAACTCTCCTCCTAAGACTTCACATACTTAGATACAAACTTTGAACTAAAGTAAGTGCGCCATGCTTCTGTGTATTGAAGCTGATCATAGCTTTTCATCTCTAGGAGTCACTGGACTGCCTCCAGAATTCGTTTCCCTGCTTTTTCAGACATGTGGCTTTGTATGGTTGGGCCAGTTATATCAACCAGGCCTGCTTAAGGCTTGATTGATTTGCTTCTGTTTTTACAGCCTCCACCCAAGGACCTTTAGTTCTCAGAGTTCTTCAAAGATGTTCTTCCCAATCCGCTCCATCTTGCACAAGCTCCTCTGGTAGCTTGATGCCCACAATTTCTGCTCGAAGATTTCACCTAAGATGACCTGTGCAGAAGACTTCTACACTTATCTCATCCCTGGGGCCAATAGCAATTTCAGGTTTATGCTTTGGGATCCTGCAGGCCCTCACTTTTTCTTACAGAATTTTCCTGTCTATTTCGTGGTTGTTCTTTCTATTCATCAAAATGACTCCAGGGTTTGGCTAAGGGTCCTAAGGACAGAATGCTAAAGCCCAGGAGGACAGAGTGTACAAGGAAGCTCTTCTTCTCCACTGGCAGATTAGGTCAAGAAGCTTGAGTCTTGGTGAGCAATGCAAACAGGAACTCAAGGGGCTGGGATGCTGTGCATGGTACCTACAACCACTGCCTCACCAGCGAGGCACTGAGGCATTAACAAGAACAATAAGGACTAAATAATCCACCTGTTGTATTATTGGTTTATCTCCACGAGTGAGCTATGAGCTTCCCGAAATAATGAATCCATATTCCATCAAGCTCTTCAGAATACAGTGCTTCAGAATACAGATATAATAAATCATTATTTACCGAGAAATATAAATGATACTTAATAATTACTTAGTGATTGAATAAGTTAAAATCTAGCTACTCATTGAACTGCAGTTAAACAGCTCACTAACAAATACGATTCTTCAATGAATTGCAATTTTTCTTTGTTTATTCTTCCTTTTCTAGTTTTTTCAATTCCTCCCTGCCCTTCCTCTCTCCTCTTTCCGTTTTTGAGTTGGTTTCACAAAAGCTGCTCTAGGATACACGGGCTCAATTGATCCTCTCACTTCAGCCTCTCAAGTAGCCAGGACCCCAAGAGTGCACGATCGCACCCAGATCGAATTAAAAAATTTTAATATCTTTGTGCATTTGAATTAGATTCCTGCCTTGACCGCAGCTTTGGAATTGATGGGAAGTCTCCAGCAGATGTCTCAGTAGTGCAACACAGTATTCAGGGCTGTGTGATTATTTTATTAAGAAAGAAAAAAAGTTGGGCAATCCTAATAACGTCTTAATTTGTTTTGCAATTACATAAGCAGCTATGTTGTCCTTTATTTTTCTACTTTCTAATGTGCCTAATTAATGTATTTTAATCACTTTAAAATTTTATTCACTCAATTCTACTACTCGACAGCTTTCACTAAGCAACATGTTTACTCTCTCTCCGAAGGAAGGTTTAAAGAACTTTCACGTGAAATGTTTTACAGACTCTAGAAATGCATAACCCTCAGAGAAATGCCTCCTACAAAGTTCTTCAAAGCAAGCAACACACAAATCCACTGAAACTTCCAAGGGTGCTTGGAAACCTCCTTCGTGAAGGCACTCATGTTATTGGGCTGAAGATTTTCAATAAACAATGAGACAAGGAGTTATACTTTAAGAAAAAACACTCTCAAGTTTTTGGATACTAAAATGTTGACATCTGCTACAGTAAAAACAAAGTTATCCCAGGAGTAACTTGATTTTATTTCTCTTGGTAAAAGTAGAACTCACAAAAAGATGTTTTCAAGTATAAGTGAATGCCATTAAAGGCAAAATTTTTAAATGCCAAATAATCACTCCTTTAATGTATGAGTTGTGTAAAAAGCAAGTTTTTTTTTCATTTTTTTATTTTATGGGTACAATTTAGATTTACATAATGATCGCAATCATCATAGGAAACTTGTAGCTTTACATGATGTGTCTTGGTTCCTTTGTCCTCCATTCCCCCCTTAAACTCCACTTCCCCTCCTTATTTACAAAAGCCCTGTTTCCATTTATTCCTTCATTTCTCCTTTTCCTTTTTCCTTTTCCCCTCCTCCCTGTCTTGTTCCCCTTTTCTATTGAATGATTTAAGGGCAAGAAAAATAATTCAGAGGAGAATATATGAAATTGAATGTTTTTCTAAAACTATCCACTTTAAAGTTTAATTTTATATGCAATGTTCTTGTCATGGCCTGGATTTAAAAAAAAAAAAACTTACATAAATATATGTATTTGTTCAATTTGAAACTTTTACCTGGAAATCAGTATCTGCTATCTACAACTGCGGAAAATTATTTGATTGTCTAAAATCTATGTAAAGCAATATTTAGAAAAAATTAAAGATGACTACAATTCCAAAATTGTTGTTTTTGACAATTAAGAAGAAGATGCTTTTTCTGTTAGTTGGGCATAATCTTATTTATCTATGGAGGGCAAATTAATTGTCAGATATTTTAATAAATTTTGATGGCTAAATATTAAAACAACTATGAGCTGCAATCATTACTTTCATTTTATAGAGGAACATACTGCTATAGCAATTTAACTAAGTATTTCTGGAGGTCACACGAGTCAGACCAGGGCAGGTCTAATTTGAACATAGCATTTATAATTTGCCCAATCTGTATTGCCCTTTTTCTTTATAGGCTTCTTATTTTAAAATGGCAAAGTGTTGAGACAGGCATGGTGCCTGTGGAACAGGCATGCGTTCCCAGCTAGACAAGAGGACTGTTTTAGCCACTCAGGAGTTTTAGGCAAGATTCCATCTCATTCTATATCCCTTCCTGTATCTCTCTCTCTCTCTCTCTCTCTCTCTCTCTCTCTCTCTCTCTGAAGATATATTTATGCAAGTGTACATATATTAATCTATCACATGGCAAGGGTACACTATTAATAAATACAATTTTATATGTTAATTAAAAGCCAACTTGCCAGGTGTGGTGGTGCACGCCTGTAATCCCAGCACTCAGGAGGCAGAGGCAGGAGGATCACTGTGAGTTTGAGACTGTCCTGGGCTACATAGTGAGTTCCATGGTCACTCTCTACTACATAGTGAGACCCTGTCTCAAAAAACCAAAAACCAAAACAAACACAAAACAGCAAATTGTAACTAAAAACAAGATGAAGCTTAAAACAATTACAAAACAATATTTATGCATTGTCCCACTATAAAGAAGTTCCACCAGTGAAGCACTTACTGACTCTTTAAAAAAGTAGAACATATACTTTGCTACAACATGTTTTTCATGTTTCTATATTGTGACAAATTTTGTGTTTCATTTGAAATATTATGACAAACTTTCAGTTGCAGTTGAAATAAATTATCCTGAATATCTTCAGTATCTCAACATTCCATAGCATAGAAGTACATGGATGGGGCCCCTATGCTACTTTGTTCATTCTTTTTAGATTTTTATAAACAAAACATTACCAAAAGATAAATGCTATTGTAATTATTGCCCCCTTTTACATTTTCTTCGCATTCATCTGTAAATGATGAACAGTTGCAGTAAACTTAATTGCTTTATCCTCAAAGGGTTCCATATTTCTAATTCCTTTTGTTTCATCCTATTAATAAATTATTCAAAAAATTGAAGTTATTCCTAGTCTCATCTAGGAATTAAAGGAAACAAGTTGGAAAGGTAATTCAGGAAAAAATGATATCTGGTAGATAACTGCTTTATCCTTCTATATTTTAATTTGTAAAACAATTCATGAACTGAGATTTAAGTGAAAGGTATTTTGGACAATGTCAGATCACAGACGAAGACCGAATAAATGACAATTCCTAGTCACCCATAATTTTGATTGAATACTTGGCTCATTTCATTCATGCATAACTACATACACATTTGAAATAATAATCAAACAATGTACTATGCTTTTTAAAAGCCCCCAAGAGCTGTATAAAGGTACAACTGAGAAAGATAGACTACATTTTTAATATGTAAACCATTTTTAGATATTTTGTAATAAAATGATTATTTAAAATGCTTATCAAAACGGTTCAAAAACAAAAATATTTTTTCATGTTGTAGATAGTCCACTATAATTCTTAGATTTTTTCTTAAATTGTTGATTTCTTTAACTCATAAATATGATATAGATATTTGTTCAATATTGAAACCTAAACTGACAAAATTTCAGTAATATATTTGTATACAACTTATGTGTTTTCTAATTTTATTTGTCTTGAAAGGAGTTTTTGCTAAGTTGCTGAATTACCCAGGATAAGCATGAACTAACAAACCTCCGAGAACGCGAGGATAAGAGGAACACGCCATCACAGCTTGATAATTTGTGTACTTTTACTAGATAATTTTTTTGTGGCAAAAATCACACTTTTTTTAAAAAAAGCAACCCACTTTTGTTACTTTCATTCTCCCTGATCTAATTTCAGTCTATTAAATTTTTCCTTACACCTTATGTTATGAACTGCCTTATTGTATAGTTATTTTCATATAAATAATTTAAATATTTTAAAAACACCTAAAGGTAGAGTCATAACAATTTATACATTTTTATTTCACAATGCCTAGCTCTTTCTTCGGCAGCACACATACTAAAATTTTCCAGTGCCCAGCACAACCTTGAGAGAATGATTTAATAATTACCAACAGGTGGACTCAGTCAGTGATGGAAAACAGTGGCATGCGAAGCCTTGTTCCTCTTCCAGGGTTGTGAAAATGCAGATTACCTGGCCCCATTCTCTGAGACTCTTACTGTGCTTGGACTCAAGTCCCAGGATGCAGGTTTTAATAAGAAGTTGAAGTGATTTATTTTCAAAAGTGTTTGTTTACGCTTGTGTAAAGAATTTACATTTACATCGCATCAGTGACTTCTAAAGAGTATCGTTTCCATTTTTAACACACCTTGATATTCTCTGTCCTTGAATTTGCGCCACATTTAATAAATTTTTCATAATTTAATAAAAACTGTAATAAAGTATAATGGTATTGAAATATCCATTTACTACCTAATATATTGTAATATTTAAAATAATAACTAGTGTCTTGGGCTTACTGAGATTTATCAACTCATTTGTAACACTGACAACATATAACTACCTGTGTCTGTTTGTATTTTGCAATAAATACTCTGTGAATATATGAAACATTCATAATATGAAATAGATATGTATAAAACATATCTTCTGAATTAACATTTTATAATAAATAAAATTATTTCTTTATTATTACTAACATTTAATAAATTAACATTTAATAATAAATAAAAATGATCAAGCAAAGTAAAATATATAGCTATGAATTTCATTATAAAATATATATAATTACATCTGACTTATTTCAATCTAAAGACTGAGCTGATTACTCTATTTTAAATATTTTTAAACTCTATCAAAACTTAAAATAATATTAATATCACGTTTCATGTATCACAAATGGTGTAGAGTTAAGGACAATTATTACTTTAATAATAATTGGAAAAAAACACCTCAATTAAAACAGACAAATTTATGTGATCTGAAATCAATCCAAAATTTTATGCTTTTCAGTATCTTTCCATTTATTTATGTATCTTCAATTTATTTCATTGTCATCCTAAAACTGAGAATTTAGTTTCTCATATACAGATCTTTAAATTCCTGGCTCAAAATTACTATTAAATAAATATTTTGAGATTTCAAAAATACAACAAATTTTTAACTTTGTCTATAAGCTTTCCATCTGTATTAAGCTACACTTGCAAAATAATACTGTACTTATTTAAAACATATAACATGAGAATTTTTATACATATAGTAAAATTACTACTTTATTAGTTACATGCATCAGTTCACACAGTCACTTTTTAAATTTAATGCTTAGATGATTGAAGACATACCACCTTGGCTAATGTTAAGTGCACAGTACACTGTATTAACTATAGTCACCATTCCTCACTTTAGATCTCTAGAACTTATGCATTATTTAACTGAAAGCTACAGTCCTTAAGAACAACCACTCTATTATATTTTAATTTGGCTGTATTAGATACAGTATGTACAACGTACACACTCTCTCTGTTCTGGCTTATTCGTGAATACAATGGCCCCACATATGTCCATACTTTCACAGATGCCAGGATTCTTCTTATAATTTTCTGTTTGTGTATTGCAGTGTTCATTGTTTACCCATCAGATGACACTAAGACTGTGTACAAGTATTCTCTTTTCTTTGTTTCATTAACCGTAATTGTCTTTTGTAATTTTGACAATGTTCATTCTAACAGGAATGAAGTAATACTTCACTTTGATTTTGATTTGTATTTCCTTGAAAATCAATGGATATTGGACACATTTTCATGTGTCCTTTGGTAATTTAGATTCCTTCTTTGGGGAAATGTCTATTTAGACTCTGGTCATCTTAAAATAAGATCATTTGTTTTTGGCTTTTGAGTTCTTTGAGTCCCTTATATGATATCAATCTCTTAATAAATATGTGGTTTGAATACATTTTCTACTATTTCTTAAGTGGCCTTTTCATTTTATTGATTATTTCCATTGCTAAGCAGAGAGGTTTAAGTTTAATGTATACCCTTTTTGTTTAATTAATTAATTTATTTATTTATTTATTTTGCTTGTGATTTTGGTGCCATAGCCAAGCATACATTGGCAAACCAATATAGAAGAAAAAAAATTCCTAGGTGCGTTTGTAGGAGTTTCTATCCTACCTTTGCCAAAAATTAGTTGACCATCCTTTTTCATTGGTCCAGTGTCTTTCTTAAACTAGTATCATAGCATTCTGGTTATGATAGCTTCGTAATATAATTTAAATTCAGAAAGTATAACACTTCTCAGCTCATTCTTATTTCGCAAGATCCCTCTGGCTGGTCAGAAGTCTCCTATTTCTCTGAAGAATGGCAATGAAATGTTGATAGAGAAAGTAAATACACCACTTTGGGTTGTATGAACATTTTAACAGTATTAAGTCAAATGATGAGTGTGAAATACCTTTGCATTTATTTGTGCTAAGTATTTGATTATTCAAATGTTATTGTAAAAGGTATTGTACAAAATACATTTGAAAGATAACAATAAAATTTAGAATATTAAACAGGAATATTTTGTAAATAAAAATATAAATGGTTATCACATATTAAATGCCTATTGGTATAGTACCAGGAATTCTATCAAGAATTGCTTTGTGGCTAAGGATTTATTTAATGTTTAGAGCACTAGTCTAGCATGTACAAGGCCTTGGCTACCACCCCAGAACTGCAAAGGAAAAAAATGAATAATTTTCCCTCTTTACTGATCATATCACTACTCTATTTATAAATGACTGCATGTTGTTTCAAAACATTTTTGTTCATATTTAACCATATTTATTCCAATGAACATATCTGCCCAAACTGTTTTTCCAAGTAAAGATCATAATATTTTACACTGAGAATATAGATATATAGAATATAGACAACTTCAAGCTTACTTTTTGTACTTATGAGTCAAAAGAAATGCCAAGAAACCTGTGTTATATGTTCAAGAAGACACCAACCACTATCATGTCTGTCCCTTCCTCTGTTCCTACAGCACGGGTAGAAGATGTAGGCCTGCTTTTCATCTATTATTTTGATCCCATTTTCCTTGTATGTATATGCTACTCTGAAACTGGTTGAAATGAAATATGATAAAAGTAGGGAAATGGCTTCATGCACTGGAATGTAGAAACACTGCTTTCCCCTCTCCTTAGACTTAACAAACCTCTTTCAGAAAGCTCTCCTTCAGTTGCACCTTCAGTCACAGAGCATAAACTCAGTCAACTGATATAATACACACTTTTTCCCCCAATAAATCTATTCATACGCCCCTGTGTCTCACACATAACTGTTTAAGCATATGAGATGACTGTTAGCCTGGGCTTTCTCTTTCCCCTGGAGAATGTTAGCATCTGAATAATCTTTAGCGCATTCACCACACAGGCCATCCCTAGGACTTTTTGCTCTGGGTCCCTTAGGGCTGAGTGAAGAGCAGTACTCCCCTGCTTTCCCGTTTCAACTGATACAAAGTATATCATCCAAAATACAATTAAGGGGAAAGAAAAAATATGAGAAAACAAAAAAATGGAAACAAAGTCATTGTAACTAGGGAACAGTGGAATTGGGTGAAGGGAGGGCAGGGGTATGGGGAAAAAATGAGAACCAAGATCTGTCATGTATAGGTACAAGATCCGAATGATAAATATAACTACACTGTATATTTGAAAAGTACCAATAATCTCAATGAGAAAAAAAACACAAAATATAATTATGTCTCCAAATGCTACAGTTATAGGCAAATATTCAGATGTATCTAGTCCACCAAATCTAGGACAGCTTAGCCAACTGGTAGAAGCAGAGATGTCTCTTGAGCCTAAGGTGGATGGATAAGGTTTGTGAATCTTAGCATAACCATAAATAACGCCTTTCTCTGGTTGTACGTACTGAAAGAAATTTCAGGCAACTGTTCCATCACTGGCTAAAACATACAGCCCCCCAAACTAGCATTCTGGTCCTCAAACTATTTACTGAGCAGAACTCTCTTCAAACATGAAAAGCCTACATCATCTCTTTTTGCTTCTGTTTTTCAACAGTTCTTAAAATTTAACCTTCCCAATCAAGGCTCCCCCAGAAGTTCCCAATCTTACCTGGCTACCAGATCTACTCTACTCCTTGGCAGGGCAGCTCTTTAGAGTTTGTAGTCGAATCCATCACCTGCTAACTTTCTTTTAAACTAAATCTAACTGCTCTTTGCTTCAAAACTAAAAGCCTTGCACAAAGCAGAAGGTAACTCACAGGCTGCAAGGTAGCAGGTCTCAAAGGCAGGACAGTGCAAACTCCAGAGAGTGGTGAGGAGGGGCGCTCAACCCAACAGTTCGTACTTCAGAAGGGAAGCAATCACTACGGAAACTACACTTCCGGGAAGGGATGGATGCAACTCCCAAGGAGTGTAAGTTCTCCACCTTCTGTGTGTTTGTTCCCTTCTACACACAGCTGTTCCCCTTTTATTTTTATTCCCTAGTGTGACAGTTAGAGGATCCCTGGCCAGACACTGGTGCCGCACTCTTGGACACTGGACTAAACAATCCCCTTTTCCTTGTGGAATCGAACCTTCTTCGTGACTACTTTGAAACTCCTTGGATGTGGTACTCAACCCATTCCGATGTGAAAGTTGTGACCTAGTACCCATTTGTTTAGTAACCCCAAGCTAGAATTTATCAGTATCAATTTCCTTTCTAGGTTCTACCCTTTCCAGCCAAAACAACTTGTTCAGTACACATGGTTTTAGGAGGTCATCAGACCTCCAAAAGTTAATTTCCAAAGAGTATCAAGGTACTACTGAAAGTATACACTCTTGGGTATTTTGTATCGCAACAAAAAGGAGACCAAGATACAGTGTTTGGCTCCTGATTACCCAGAAATGTGAGCTTTTATTAATAATATTATTGTTAGTATTTGTGGGCTAATCCTCACCTGAATCAGACTTATCTAGGTTGTAGCTTCCATAACTTTTGTCCAAATAATCCTTCTAGGCTTTCCAAAGCCTTCATACTAAGGTGAGGGGCAGAACCCTTCCTTAACAAACTGATGCAAAACAGTAGTGTGAGGGCAGCCTGAACAATTTACAAAAAGGATTTACTCCTCTCCTACTTATTGCAAAAGTTTATTCTAAATACAGTGAGTGGAATATTATTTTTTATTCTTGGAATAGCACATTTTAACACAAGTCAATACACGTTGTAAGTTAATGTAATGGAAACAATGTGTATGCTAATAATTACAATAAATGTTGTAGATAATTGGATGTATGAGTAAAGAACAAAGGTGTAGTACGTAGGAGAGAGAAGTACAGTTGGTAAGAAAAAGCTGCTTGATGGCAAGAATCTGGAACACTGAGTTTCTAAGCAATTCTACATTTCCTACATGTCTGTGAGCTAAATACATTCTTTACGCAACAAAGTTTGAAAAAAAAATGATGTTCTCTTGTTTTTCTCCCATGTGTCTCTTCACTTTAGTCACAAAAAGAAAATAACATATGTATGACAAACTAAAATCATTAACTCTAAAAATTAACTTACTTTAGTCCAATAACAGAATTAGGCATAAACAAGAGTCATGTACTTGGAGTACATGAGAGAAAAACATGTTAGAGGAATAACAATGCATTGAAAGCAGCTAAAATTGTTATAAGAAAAACCTAGTGGTGCTGAGAATAAAGTAGGGTATATTTCTTGGGATCCATCCCTCATTTTGACATGGTAAGCATGTAAATAAGAAGCTGGCCTTGGGGTTCATGTGCACTGACTTTCCTCTTACGTTTTTAGTAAAGTCTGGATAATTTGCATTCGCCAAGCAGAATATAACTCTTCTATTCATGGATAAGTATTATTTGAATTTGATCAATATTTCATTTCTTTCATTTTTATGGGAAGACAGATTGGCTATCAAAAGAAATGTAGGAAGAATCTATAAAGATGTGTGCAGCATGCTCTGGTTCAGAATTTTAAAAATGGGGAAATCATGCCAGTACTTTTTAACTTAAGCATAAATTCTCTGAGTATAAATTTTGAATTGAGTGAAACTACTTCTGCACCTCACGGGGAAAAAATGTTCAAAACCCTAGTTGACTCTCACTGAGCAAGTTGTCGGGGTGGATACGTTTGTAACTGATTACAGAGAGAAAAATATCCCACTGCACACGCCCTGTGGCCAAAAACGGTTTACAAGATTTTAGCAAAATGTAAGTAGAGCACTGCCTAATACAGAATACCCACTAAACATACACTTTGCTCTGTGCAAGTGAAACATCACAAACACAACCGAAAAAGCCCAATAATTTGTCTTAAAATAAGTGTCTCCTTTGTGTTCAATAAATGAGAATATATTTACTATTTTTTCTAATTCTATATAATTATAGCAGATGGGAATGTTTTTCCTTAGATTGAGAAATTGGCATTTTACTTGTTTAATTTGGCTCAAGATACAACATTTGTAGGGCTGCATTCCAAGCAGCGATTTTCTAAAAGATTCCCCATTGAATTTGAATGTAATTATGTCAAACATTCCACCCCCGAATTATAATCCTAACTCTATAAGTTATTCCTTGGGCATAAAACAAAAACATATGCCTTTTTACTATATTTTACAGACCACTAAGCAGAAGTCTGTAAATTAATACTCCACTGTAATAACTCACATACCAATATAAGTACAAATTCAACTAGTTGTATCTAAAACCCAAATTACTTTAAGCTTATTAAGTAAGCATGAGTTTTCCCATTGCATGTGGCTTAATGTCACCACTTTTTCTACATGACTGGCAGGCAAAAGTCCCACAGTAGAGGAAGGAAGAGGACAGAGAGAACTTGGAATATCTTAGACAGCTATCTCCGCTCTGCTCCTTTGCCTTGTTTCTGGGTGGTGAAGCGGGCAGGGACACACTCGCAATTAGTACGAATTACTAAATCAATATATAGTTTTAGAAGAATCACCAGAGTTTGTGCAGAGAAAAGAAGCCAGGCCAGTCTAGAGGAACTTTCCAACAACCAAGGAGCCTATAACAAATAAACAGCTTGCTGTGGCACGTTTAGAGTCAATACTCGAAGCTACAAAAAGTCACACAGCTTATTCAATACAACTTAATATCCGAGAGAAGATGTCACCATGGGAACTAAGTCAGTGACTTTTTAAGTTTGGCTGATATGTGTCGCTCTTTCTAAAGAACGTGTACTGTTGGAGGAAAAACAAAATGAAAAAGAGGACAAGAGCAATTTCAAGAAAGAGCAAGAGAAAATCGCAGAGTTAGGAGAGATGCAGGGGCTGAGCATATAGCTAGAAATGCACGAATTATGCATGAGCTGAGTAAAAGTGTCAGTCCATCTCTAATTAAAGAGTGGGAGGGAAAAATCAAGGCTTTTATTTATACTGTCTTGCATTGTACTATATGACAGCCTTAGATTGGATGAGATCTACAAAGAAAATAAATGCATGAAGAAAAGGAGGGATCATAAGCAAGAAGAAACTAATAAGCTCAAAAATATACTAAAAAGGGAAGAACAGTCTTGTTTCTGAGCCACGTAATTCATGTGATACTTTTCCTATGTTAACTGCTTCTAAAATTTTTTATTCTACCTAATATTCTACTTCATGTGGAAACCCGATGCTTTGAGCTAGCTCCTGTATGAACATAGCCACCTGCAAACTGAACGCAATTTATAAAACTCAATAAAAGGTGAGCACAGCTCTTCACAGAGAGTAAAATTTCCTCTGCTCTTATTAAGAACATTTAAGAAGGAGTTAGTTGTTAAATATGAAGACATTCCAAACTGTAAGATTCGGTACATTTATAAAAGCTAAAACATGCCAATTTCTGGTAAGGATCAAAAGTACAGCTTTCATGACTTGTAGGAATATAAAATGAGAAGCTGTTTTGGAGGACTATTTGGCATTACCTTGCAAATCTAAATGCAATCTTAATATATGATCAAGTAATTGATCAAATAACTTCATCCTATGAATCTCCCCAATTTATGTGAAAAAATATGTTCACACAAAAATCTACAGTGTATATAGAAGTTTTGATCATAATCAAGAATACTAAAAATTATACAGATATCTTTCTATAAATAAGTGGGTACAAATATTTGTTATTTCCATATAATGGAACGGTATTCAGTGACCTACCTCTCTATGCAGACATGTATTAATTGCTTCTTACTAAGTAAAGAAAGGCAGTATCAAAATTCTATATAATACCATATATGATTAAATTTATGTGACCTTTGGGAAAAAACAAAACTATATAGATAGTAAATGTTTTAGAATAAGTACTCATTTCTTAAAAAATATTAAAATATAAGCAACAAAAAAGCTAGCTAAATGGAACATTACTAAAATTATAAACACATATGCTCCAAAAGATACCATTAAAATGGAAAGAGAATTCACATAATGGGAGAAAATGTTTGCAAATCATCTATCTAAAAAGGACTTACATGCACAATAAATTATAACACTTATAATTCAACAAATAAAATACAAACAACCATGTTAAACAGAAAGAAGCCAGACATAGTAGTATGCACCTGTCGCCCCCATCTTCTGGGGTGTGAAACAAAGGAGGATTGCAAGTTTAAGCCCAGCCTGGGTCCCTTAGGAACATAGTGAGATCTTGAGTCAAAAGAGAAAAAAAAAAAAAGGCTGGAAATGTAGCTGAGTTGGAAGGCTCTGGATCCATTCTCTACTACTATATTAAAAAATACAGAATAAAAACAAAGTTTCCAAACAGACACTTCTTTGTAAGAAAATAAACGTTTAACAATTAAATGATGGAAAAATGCCTAACATCGTTACACACAGGAGAAATGTAAGGAGGATGTGACGCATAGATAGGACAGGAATGAGGAGATGTTCATCAAAGGATATAGAAGGTGCAGCCCGTTAGGAAAAGTACATTCCAAGAGGTCTATGGCACTGCAGTGTAACACAAGTCAGCCACGGTAGATTATCTTTCCAAAAACTGTGAAAAGATTGATTGCTATAAGCTGTCACTACAAAGTAGTAACTATTTAATAGTGTGCCTTAATTTAGCACAATTGTCTTATGTATTTTATTTGTTTTTGGCCTGTTAGTCTGGTTGTCAATCTGTTTATATGACCATTGACTTTGTAATGACTTATAAGATAAATAAGTGAATCTTATAGTGGAAAACAAAAGTGAGATAGACGGAAGAGGAAAAACAAAAAGAATTAAGATGTTACATACATGCACCGGTTTCCTACGAGTGCAATCATTATGCATTGCAAACATGGACTAATGAAATTAAAAATTAAAAAAGGTAACTGTGACATGATAATGTTCACAATGTGATATAAATGCATGCCATGCTCTTAAAGATGAATACAAATGAGAAAATAGACTATGATGGCTGTAATTTTTTTTTTAAAATTAACAAGAAAAACAGCAAGTGTTAGCAAGGATGTGGAGACGTTGCAGCCCTCTCCTGCTACTGATGGAAATGGGAAAAGATAATTAACAATGTGAAATAGGATTTCACATTTACCTCAGCAAGATATTCCTGAATGAGGACATAGTCCAGGCCAAATCCTCTGGAAAGCAGCCAGGGAGTCACGGAGAACAATGAGTCCTGTGGCTGAGAACCACACATCTTTCGTTATGAAAAACACAATAAAACAATACAAGAAAACAATGATTCCCAGAGAAGCAATAGTGCCACTGAATTCTGTGTTCTCTAATTTAGCTCCCACATATATAGCAGGCCAGGTCATTAGGGTAAGATTAACTGTGACACAGAGGATCTATTTCCATATAAGCCAGACTTTCTGGAAACAGCAAAAATTTTCACAATGATATAGTTAACAATATGCAATAGGAAGAAAAGGGCTAAAGGTGTAGGGAAAGTGGGAAGGGTAGGGAAAAGGGAATAAGGGAAAAGAAAAAATATGAGAAAAGGAAAAAATGGAAATAAAGAGTTTGTAAATGGGGAGGGAAGGAGGGGGTGAAGGGAGGGCAGGGACAAGGGGAAAAAAAATTGAGAACCAAGACCTGTCATGTAAAGGTACAAGATCCCAATGATGAATGTAACTGTACTGTATACCTAGAATGTACCAATAAACTCAATAAAAAGAAAAAAATTAACTAGCAAGTTCAGGGGAACTTAAACTCTGACGGTAATTTTTAGAATGTGGAAGCTGTTATGTTCACATCTGGGTCTTCCAGTCTAAGCGTGCATATTTGGTTATGATTTGTAAGACAGAATTGTGCTATGTATTAAGTTCTTCAACTGAGCATCTAGCAATGTAAAAAGAACAATATTGTTTTTCTTTCCTGTTACACTTTCTTTTACACTGCATGAGATGTTGACTTTGCCTTTGAAAAGATGTCAAATTCTTCTAAATTAGCTACCCTAAAGAAGATAGGGAATCCTTGAGAAGTTAAAGAAACGTTGGTTGCTTTCAATTTATGTTTTTTTCCAGTTCAAAGAACTGTCTCATCGATTATTTGAAGTAGTCAATAATTTTACCAAATTTTATTTTCTTACTACTAATGACTTAAAGTGTATTAATTAACTATGAGATGACAGAGATGATCATAACTAAATTCTGAGAGCAGAGACTTTTGAGATGTATACTAGAGTCAAAATACTTTATATTTCATTTCTAAAGTCCTGAAGTTTGGGAAAGACTTTTACATTTGGTCCTCTAAGTTTTGAATTTTCTAAAAACTTGTAAATATTGTATTCAGAAAAACATCCTATAAAGTAGGATGTTTTTATATTATACTAATCTAATACATTTTATATTAAAAAGAAATGAAAAGAAAAATGACCAAAATTATGTCTTCATAAAGCACCAGGTTGGGGTGCTTTGTTTCACCTATAAATATTTTAAGCTGGCTGTATTTAAATGTTAAGATTAAGTCAAGAAAGTGCATGTTATAGAACTCCAGAACAACAAAACATTTTGCCACACCACACACTGTGATATACAATAAGACTCAACTATTTTGGCAAGTGTATTTGTTTTACTGAAATTATTTCAAAGGTTCTTGCTGTGTATGGCATAAAATCTATCTGAGAACTACCAGAATTAGTTAGTGGTGATTAGGAAAATCATTCTCTCCTGGTGGGGGTGGTAGTGGGAGCCCTTAATCATCATAGAATTAAATATGAGCAGTTTCTTTGGAAATCTTTCTTATGTGGCTGTCTCTCAATAGCAATAAAATTCTACATGTGAATGGGGAACTGGTTTTATTCAGTCATTTTTCCATTGTGCATTAATCTTTGTGTTCTAATCTTACAATATGAACAACATGGGCCTTCTACCTTCAATGGCCATAATAAAGGCCTTCACATTTCTCTGGGGAAGTGTTTCTTGTGATTATGAAACTGAGCTTCCAGCTTAGTATATTCAGCTTCAGAATTACTGAATTATCGGTAGGATATTACAAAAAAGTAAAATAAAAGATTAATTCTTTCCCAGAAAAAAATTGAGATTGGCAGGATTCCAAATGTACTCTTTAGGAGGCTGAAAAAATAGTTTTTTACTTGACCCATAGTTTTATTGTTAAGTAATTCAAAAAACATTTCTCTAATAGGTAAAAAAAATTTCCAAGCAATGAAATGAAATATTAAAACTCACACCTTACATAAAGTGGTATCCTTTTTTGCTGTTCCCATTTTTCCTCTGAAAACCTGTCACTCCCCATATCCTTTATCTCCAAGCTCACCAACCCAACTTTTAGATGTTCTCCTTTCTAAACTATTAATCTTCACTTACTGTTTTTTTTTCTTAAAACTCCCTCTTCAAAATATATTCATTAATATTACATTGTAGCCGGGCGTGGTGGCACATGCCTATAATCCCAGCACTCAGGAGGCTGAGGCAGGAGAATCACTGTGAGTTTGAGACCAGCCTGGGCTACATAGTGAGTTCTAGGTCAGTCTCAACTACATAGTGAGACCCTGTCTCAAAAAACAAAACAAAACAAAAACAAAACAACAACATATATATTACATTGTCACTTCAAAACATACCCTTTCAAAAGTTTAAGGTTAATTAACACATATTGATTTTCTTGTACTTGTAAAACTACATATAATTTATTATTTTAAAAGATCTTATTTTGTCAGGTAGTTTGCAAATAAATAGAAAGAATGTTATGCTTATATGTCTATTCTGATGTCTATCTATATCTATCTACTTAACTGTATATATGGAAATTTAGAACTCATCTTACGGTGCTTTAAATTACATAATTGCGAAAACTCCCCTTTAATTAAGCTATACATAGTTTATGGCAATTATCAATATAAAAATAATAATAATTAAACATACTTCCTTTAAATAGACTTTGCTACAATAAGTTATAAGGTTTCTGAAAAAATCGTAACTTCTAAAAAACAATAAAGAAGCTAGGCATGGTGGCACACACCTGTAATCCCAGAACTCAGGAGGCTGAGGCAGGTGGATCGCTGTGAGTTTGAGACCAGCCTGGGCTACATAGTGAGTGCCAGGTCAGTCTCAACTATATAGCAAGACCCTGTCTCAAAACACCAAAAAAAAAATAAACAATAAAAAATAATAAAGAAGTCTACAATCCAGTCTTTTGGTTGCTAAAACAAAATTAACAGTTAATTTCGGTTTTAATTTAGTTTAAAATTCAGAATCTATAAAATGATATTGACATTTTGAATATCTGAGAAGTGATATGTGCTTAGGGTTGAACAGTTCCCACATCTTTTTTCTCGTCAAAATTGTTATATTTCCATGGAAGTAACTCTGCTAACACTTCAATTTTAAATAATTCTGAACAAATATCAAAAATTAAAACTATTTGTGGCATTTTTTGTAGTATTTGTGAAATCATTTCTCATATAAAATTTCTTCAGAATTAATACATTATCACCTTGTGTAAATGTTTTTAAAAGTCATTTAATTCAGAGTAGCTCCTTCCAGAGAGTTTGAAGTACAAAGAATTATTTTAATTTGTCATTCATTCATTGTTCAGAAATGCTGTAAAATGACACTTTGAAATAAAACTCTGTATTACCACAGAACATGAAATAAGAAAAATGTGGAAATTCCACTCTTAAGATTTTATTTCTTCTAAAAGCAAAATTATTGCCTCATTGATTTCCATAATTGTAACTTTTTTCTATTTTGAAAAAAAAATGCTGATGGCATTAATTGGCACTAGGCGATTAGAAATGAGCTTTTCCAATCTACTCTCCTTTTAGGACAATAAAACATAAAAAAGATTTAAAGAATATTCTGAGTAAAATATATTTGTTTGTTTTTGTGTTTTTTACAATAATTTTCTAGTTATAATTTTCTTTTAAGTTTAGCTTCAAAATGTCTGATTCCCTTCCTCCTTCAAATGTCAGAGCTTTTGGTTGGCATGGATGAACTGTGTCATAATTCAAAACTAATACTTTTTTGACTGGTTCAGCAGTTTTTTATTTTTGCAAAGGGCATATCTAAAGTATTAAAAAAAATACTGACAAGTTCTCTCAAACTCCACTTCAAATGCAGCTGTCCCTATCTTGTTCGCTTAGATGACCTGGTTTATATTCTGTCAGCCTGTCAGAGGTTGCTGCACATACAAAAGTTCTGAGGAGTTGGCTTGGTTTGTTTACTGGTGCGAAGGGTGATAAAGGATAGAATCCTCCCAAGTTGAAAGCAGTAGCACTTGGCTTCAGGTTGTGTCTCTGTGCAAGTCCTTAATAAGTTACAGAAATATGCATTATTCATTTCCTATCCCCCAACTCAATAGAAATGCTCAGCCTCAAAGTAATCATTACTATTAGCAGTTCCCTTCATTGATGATGATGATGATGGTGATGATGATGATGATGATGATGATGATGGTGATGATGTTTTGTTTTTTGAGACAAGGTCTCACTATGTAGTTGAGACTGACCTGGAACTCACTATGTAGCCAAGGCTGGTCTTGAACTCACAGCGATCCTCCTGCTTCAGCCTCTAGGGTGCTGGGATTACAGGCATGAGCCACCATGCCTAGCTCTCCATTTTTATTATTTACAAAGATGCATCTGTTATATTCTCCTAAATTCTGTAAAGAATAAAACTATTCTTTTTTAAGCACTCTGGTTTCAGCTCAATATTTCTACCATCTCCTACAATTTGATGAGAATAGGTCCTAATTACATCACACTAGGAAAATTGTGTTTTGCTGTTTTATGTGTTCTTGATAGGACATGATCACATATGTTTCTCCTACTATGTAAATCACTGAGATTTTTCTGACTGAATTAATAATTGGTTTACTGGAATTTGTACTTGATTCAGTGTATTTATGAAATATTTCAGTCAAAAGTTGCAATAGTATTTCATTTCAAATGAAAAAATAATACCTTTTCCACATACTAATATTATTCAGAACATTAAGTTCATACATCATGCAGAATTATCTAGAAATAGAATAGATAAAAGAAGATTAAGGAATATGACTTATGAAGACAACACTGCATTTTGGAAAGAATCTTGGAGAAAGCCACTACTGATAAATTTGAGAAATCCAAGAAACCTATTTTGTTTGGTAATGGAACTGTGGTAATGTCAACTTCTTAACTTTGGTTATACAAGATGCCAACATTATTGGATATAAAATGTCCAAAAATGTCCAGTATATGGAAAAATCTCTATTATCTTTGCTTTCCTTCTGCAAGTCTAAAATTATTTCTACATAAATTGTTTAAGAATGTGATGAAAGGTTCTTTCGATGATATGAATGCTTTAAAAACTCTTGAGAATTACATACTCTCATATGTGAATATAAATTCTGAGTCACATTCACATTCTTGTACTCAATGACCCAAAAATTTAGGAGACATGTGAGCCCTGAAAAAGTAAAATAATATTCCTTGAAATTTATGAATGTGACTTCAAGCTCTGTAATGTCTGTTCTCTGTACTAATCACTAACAATTAGAATAGGTTTCTTATCTGAAGTTGGCCAATATTATATCTCCTTTTCTCAGGTAATAGTGTTCTGTTAAACTTGTAGGTTGATAAAAACTAAAGTCAAAGGGACACATGTTTACATATTATCTGAGCATAAAAATATACTTGTTACATGTACACATTGCATACTTAATTGCTAGTAATTTAGAAAAATAAATTGCGATAAGCAGAATTCCACAATGTGTCATAAGATTTCCCATCTCTGGTGTACACAAAACTTTTATGTGCTATTCAATAAAAAGCTACCTAGGTGTTACACAAAGGGCTTCTATAAGGTCAAAGTCTCCAACCAGTTGACTTCACAATAGGGAAACGACCCTTACTGAGTTTAGGCTAATTAGCTGGTCCTTGAGGAAAATATGTTGGTAGAGATGTTTCCATCTCACACAAGTGAGATTTGACTAGAGTGTATTACTGGCTCTGAATTTAGAGGACACAGAGAAAGTTGAAAGTTCCTAGGCTATTATAGCAGATCCCCTGGCAGACGGCAAAAGAAGCTGAAATATCTTAGTTTTGCACCTTCAAGTAGCTGAGTTCTGAAAATAGCAAAAAGTCTTAGTAAGTGGATTTTGCCCCCAGGAACCATAGGCCAGAACTCAGCTCAGCCTGTGTATAAAGTTCATCCTCAGCAGAGAAACGAAGCACACAGGGCTTCAGTTCTGTAGAGATGGGAGGAAACTCTTGAGGGTTGTGTGGGGGTCACTAAGTTTATAGCAACTGGTTACATATGGCAGAAAGTAATTTTAGTGTATCACCACCTTCCTACCAAACAGTTAATATATGAGCTTGTTTAAGAAATTGGTGATCTGTAATCAATTTCAATGTTAACTTATGTTTTGTTTTGGTGACTTACTTGGAAAAAAGATAGTCATTTACATAGGTAAGAAGTTACAAATGTTACCATTTGTTTTACCATTTGGAACTGTTCACATAGATATTTTGGGATCTTCTTCAGTTAAAATGACCTGAAAGCTAAAAGAAGTAAGCAGCAGCCACAGAATACAAAATCCCAACAATGTTGATAATATTTAAACGTAAGTTTTTTGCATAATTATTAACATATACAAACTTTCAGTACAACTGTAAAATATAATATCTTGTTCTATTATACATTAGTTTATTTTGCAAAGTTTACCATTATCACTCTGTGAGATGTTACATATAAATCTTGCATCATCACTTTGGACTTTGAAAAACTATTCAAATGATATGAAGATTTTGGAGTTATCTTGAAGATATATAAATGGTGACAATATAATTATATTTATCGTACCTTTTATATTGGAAACTTGAGGTGTACAAATTTAGAAAAAAAGTCAATTCAGAGTCTCCAACTTAGTGAATTACTTCTTAATGGAGATGAAATGTTTCAATATATCATCAGTGTTGGCAGCATACTTTTTAATCCCAACGTAAGTACAAAGCGACACTGAACTACATAAGTGAAAAAATACTAAGTCATTCGTGCCTTAAAACTTTTTTCTATCATATAATTGAGTGTCCTGCTTTTAACTGTAATTTTAGTAAGTAAAATATGTAAATGAAATTTGAATAAAGAATTATAGAATCCCTGACTCTTTTCCATGTAAATTCATTTTAAAAAATTATTGACATAGGCCATGTAATGTAAAAACCCACCTGCATGAATTAAAGAGCCCTGCTGTGAATTACAGACTATCCATGGGTCACTGAAGCACATCAGAAAAAACTCAAAGGACTAAGCCCTGCTGGTAAAAGATGGGTATCTAAACAACGGAACAGATGGCTGCTCTTTTGTTGATGATTTCTAGAGGCAATACCTGCATAATCTTCATAACTCTGAAATTCACAGTGTTCTCTGTTATATTTGATTTCAATATCTCCTGTTTGAATTCATTCCATCTTCTGATGCTTGACCATTGCTTTTTTTTTTTTTTTTATACCGGGATTGAACTCAGGTCCTTGCGCTTGCAAGGCAGGGCACCAAACCGCTTAGCTAAATCCCCGGCTGCTGCTTTTGAAAAATACATCTGCAGGATTTTTCTAGTAAAATACTTTTAATGGCTTCCTTGGAAATAACAAGCTTATCTAAATTTTTCTTTTTATCCCAATATTTTCTTTAGCTTATCTAAATTTAAATGTTCCATATTCTCCTACATTTGTATAATATGCTTCACCTATCTAAGATTTTTCTTAACATCAGTGATGTTGACACTGTTGTGATTATCTTGGCCTGATCATTACAATGTAAGAATAAAAACTTTAGGACTTGGAGGAAATTACAAAATAGCTGTCAACATCTCATATTATAAACCCATGAGTAAAGAAGACCGATGTACAATATTTTCTGATTTAAGAAGTCAATAAATGTTACTTATCCCCTATTTTCTCATTACTTCCATTTTGAACAATTGTTGTACAGTTGATCACGCAGAGTTTCCTCTCAATAGGGTCTGACTTTTGGTTTATAGCTATGCTGGTATGACCACTACATTCTTGGTAATGTTATCTTTCATGGCGAAGTTTACTGGCGTAACAAAAATGTACATGAATGGAGAGATTCATGCAGTAGGCATGGCTGCTGTGGGCTTTTGATGCCCATTCACATATCAAATGGAGATGCTTCATAAATTCTATTAGACCTATGACATCTGGGATTTCAGTGAAATTCAGAGAGAATATAAACTAAGTATTTTACAGTGAGAATCAATGAGAACGCTGATAATCCTAAGATGTCAACCTATTCCATTTGAATCAAAACGTGTTTGAAGACAGGAAGAAGGCAATGACATTTTCAGAAACACAAAAGACACTGGACCCTGTAATATTATTTTTAATGATTTTAACCATTTGCTACATTATTCATGCTGAAGGTGCTGATATAGAAGAAAAAGTAAAAATAAGTCAGCCACAAATTGGTTTTCCTTTTAGTCATTTCTGCCTAAGCAAGCTAAAGGAAGTGTGCTGGTGGTATACAGTGCAGGTGAATAAATAAATGAAAAAGAGTGCAGCTCTTTTCCAATAGCATTTCCACTTACAAATATGAAATACACACTTGCAAACATGAAGTAAATGGGCCTGCTTGTGCCAGTGGAAAAAAAGCACATTCTATAATTTGGATTACTACACATGTAAGTTAAATGCTCTTATATTTGTATTGAAAATTGGCATTATCTACTACAAAAGTGAAAGATAAAATTCATGCAAGTGATGTAAAATAGTGTCTTTTTCTAAGTCTTTTAATGTAGAAATATATTAAATAACCAACGAACTATTACTATTACTATTAATATCTATTAACTATTACTATTAACTATTACTATTAACGAACTATTAACTATTACTATCAAGAGGAACTGGAAGAAAAAGAAATACTTTTTAGTTTACCAAGTAATTACACTTTCACCCAGCTTTTCAAACAAGATGCTTCACATTTTCATGGGATATTAGATCCCACAAATTGTAGAGTTGGCCTGGTGTAGGGAAAAGGAGTTCTTCGTAGATTTGATGAAATAATCAGAAAAGGCACACTGGATAAAAGACTCTTGTAAGTATTTGATGGTAATCCCTTGTGAGATCATGCAGTCATCTGAGGCTTGTCAGCATCTGACGGCAGTCCCACTGTGAGGGCATGGAGAAACGTCCTTCCTAAACTTGGGTGTAAACGTGCTCTTCTCCTTTCCTTCACATGCTCATTTTCACCCTCCATCATTTTTGTTATTTATCTCGAGGTAAGGCATTTCAGTTAGAATGGCTTTTGGCTACAAGTGAAATGATAGCCTAATACATATTTTATAATATAATGTTTAACAGGTCTGTGTTATCCAAATTGAAGCATTATTTTTGAAAGCTAATTCAATTAATTATGGATTACGTTTTCTCAAACTCTGCTGAACTTTCTTGGTGGCATCCTTTTCAACCAACAAGTTAATTTTTTGTTTGCTTTTTTTTTTTTTAGCTCCAGCAATTCCTCTACATACTTTGTGTTTCAGATAAAGAGAGTGGGGAAGCATGATTTTAGTACTTGGAAATACAGTGAGAATTATATTTAAACTACCTTAAGTGGTATTCACATTTCTAAGTCACTTGCTGTGGCCAGGATAACAAAAAGGACAGAAGGACTTCAAATAGAGTGATTTATTCCATACCTTTGTGAGTCACAGAACCTCGATTGGAAAACACTAGCTGGGGGACGTGATCTCTAAACATTAATAACAACAGCAAAACAAAAAACATGAAATGTGATAGTTTTTATCTACTGCTTCTCAAGTCCATTCCAGTAATTTGACTGTTTGCTCTGTATTTCAAGGGCTAAGATCATGAAAACTCTATTTTCAAATGTTTTTTAGGGAGTGTGATCAATGGGGTGCATCAGTACGGGATTAGAAGGCAGGAGATTTAATCCAAACGTTTCTTTTCATCTCTTTATTTCCTAAAGACTCTCAGACAACAGTGGAGTGCTAACTATAGAGAGGCCATCAGTGATTATTTCCAGGAAAGAATATAGTCTCTAAATGTCAGTGTTTCAAGAAGTATTAAAAAGAAACAGCAGTACCTACTAATAAAATATACATAACAAATGTCATTATGTATTATTCCATCACCTTCTTATGTTTCCTCTAAATTTAATAATGACTTCCAGGAGTTTCTAATATTTGAGTTATCTGCCTTTCTTTTGTGTGCCCCTGCATCTTCAAAGACGCTTGCTAGCAGCTCTTTTTTGTGAAGGGCATAGCACTCTTTCTTTATTTATACAATGCTGATACACAGGGTGTTCTACTTATCAGTATAATGAATGCTTAGAGCAATGCAAGTTCTCCATTTGTTTGGTTTGGGAAAGAATTGATAATGAAAGAATTGCATAGCACTTTTCAGATTTTGCAAATAAAAGCATTTGAAGTTTCAATGTCAAATATTTACTTATTATTACCACCTTTTTAAAGCCATGATATAACAGATTTAGCCCTATTGTATTATGTGATCATGGTCTCAATTATTTTCTGCAATGGATAAATAATAAGGCCTAGATTTTTGTTAAGATATTCTGCCACATGCTGATATTTATTTTCTATTCTGTAGGGATAGACAGTAGGTAGAGATACGTAAACAGTGAAGAACATTTGTACTGATTTTTCATTTGTGCATTCAAAACAGAACTACCACCTCATTGATGAATTCATCTCACCTTTGGGTACTATAATAAAGACAGTGTTCTTATGTAAGATTTCTCCTAATTAAGATTTAATTGCCCAGGACATAAAATTTTAAAGTGGAACAGCAGTGAACACCTATTAAAGTGAAAACCAAAAGTGATTCTTTATTTTCATTATTTTCTTTATGTAATTTTCCTACATAGTACTAAGATTCTTCTATGCTTATGCAATGATAGTAAAACTTTTAGAGCTTTCAATGATACAATCAGCCTACTGCAGTGTGCTTGCCATAGGTTTGGCAGCATTGGCTTATAGCTAAAATATTTAAGTATTTCTTCATTATGCACTTATTAATTAGTCATCTTTTAATGAGAAGTCACTGTATTCCAAGCACACTAGACTGGTCCTATAGCCAGGGACAACTTTTGCTCTTCTTTGAATTTATATTTTAGAAAGAGAAGAAAAAAAAAGTCAAATAAGTACAAAATTACAAATTGTGACATGAGGAAAAGATGCAACTATTTCCTGAAATTGAGTATATTATATTGAGGGTTCAAAGATTCCAAACGTCAATATGTAACAGTGAGAGGGAGGAACAGAAAGCAGCTAATAGACATAGCAGAGGCAAATAGAAATGTTGTCATGGATACCAAAATAAAATAGTATGTAATAAAGTAGACCATGCACAATTCTTTCAAATGATACAGAAATTGCTTTTAAGATGAAGAATAAATACTAACCCTCCAATTCAGCAATATGAACATCATCATTTACTTTGCACTCATTTTGAATGATGGAATCCAGATTGGAGAGAATTGAAGAAAAATGGATGACAATAAAATGAAGTGCTTATAGACAACATTATCAAGAATCTCCTCTTATCAAGGAGCTAGAGATATAAGGCACCAGTTGCTGTATCAGGAATCAATAAAATGTGCTTTAAAAAAGATTCGCTCCAACCCTACCCACTTCCCCTACACCTTTAGCCCTTTTCTTGTTATTTCACATTGTCAATTATATCATTAGGGGAAAGGTAATAAGGGAAAAGATATGAGAAAATGAAAAAATGGAAATAAAGTGTTCCTAAATGGGGAGGGGGGGTGAAGGGAGGGCAGGGACAAGGGGAAAAATTGAGAACCAAGGCCTGTCATGTAAAGGTACAAGATCCCAACGATGAATGTAACTGTACTGTATACCTAAAATGTACCAATAAATTCAAAGAGAAAAAAATATGTTAAAGAAACATCTTTCTTTGAACCTAATGTATTCAATCAGAAATAGGTCATTAATATCAAGTACTGTACATATTTCAATAAAGATAATTTTCTTGCACAAAAGAGACAAAATTTTTAAACTGTTATTTTTTAATGACATAATTAGGATGATTGTTCAAATTTTCTTGTATTATAAGAAGCTCATGTTAACTTTATTAAAAAACAAACATTTATTATCTATATTGTTTTACTCAGGAATTTCCTAGTAGAGTAAATATCTATTTAGAAAAAGCTAATCTCTAAATCAATTCAGACTCACTCTATATTGGAAATTTTGTTTTTTAATAAGTCTGTTGAAACTCTACAGGAATATTTGTATAATATCACCATTTAAAACTTTAGTATATTTGGTAATTACCTTTTCTTTTTCAAAATAAAAGAGATTTTTCATAAAAAAAGATTAACTCTCATTGTTTTGTCTTTAAGCAGTAATTGGGATGATTAATTGCCCAATCTGGCACTGGGGTGCAATTGAAACACAGCTCGTATCTGTTAGAAGGTCTATTGCCAAAGGACGAAAGATAAAAAGTGTTAGCAAAAATTTACAGAACGGGGAATCCTTGCACACTATTGATGAGAATGCAAATTAGTACTATCAGGATGGAAAAGGGGAAGGAGCTTCTTCAAAAAGCTAAACAATAAAAGATCATAGAACTTGGAAGAACAAGAGGCAAGTTAAAAATGTGCTTCGAATGAGTGGTCTTGGATGAGGGAAAGAAGATTTGTACGACGAGATCAATGAGAGAGATATAAGTCATTTTATACTTCTAGAACTACCAAGATGCAACAGTTATTTGTTTAATGAGTTCTGTTTTTATCAAAAAATCATAAAGCACATGGTTCAATTTTTTCTGGTTCAAGTATTTGTCAGATGAACACATTGGAGTGAAGGAAAGGGAGTAGAGGCTTCCTGGGAGCCAGTGGTTCTAACAACAGATATAAACTAGAAGAAGAATCCTCTGATTGATGCCGGAGGATGGGAGGAAATGACTAACCAGACATCTTGATATGTAACAATATACTTGAGGAGCATTTGTCTAGGCAAGCTTTACGTGAGGGAAACATGATAAGAATATTTCAGATCAGTAACATGTTTTGTGATCACAGGGAAGGGATTAGGGACCACTTGAGAAATGGGTGTGAAAAAGAGAAAGTAGTCATTGGGTCTGAGAGAAATGAACTCATCCTTCTAAATAGCTGAAGACGAACTGGAACGTGACTTGCCGGTTTTATGTGATGTGTCAACTGAGGGAAAACCTGCAACAGCCAGGCACCATAGGACCACAACCCAAGTGTGATGTTTGAACTAATTTGCAAATGCACCTGAAATGTGTGGACATTTGAGAAATTTTAGACATCTTTAATCAAAATTAAAAGGTCAAAAGAAAAGAGCACCTGCAGATGTATATGATGTGTTCGGTAATTTAATATCATTAATTGGTAAAATACATCATTTACAGTGCGCATTTTAAAAAACTGGATCTTTGATCACATTGCATATTATATCAAACATGTTGACATTTTGACTTTGATTTTATAAAACATTTTACTTTAGCTTATCACAAAAGTAATTTCAAGAATAAAGACTTCTTGAAACCTGAACCTATTTATTCAATGCAAAGATAATTGAATTTAAATATATCACATTTAAATAATATACGGATTTCAACTAAAGATGATTTTACTCACCTGATGTCATTTGGGAATTTTAGAGACATTTTGGCTGCCACAACCTGAGGGATTTAGACTAGTATGTAGAGAGCAGAAAACAGAGCTAGATTTTCAACAATAACTAAAAAAATGGCCTGGTGGTACATTATTCCAGTTTCGTAAAGAATGAAATCCAATCACTTGGAGTTAACATGGGTCAGTTTGGAGGGCAATGTAGTCACTGAAGTAAATCAGGCATAATAAAGCAAGCAACACATTATCTTTCTCCATGTGAATTCTGAAATAGATGATTTCATAGAAGTTGAGAGTGAAACGTTAGTTGCCAGAGGCTAGTGAGAGTAGATGAAGGAGAGAGGAAGAGGAGGATGAAACTTCAAACCTTTTCTCCCATCAGAGACCAGGGGGAAATAGGAACACTAATAATAGAAGACTCTGGACCTGGAATGAAAGATCACACACAAAAATGTGTGCCTAAAACTGCACCATTATTATTAGTATGAGCTCCTAAAGAACGAAAATGAGATGTTCTATTGGTTGTCATTTTTAGTGCTTATCTATAGTTGGACATAGTATAAGCTTGATTGTATTAAACTGTATTCTCAGTCTTTCTTTCTGCACTATAGATCCATGTGGAGTCATCGAGGTGCCATGAGTAAGCTTGACCATAACCTTTTATTAACGAAACCACACTTTTCGTATTGCACATCGAAGTCAGTCAAATTAAGGGTCATATCAGGTCCTCCAGATTCTAAAACTTAGCTCCACACAGTAGTGTTTTTGATGATCCTCTCAACAGACCAGTATCGAGCCAACATTTTGTAGGACTTACCTACATTCTCCTCGGAGTGAGAATATTCTCTGTTGTTCATGAAAGTCTATTGCTCTATCTGGAGCAAAACCAAAACTCTCGCTTGGCCATTGAGAGTTATCCTGATGACACAGAGAAAGGCAGGCTTTCCTCTAACTACTCAAATGAGTGGAAGTTAAAGCTTACTGCTATGGGTATACAGCACACAGTGGGCATTATATTAGCATACCCTGTTTCAGCTTATATTTAGAGATCTCAGAGCGAATAAGAACAAACTACACAGAAATTAAAATAGGCATATTTATTATAAATTTCAAACATATAATTTTTTTGTATTTTGGTGTTATATTTGAGCACCTTCTCTCTCTTCATGCTACAAGCAAATCAAGAGCAAATGTGCAATGATGTTTTCTATTTTTCTGAAGGTTGCTAAACAGTGTGCAAACACTGTGTTCACATTTACCAATTCATTTTTTGTCATTTATTAATGTGCTTTAGAAAGATGTTCATTATCTTACCAACCAGAGTATAAAACATTATAAACTTGGGGTGGTAAAAGGACACAATGGATTAGTACTTAGACTAAACAAGGGGACCAAATAGGATAATAACTTATGTATGTGCCTTTTAGTGTTGCATCATTATGAACACATGCTTGGTAGTTACTATTATAACTTATTGACATAAATAAAATATACAGTGAAGATTTCCTATATCTAGAAATTAGTAGGATGAGAAAAAGTTACTCAATAATACAATGTATTTAGTGGATTTTTAATGAACGATATACATAAAGTTTCATGAGTTTCAAAGAGATGGAGGTTATTTGATTGTGTGGGATGAATGTAAGATAAAAGGATTAAAATTTATCCATGATTTTATCTTATGAATGGTAATCTAATGCACAAATAGTCTAGAGAGGTGTGTACATTCCTTCCAAGATATTTGCCAGCTACAGCATTTTTAAATTTTCTGCTTTCTCTTTCAATGCTTTGCCATACGTATCCATCCAACATTTCCTTTGTTTCATTCCTGAGAATAAGAGATACTCATGAGATATTCACTGATTAAGTTCCAGTTCCTGAATATGTGGAGTCCATGAAGATAAGAAAGTACTTTGACAAATTGCTATGATGTTACTACGCAATTACTTCACACTGAAAGTAAGTAAGAATTTTTACTTACTTATCTCTGTATTCTAACCCCAGAGAGGAAGAGAGCTGGTGAGCTTTATTAAATTCCAGATTATTACATTAAGGATATTATCTCTGATTAGAATTTTATTGAGAAGGGTGGTATGGAGAAGACAAAAACTTTATTTTTTCTAAGATTAATGCTCTAATTCAAGGTCCTCTTATATCACCCCAATAATTGCAAAATTTGGTAAATGTGTCCAGTACTTGCCTGTCCATACCTATGTCTTTATCTATTTTTAATCTTTTTCTTTAGAAATAATTTGCTAGAGTAACAGATAATCTTAATATTTGAGATTTGACAAGGTGACACATTATCGTTTTTGTATCTCGGAAACTTCCCGAAGGCAAAAACTGATGGGCTTGTCTAGCTTATCTGAATTAATCTCTACCTTTCCCAGTGTTCACGGAGGAAGAATTTCAATAAAGGAGAATTAATGGATTAAAATAGTACACATTTAAAATGTATTGCAAAATGGAGCACATATTTAAAATAGGGACTACTGAGATGGCTGCAATTATAACGCAGTAAGTGCCTGTCACAGGGTGAATACACTCGCTCTCTTGAAACTTTTGCCATAGTGTATCCCCTCCCAAAACAGAATCTTGTCCATCCTTTTTCCTTTTAGATATTCATTTATGGTACAGTGGTTTTCAATCACTTATTTCTTTTTTTCTTCTTGCAACACCTTGTTTAGATTTACTTAGTCACTATTTTATTGTATATTTCTTTTTCACTTATAGGAAAATGGATAATTTAAGTAAAAACAAAAACTGGCCAAGTACTTTTACATTTTTTAATACTCAGAGATTAACATTTGCTAAAAGACATGAATTAACAGATATGGATGTTCAACTTGAACTAGGTTTTGTACCATTAAAAAAGATACTGGTGCAGAACTTCTATGAAAAAGTAGGAGAACATAAAGCATTGATTAGAAATACTCAAAAATGAAGACTGCGATCATAAAAAATAATTTAATAATATTACTGATGTTTTCCCTATTCCTTAATATGATGCAATTTGCTCTGAGATTTAAAGGACTGTTTTACTATTTTCTTCTGTTCTAGGTGAGCTTTCCTTAAATGTACTAACACAAAAACAAGCTTTTAAAAAGCATTAATTTTATCCCTACATTTTAGGTATGCACAATGATGACATCCATCAGAGGGAATTTGTACCTCATACATCTTAATTCTTTTCTCCT
Organism: Fukomys damarensis; assembly: GCF_012274545.1. Taxonomy (NCBI): domain Eukaryota; kingdom Metazoa; phylum Chordata; class Mammalia; order Rodentia; family Bathyergidae; genus Fukomys; species Fukomys damarensis. The sequence continues at coordinate 10,014,521 of NW_022900917.1, read as the reverse complement.
CAATCCCCTTCCTTCCCTACAACCTCTCTTCCTCTGTTTATTTACCAACTCTTTGAAAAGCTATCTTTGATACTGAAAGATTTGGAGTTTGCCTATGTGTAGCATAAACACTTAGGACATGAAGATTGCTGCACAGGGACAGTGATTCCATGTTGCTGGACACTGCAAGTCACATCATGATTTCAAGCACGTGGAGGGTGTGGTAACATAGGTAAAACCACGAGAGTTTTCCGGTTAGCCTATACCTCTGAAGACATGAATGCATGGGTTCTGGTCTTGTGTTTTTCTATATAACTTCCTACTTGTGTAATAAACGCAGAAGTGCTGAATAGATTTGCATGGACACTACGGAAAACCAAACCATGACTACAGAGTTTTCCTATCTGTGAGCTTGGTTTATCTCTATTTTTAAAAAGTTTTGTGTTTTAATGTGTTTTGTTGCTGTCCTGAATGCTGTCATCTCAACATTTTCTTTCAGTTTTGCTACTGTATAAGGTTTGCTAGTAATAATAAATTATATATAATTCTCTTGTTAACCTAAATTACTCCCTTCTTTCTGAATGGATGTCTTCATGAAGTGTCTAAACCTTATAAATGAACCTTCTTTTATCCTTTCCCATCATTTAAACTGTTGTTTCATCTTCTACAATGCAGATAAAGAAGGTCAGGGAGCCTAAACGGTGGAACAGCTATTCGCAGCAAAGCTGAGCTTGTCCAAGACCCACAATCCAGACACCTGGAAAATAATAAGGTAGTGAAGAAAAAATGCAGCAGTAGGTCTCCAGGAATTCGGAAGGAACTGACAGGGAAATTAGAAGCTACAGTAAAGGTGGAGAAGTGAATCACAGAGCAGAGAAAAGCATGAAGCGGCGTGAAAACTCGCCAGCCTTCGTGGGAGGGGACCCTGTTTCCACAGACACAGCCAGGTCAGAAGCTGCAGGGAGAAACTGCAGGTGGGAAGCCCTGGGCCCAGGTGGCGCTCACCGCTGCTGAGAGCAGCAAAAGCAGGGCGGGCTCTGCTCCAGATGGCTCCTTCCAAGGGGCAGGCAATGACTGGAGAGGGAATCTGCCCTCCTCCTGGCCAGGGAGCGTTTAATCAGCAGCGCTGAAGGAAGGGGCTGATTATTTAAGACTGAGACAACATTCAAAACACTACAGGGCAACTTCACCTCGGAGTTGCAACGTACCCCTCCCGTCCTGGCTGGCTGGGAAACGTGGCAGACAGGGAGCAGATGGACGTGGGCCCTGCCTGGTCCAGCGTGTGTCGTTCTAGAAACAGCTGTGTGTGAGAGTTGGCACTCAGCGCAGCAGGAAGCTAACGCCCTGGCCCTGCGGCGCACATCCAATCAAAACGGGGGTCTGAAAGGGCCAGATACAGCTCAGGAGACTACCAAGGGCTCATGAATACTTGGAGAAAATGTTCAACACCTCTGGCCATTAGAGAAATGCGAATTAGAACAAGACGAAGATTCCATCTTACTCTAGAAAAAAAATGAGTATTGTAGGGGCTGTGTGTGGGGGGTGGAATCCCTTATTCATTGATGGTGGGAATATAAACTGATTGCAGCCATTATGGAAATCACAATGAAGACTCCTCGAAAAAGTAAAGCTAGAAATTCCATTCAAACCATCTATCCCCCTTCTAGGAATATTCCAGAAGGAGTTAAAGACCTCACATTACACTGATACATTCACACCCATGTTCAGGGCGGCACAGTTCACAATAGGTTAATCTTGGCAGCTGCCTATATGTTCATCGAAAGATGAATGGATAAAGAAAATGAGTTATGCATAAACAATGGAGTGCTAGTCTGCAGTAAAGAAGGATAAAGTTTAATCATTTGTAGGAAAATGGATGCAGTTTGGGACAATAATGGTAAGTGAAATGAATCAGATGCAGACGTTTAAATAGCACATGATTTCTGTTATATGAGAAACCAAAAACATAAAAAGAAAAAATAGGTAATAGAGAAATAGAGATGGATAATAGGAAACGAAGAAGGGGACCAAGAGATGGGGAGATGGGATGGAGCGAGAGAATAGGAACAAAAAATAAGTTAGGATGTTGTGTAGGTGTATGAACTCCACCCAAGCAGAGACGTAGCTCGCTGGCAGAGAGGTTGCCTAGCTTGTGTAAAGCCATGGGTTTGATTCCCAGTACTAGCACTAAAATTAAAATAAACAAATAAAAGATGTGGGTGTTGAATGTACTTCTCGCTTCTGGAGTGTCATGTTCCCTCAGCACCCAGAACTGAATGTGTGCAACAAGCCAAAAGTGCACACATAGCTGTATTTTCACTATCGATCCAGGAGCCACTATTAAAAAAGGGTAAATTTTGAAAAATAAGAATCTCATATCAGACTAAATAGAAATAATGTTAATTGGAATTCCTTCCTAGCTAAACAATGATCTCAAATTTTCACTACCATTATCTGTTATATTTGAATGGGATTTTCATAGATGAATTTTATCAGAGGAAGTTTTAATTATATTTCTGATTTACTTTTTTTGTTATTATGAACATACAAGTAAAATTTACTAAGTACTTTTTCTGTATCTGTTGAAAAGATCATATGATTTCTACTCCCAATATTTTACATATTTCGATTAATAAATATTCAAATGATGTAACAACAGTACATTTCTGAGCTAAACCTGGGTAAGTTATTGTATACTATCATTTTTATTTGGGAACATTTGATTTTATAATGATTTCTTTATGATTTTGTAATCTTCATACTGATTTTCTTTACAATTTTGTAATATGTGAGAGAAATTGACCTATAAAGTCCCTCTAAAGGAGTCCTTACAAGGTTTAGATATTAAAGCAGTATATCTTCAGAATAAACTGAGAGTAGCTTATTACAAGACTGCAGCTATATAATTTGAAATGTTTGGACCTTATCAGAATCCAGTTTTGTTGGATGCCTTCTTTCTGATAAGATTTTAAAAGACTGATTTAGTTTTAATAATTGCAGAATTTTTCATACTTTCTTTCTTCCCAGCTGCTTTTAATAATTGCTTGTTCATTAAGAAAGAATGGAACAGCATTGTCTTACTATCTGAATAAGTCTCTATCATTTATTCTTCTGTATGGTTACTGATTCCTAATCACATATGTCTCTAATTTTTTGTTTTTAAGAAGTTGTCTTTATGATAGTCTTGAAATTTTAAGGTGATATTATTTGTACTGCATATTCTCTACCTCATAGGTATATCTTTTCATTTTCTTCACATGTGCGTGTCTTTTATAATTTCTGGTTATTAAGTATGAGCTCACTAGCTTTGTAGGCTGAGTTCTTTGTAACGCAACCATGCAAGGCAACAAGTTTCCCTCTAGGTGTCTCTTTAGCTTTATTTCACAGATCTTTAACATGTTTGACTTACATTTTTCCAGTTTTCATCAAGATTTACTTTTGATGCATAAATATGTTTTTAAGTTTCCAAATATTTAAGATTGTTTTAGGTACCATTTAAAAATTATAGTTATTAATGCATATCAGTTGTACAAATTGGTCAGGTTCTACTGATTTCTATGTATGCATACTCACGCTTTGGTCTTGTCAACCCTCTATGCTAGTTACCTTTTAATTATTTTTTTCTAATTTAATTTCGTTAATGTCACAAAATATGCCCACTTTGATACCTCTCTTTAAAAGCCTTCTGTGGTGTGATTTATGATGTAGATACATGTTAATAATATCTATGAATAGTGAAATAATTTACTTCCTGTATTATGGGTTGAAAAAATTTCTGAATATCACCTTTTTTCAAAGCTTGAGAAATTTTATATTGCATTTTCTCTATCTATGGAAGTTTGTCTGACTCTACTCTCAACTATTGACAGTCATTGTTTCAACTCCTTACTGTAGTGTTCTGTTACTCTTTTAATTCTGTCACTCTTTACACAAAATTGTAACTCAGAATCTTAAAATATTACTCTTCTTACTATTTCTATTAACTTCTGAAGCCATTAAGACATATGCTAAACCTTCACAAGCAATCATTCCTGATTGTATGCTCTCCTCTTGTTCTGATCATAGTTTTTTCACTAGTCTGGCTGTAGTTTAGATTTTTCTTTAGAGTTTTTCTTCTAATTCATCATTTATCTGTCCAATTTTTTCTAATCTGTATTTAAATCCATCAAATTATATTTTTCACACACAATTTTCTTATGCTTTAGTCTTATTTAAGGCACTATATTTTATAATACATTAAACATAGCTATCATATCCATTATCAAATAATATTATAGAAGAAATCTATGTGCGCTTAGCTTTGCCTTCTGTTGTTTTCTTGTCTCACACTTGAAAAAGAAGTGAAAAATCTAAGACATGTTATGTACATGGACCAGTTCCCTACAGTGAAGATAATCCTTATGCACTTCAAATGTACTAATAGAAACTTAAAAAATAAGCTTTTATTTGTATACTTTGTTTATTTTGTTTTCCAGTGGTGAGGATTACATGTTGGAGCTTTTGCATGTTCGGCAAGTGCCCTGCCTTTGAACTACTCCACTCCATGGAATTCTTTTATTCTATTTTGTAATTCACTGGACTTTTACTTCTCCTGATGTCTCTAGCTTTGTCTGTGGAAATTCCCTGAAGCTTTAGTTAGAAGAGATTTGTCTAGATGATTTTCCCGTCTCTCTATCAGTTCCCTGACATTGTCAACAATTTATGAATTAAGTGTATTCATGAATGAATTGATTAAATTAATTTTTGAGTGTCTGGCTCACACATAGCAAAACTCTATGCAAGAATAATAGATACTTCAGTACTGAAAGAAAATTATCTATCACTATCATATCAGATTTAGAGTCTATAATTTATTTACCCCATCAAAATGTATGTTTTAAATTTTCAGTTAACCGTTGTCCTTTTGCAGGCGTTGAAGTCTCCTTAACTATGCACTTTTCCCATTGGTTTTTCTTTTCACAATGAGCTTTGTTTGCAATTCCCACATAAGAGACTATATGATAATGGATTAATATTGCTGAAAGACAAAGTGCACCGTGTTTAAAATAAGAAGTGATAGGGTTCATACAGCTCTACTTTGCTTGCAAACCTGATGATTTCTCCAGACACGACTTGTCATTCAGGATCACCAAGTATAAGCCACCGCCTCCGTCTGCAACCTGTACAAGGTTGCCCCCTACTGCCCAGCCAATAGGAATCTATGCCTGCAATATACTCTGAAGCTGCAGATGGGTTTCAGACGTCATTGATCAAGCAACAGTTACGTGACAGATTCACACAAACAAAATACATCAGCCTAATGGGAACAACTAATAGTCAGTAGATTAACCCTAGTGGAGAATACATTATTTCTCCATGATCCCCCCCGGCATACTCACTTACACTACATACACTCTTGGCTTTCTACTTGACCTCTCAGCGATTTCCTTTGTTCTTCTGCAGAGAGACTATTATTTACAGGAGTACGACGAGTTCAAGTGAAAGCATTTGGTTAACACATATGAGAAGAGTTACAGGCACCAGAGATTTGCATATCTATGCTATAGCCTGTATAGCTATGTTTATAATTTTAACTATGGCAATTTCATATTAATTTGACTTATCTATGACACATTGACATTTTTCTGTATATTCCAAATGAAACTTGTCTTCTTTAAAGAAAATGTTAGATTGGAAATTATGTTCTGCTGAAGTACACTTCATATTTTATTAGATTGGGTAATATAAACCAGAGATCCTTTCTGTTATTGAGTATTTAAATTACTTGTCAAGAATAAAATAATCATATAAAGTTTAATGATAATACTGTGAATCAATCTGCATACTTTCAATTAGGGTTCAATGAAAGAATAAATATTATGAATGATTTAAAATAAATGAAACTTTTTATAGGTGCTTGACAGTAATGTAACCATCACTGATAAACAGTACCTGGTCATACAACTGATATTCAGAAGGAAAAAAAAGTCATTGTCCATACTTATCTTCCAACTCTCTTTCCAACTTTTCTTTTTATCTTGTGATTACTTCAAAAATATTCAAAACAAGAATTTCTGGCTCATACAGTACTAACTTAGCTAAATAGCCACATTAGAAACCTTAGCAATTTGCCAACTCTACACATCACCTCTGGTTACATCTTGTTTCTAAGGAAAGACAACACCAAAACTGTGGATCACCCTAAAATGATGTAGTCATCCCAGGTACAACCACAGTGTTCGAATTTTATCTAACACAGAGTACATAAATTCGTTTAATTTTACAATTAATATAAATTTCTTCTATTGAAGTCTGTCTTCCAATCCTAGCTAGATCACACATCCTCTTTTAAATTGTGTAACTTTAATATTGATATATAAATATTAATAGTTTTTATGTAATATGGCAACATGAATTGGTTAAAAGGGTAACATGACTATTTTTGTTGTTTCATCTTAATTTAATATTTGATTTGGAACTAATACATAAGAAAGTATAACCATATCTGTCCTCATTCTGAAACAAATCACACTTTTGTAGATAGGTAGATAGATAGATAGATAGATAGATAGATAGATAGATAGATAGATGGATAGATGGATAGATAAATAGATGGATAGATGGATGGATAGATAGATAGATAGATAGATAGATAGATAGATAGATAGATGATGGATGGATAGATAGATAGATGGATAGATAGATGGATGGATAGATAGATAGATGGATGGATAGATAGATGGATAGATGGATGGATAGATAGATAGATAGATAGATAGATAGATTAGATAGATGGATAGATAGATAGATAGAAAGATAGATAGATAGATAGATAGATAGATGGATAGATAGATAGATAGATAGATAGATAGATAGATAGATAGATGGATAGATAGATAGATAGATACGCATAGGATATGTGTCTTTCTCTACTCCCCAGCTCATCTCCCCTTTGTCTTCTACAAACACCTGGTCTTTGGTGATCCCTTCATAATGAGACGATCTGAAATTCCAAATTTAAGAGAGAAGTTAAAAGTCATCATGTGAAACAATGCAAAAAAAAAAAAAGAAAAAGAAAAACGGGGCCAGGGATTTAGCTCAGTGTTTCTGCCTCCTGCCTTGCAAGAGATTTGTTTTACACTAATGAATTATGGAGTAATTTATTATGCAGGATTAGTCATTCACAGGAAAACACTTGGTCCAGAGCAAGAACACATGAAACAATTAGTCAAGACGACCATTCTGTGAATGTCAGTAGCCTCCTTCCGGTCTCCCAGTCCTCTGCACAACGGACCCAAAACAACGTGACCATGGTGACGGAGCTGTAGGTTGTTCAGTAACCAAGTAATGTGACTGTGATCACAAGAATAGCTCCCTTCTAAGCATGGGCTCTGTGTAACTGAGCATTTCATGTTTCCAAGAAGCCAATCTCAGCCACACACTGTAATAGTGTCAGATATCGGACTAGTTCCTTTTTGGAGTCATGAGCCACACGTTTTATTCGATTTTATCGCTATTCTAGTATTCTACTACTTAGGCAATTTATTTAATAGCTCTCTGACTTAGGCACTCAGAATAGAGATAGTATCATAGCATATGCAGTGATAATACTGTCATAGTTATACAGCTATTTAAAATAATAAATTAATATACTTTATAGAACAGTGCCTTCAAAAAGTTTAGCTATAATACTTTTACTCAGAGCAGCTATCGACCCCCTCCCCACTTCTCCTTCCTCTTCAAACATTTTCTTCTAATTTCACAATATCTATTATACACTTTGGTCTGAAATGACTAGAAACGCCTCAGAAGATGAAGTAGAAGCAGCAAATAAACATATGAAAAATTGTTCACTATCACTGGTCATTTGAGAGATGTAAATGATAACAACACTGAGATTCCATCTCATTCCATAAAGAATGGCTTCTATCAAGAATTCAACTAATAGCAAATGCTGGTGGGGCTGTGGGGGAAAAGGAACCCTTCTCCATTTTTCATGGGAGTGTAGACTGGTACAACCACTGTGCTGAGCTTTTCCTGATCTCAAAATCCATCTAGCGTCATTTCTGATGGTACCCTTTGTTTGGGAGAAGCAATTAGCTATCCCTAATTTGTGGGGAAATGGCAAGGTTTCCAACTTTTAATGGACTAACTATACCACAATGAATATCTTGAATAATTTCGTATAAAGTCAGAAAAGCAGGACAATTTTTCCATGATATGTGTTGAAAACTTCCTGTGTATTTACTTTGGAACTATTTGCTACAAATTGATTTATAGGAAGATTAGGATGTAAAACATGGATTTTCACGAAGGCTCACAGCTGACATTCAAAATTTAGCATAGCACTTGAACCACAATAAATGAATAAATGCTAAACAAATAGTTACTATTGAAATATACTCTATTACAATTGTATTGAACATTCTTAAATGCAAAATACGAGTTATATCTTCATAAGGTTACAAAGATAATTAGAGGATTAGAACATATAAGGGTGATTAGCAGAGATGTTTCCAGGAATAATAGATTTTAATAAAATCAGAGGAAATAGAAAAGGAAATTGGTTCCTAAAAATATTACAGTGGAAATTGGAGTCAGGCGATGAGAAAATTATAGATTTATTATATAATTATTTGATTTCTTTGCAAAAAGCAATAGATATTGACTTTTCTTGGATGCAATTGAAATTAATTCTATTTTTAAATGTAGGTGGATACAAACTGTAAAATCTTAAAGCATTGTAGTATGAGAAATCTTTATCATGGGAGTTAGAAAATTTGGATTTTCCTATTTATTGGTTTCAGTATATTTCATTAAATTAAGACATCCAAACCAAATTTAAAATTCAGTTCATCAGGAATTTCTATACATCCTCTTAAAAACATTTTAAGTTAAACCTACTTACATCAGTCTGGGAAACTCAGCAAACTCACCAGCCATATTTATAAAAGCAAAAAAAAAAGAACTGAAATACAAGTCTCTCAATAAAATATGCAATCCCAAAGACACCACTGTGATATTCATCCCAGAAGCTATTATTGAGACATAGGATTCCAATAAAATTCTAGGCATATCAAATAAATGACAAAGAGTTCCTATATTTCTCAGCTCGCGAGTTTACAGCTCATGGGATTAAATTTCTACCCAAGAAATGAAAAGCAACTCAGTTTTCTGCATCCAATATAAGTAAAATTCAACAACGAACACAAAGATATTTTTCATACCTAATTATTTTATCAGACATTGGAGACAGAAGCTCCTTTTAGCACACAGTCATTAGAAAATTGAAAATACTGACTTCATTAACATGTGAATATGAATTCTTTGTCATGCAAAATACAGAGGTAAATGTTGTGGACACTAATCTAGGTAAGACCAGTCCTGACAGCAATATTCTGAGAAAAGGAAGAAATACATCAGGAATAGTTTATAATGAGAGATGGATAGCAGAGTTGGTAAAAATGCTAGATTACTTGGTGGTGGTGGTGGTGGGTGATCCAAAAGCAAAAAGATCCCAAAAGAGCTTCCCAGAGAAGGAGACATAGCTGAGGTCTGAGTAATACACAAAAAGATTATTTTTTATAAAAAAAATACATTTTTTGATTGAGAATGTTGTGTTGAAAGGAATGGTTATGATGGTTCATAAATGACTGCGAGCATTTCCTTGTGGGAATGCTATAGACAAGTGATGGCGAACCTTTTAAGAGCGTTCAGTGATAACAAGCAGCCTGATGTGGCACGCGTGCCATAGGTTCAGCACCCCTGCTACTCATAACGCACGTAACCACTGAAGAAGGAAGTTTGAATAACAAAAATGTAAGATGCAAATTTTAACATACAACATCTGCTTCTTCTTCTTAAATCAGATCCCTCTGACAAAGCCTTCCAACTCTGTAGGACATTTATTTGATCCTTCGATCTTTGATTCTTGATAGATCTTGGGCAAATTGCTCCTTCTACGGTGATACAGGTTTATTATGGTCTTTAATGAGAGACACAGAGAGACACAGAGCCAGGAAAATGGGAGACACTGAGATTGTCCCATAAACTGTATCACCGTAGAAGGAGCAATTTGCCCAAAGAATTTGGATATTAAAGTACCATAATAAAGGACATTATCTGTACCTATAAACCCATGCGGCCTGAAGGTGTTAATTAAAATTTGGACAATTTTTTTGAGAAAGTTAAACTGCAGAAATCAGGACAATCTCAGTGTCTCCCATTTTCCTGGCCCTAACTGCTCTGTGTCTCTCATTCAGCTGTTTGGGCCTCTTGATAGAAACGCGTACTGTATACTCTGCCTCCATCTCCCTGGAGGTGTTTCTTTAGCCTTCTGTCCTGGAAGCATTTTCTTCATGTGTGCTTCCTATTTATGTCTTTAGCACAGACTTCCCAAGTGTTCTGCACATAATTATATCATTACCTCTTTTCTTATTCAGTGTTGGATGCACTCTTCTTAACTTTGTTACAGCATAGTATATAATAGATTCTTCATTAAATAAGAACCCTTGGCTTCTGGGTGTGTATTTTCTTACAGCAGGCATAGAAAGAAAAAACAGTTTCCTTTTTGTCCTTTTGCCTAAGCTTAAAGTTCCTCTGCATAAGCTTTCTCTCCTCTGCCAGCACAGATGATATAAAGGAAAACCCTTTGCAAATGTTCCTAAAACTTACACGTGTGTACATGTGGAGAGAGAATATCCCTCTTCCATCCCCAATTTATCTTTAAGCTTAACTCAACAACATGTTAAGCACAAATGGAATATCTCTAAAACAATTCAAGTATGTGATAATATATAGCAAATGTATGAAAAGGAATTGAAAATAAAACAAAAACCTACATTCACTTTCACTAAACATCAAAAAGAGATAACTGTCAGCTTCTTTTTCAAAAGCAAAACACTGCAGAGATTCTTCAGGTGTATGTGAAAAGGAAACACTGTTTTAAGTCTGAAAATGCAGGGAGTTCATTATAAGTTCAGGTAGTTATAAAAAGATTAACAATAAATACAATTTCTGTATTATTACTTGATGCTACATATTTGTTTCAGGAGTTTCCATAATTACCTAAGACAAGATTTGCCAATTCATCCATATTTAAAGGCTTATAATGCAGTTATATAGAAAAACATTTTTAAAATTGCACAGAAAAATTCATATTTTTTATTAAATGGCAGCAAACCACAAAGGAAACTTTCAATTATGATAGAGATGAAAAAATAAGAAATTTTAATTTTCTGGAGACCTGATACATCAAGCCAACATCCTTAATTCAAATAGGTCATGAAATTAGCTTTGTTAAGAGTAAATAAGATGTTTTAGGGCCAGGGATTTAGCTCAGCGGTTCGGTGGCCTGCCTTGCAAGTGCAAGGACCAGAGTTCAATCCCTGGTAAAAAAAAAAAAAAAAAAAAAAAAAAAAAAA
>NW_022900917.1:9991608-10002941 GCF_012274545.1 Fukomys damarensis | reverse complement strand
AAAAAAAAAAAAAAAAAAAAAAGGAGTAAATAAGATGTTTTAAATACAGCATGTAGATAATTCAAGTAGTTTATTGCATAGTGTTCACATATTTATCCTTATCCTATTTATGGTGCTGATTCTCCAAACTAAAAACGACAAAAAAAGTGAATTTTGTCCCTATTTTATCTAATTAACCACTAGCAAATATTGTACCTTCTGTTCAAGTAACTGTGAGTGCTGTAGAATTAGAGGTTTCAGTACTCAAAAGCGGAATGATCCCAGCATGAGTCTCAGGAATGGTACCACTGTGTTAGAAATTGAGATCATATCCATTTTATTCTCATGGGGCCCCTGGATTAACAGCAAAGAAAAAAAACGGAGAGGGAAGCTAGAATGTTGGCAGGCACATGAACCAGACTTTCATGAGAAAATGGAATGACCGTGACAAAAGACAGTGCAGAAAGAAGTAGGTAAGTAGCCAGAGCAGCTAAATTCCCACAGAGGTAGAGTCTCCGAGGACTAGTGCCCCACAGGAAAGTTTCTATCAATCACTGGTACACAAAACACCAAAGCAGATGAGATAAAATTAAAGGCAAAAGGAATGTGCAAATAAATAATTACTAGGTACAAGGCTTTGAAATCAGCTGCCAAGAAAGGGATATACTATTTACTCATTTCATTCTAAGCTGTACTAAATATATATTTACATTGATTAATATCTTCCTTATGTTTTCTTTAGCATTTTCCTGTATTCTAGAGTACATGTGTGTTGGGGCCATTCTACATAATTTTGGAGAAAATCATTTTACAAGTAAATAATGATTAGCCTTACTCTTCTTGCTATGGCCCGGCTGTAACATGCTGAAACAACTTCATTTTTGCTTCTGGTCACCACTGAGATCTCAATGGTCCAGTGATGCTGTGACACCCACCTGTAAGATTGCATCTCCTGAAGATATCCTGGTTCTTTGATAACGGAGTAGTAAGAGAAAAGTTTCACCTGGGGAGGGACAAATTCCTTATCAGCTTAATTCATCCTACTTACTGTTGTAAGAACATCTTAGCTCATTTTACAGTCCTAATCAGCATAAGCTTCTCACTGGCCTAAAATCTTCATCACCATAATATCTTCATGGTCCTAGGATTACCACCAACCTCTGAGACATCTGATACTTCCTCCAATTTTAAGATCCTTGTCAATTTAGGATAATATTCACCCTCTGAGTCATAGTTTACTCCCTATGAGCCCAATAAATAGTGGCAAGCTTGGGGTGCCTTCGTCTTTGCTACCCAGAGCAGCATTGACCAGGCCCAGAACCCAGATTATTTTCTAAGTCTCGTTTCCTGTCTTTATTGTTTAATTTTCATTGTGTTGTAGTGGCTCACAGGAGACCAGGATTCACTGCAAGCGTTCTGGTAATGTCCCCTTTCCTTGTTTCCTACACATGTGAATACTGATTAGTTTTGCAATATAATCTATAGATTTAAACCACTGAAACAGAATTAAGAAAAGACCTTAGAAAGAGGTGATATCACACAGAGGTTATACAATTTTCACTCAATAAAATATTCAAGCTGTAGTTCCTTGCAATTTGAGGACAGAATGAAGAAGTTTTAATGATCAAGGAGGCTCTTATGTTAGGCTGAGGCCCTACTCTTACTATGATTATCTATTTTTATGTATCAAAATTTGAGTATGTGATAGAGATTTAAAATAATTGTAGATATCCAAACTAGTGGACCACGGGAAATATTTTTCACACGTTTTGGTTGTCTATAATCTTGAAATACTCTATCTTAATTTGAGAAATTTCTAGATTTTTATTACTCTCTGCTTCCTTATGTCTGAAATCAGAAACACTTTCCTTGCTGTCATACAGGTATTTTCTCTGAACTCTGTCAATAAGAACCATTGATCTCAATGTTGAGAGATGCAGTAAGTGGAAGAAGTTTGTAGTGAAATTTTCTGCGGTGTATGTGATGATATCAGATTCAGTTGTTCACAGGTCAGCTGGCAAAGGCATAAGAAGTGTCCAGCGAACAGACTTGATGGCATTACTAAGTGTCTCTGACTAGCAGTAGATGCAGGTGTCTTTCACAAAAAACGTAACAATCTCCAGATCAGACAATTCACCTGGCTATGTGACTTCCTACTTTGGTCATTGTGATTTCAAGAGATTCTGAAAGTTATCAGATACTCTTTCTTCTATTTTTTAAATACTAAATTTATTTATAGTGATTCTTGTTTATGAGAATAAGCTCTGATTAATATAGGATGTCTTCAGAAACTCTCTGATTTGAGTTCTGTAAATGCCTAGAAAGTGACAGAGTATGCTGCTATATCTCATTTATTAGCAAAACAAAAGATATAAAAATTGAAAACAAATGATACCATATCCTCCATTTCTCTAAAGAGGTGAACAGAAAATATGCCTAAGTATCTCAAAAAGTAACTTTCCTTATAAATGTAAATTATCCTGTAGTCAAAGAAACAATTTTATTTAAACCTAATCTCAAATACCCCTCACTTAATTTTGAATAAAATCTGTGTCAGTCTTTTAAAAACAGCTGGAAACACACATGAAATGGTTACTAAAAGCCCTGTGTGTTCAGAATAGAAGTGTTTTCAAGGCATGAAGTGATTTTAGATTTGAACGGCTGCTGTTGGAAGGCAAAAGCAGTGAAGTAAACAACTCAAGAGCAAAAAGTTCCCTTCCTGTTGAAGATAAATAAATAAATAAATAAATAAATAATAACAGAACAACAAAGGTAACTGTAATAATTCAATGTAATTTGGGTCTAGGGAGCAAGGCAGAGCAAAGTTCTCTTGAATCTAAAATGGGACCAGGAATAAAAATGGATCCAAGTGACTCCTAGAGGTGACTGAGCAAAAGAGATTATGGGGTTTTCACCCTGGGAAGTCGTGGACAGGGGGAGAGCCCAGGGTACTCAGGTAGGCCTGCATTGCTTGTGTTCTCCAGGGTGCAACATACAGACATTCTTCCAGTTGCTGGGTAACAGGCTGAGGAAAAACAGTTCCCATAAATGAAGATGTAGGTACTGAGCAAATTTTCAACTACAGAAATTTCCTACAAAATTCAACTACAACATTCAGAGATGGGAGATTGGCAGGTCAGGAGATTTAAAGAAAACTAAGGAGAATCAATAAATGGGACTTGCCTTGCATTCTGGATTTGAATCAGATTGCAGACTTGTGCTGAGGTGTAAGATTTTTCAGACTCTTCTCCACGTTCTTAAAGGCACCTTGTTAGACAGCTCTCTGACAGAAATCCACTCTGTTTCAATCAGTTGTCTTAAGGAACATTAGCCTTCTAAACACAAATGCATAAATTTACACACCAAAATAATTTTTTTCTTGGAAATAGTACATCAGCTCCAAAACCCAAAGATATTTCATAGAAGATAGAGTGTTTGAGTTTTAAAGAATAAGTAATTCTTTAATTATTAAGTAGAAAAAATTTTTAAAAGTTGTATTTTTCCTATTTTTAAGTGCTAAAATAGGCAGATTTTATTTGCTTTAAAGCATTGAAGAATTTGACTTCTTCAAACCTCTTTAAAATTGCAGAATTGTGCAATAGTGTGAGGAAATATGTAAAGCAGTTTTGCTTCAGCTTCGTATTCATGTATGCAAGCACGCCTTAAAGTAACTATTTCAGCAGGATTTTGAGCTACTGTAGCAGAGTGAAGAAAAATCACTTTTTGAGTTAGTGAAGTTTTCTATTGCTCACAAGTAGCAAATTATTTTGGTATTGTGAATTGTTTTTTTAAAAAATGCCTTCATCCTTCCTTGAAATTATGTATTCTAGTTAAAGCCACAATCATGTGCTCTCCAGAGAGAACCAACTTCTTAATTGTTTTTCCATGAAACATTTCAAAATATTCCTGAAAGGCTTTGAATAAAATGAACGTTTGATGGAGGCTACAGTTGAAAAGAGCTCATTTAAAATATTTTTTCAGGGGGCCGGGGATTTAGCTCAGTGGTTCAGTGGCCTGCCTTGCAAGTGCAAGGACCCGAGTTCAATCCCCAGTACCAAAGGAAAAAAAAAAAAAAAAAAAGCCCAACTGAAATGAAGCATTTTATATTTAATGCCTATTATAAACAGCATTTTAAATAGTCAGTATTATGTTAAATTAAAAATTAATAAAGTAGAAGAAAATCAAATTTTATGGAAGCTACATTTAACATCTTGAAGGGAAGTTATATGCACTTTAAATAATATGGGTGATATCATTTTTCCATGGAAACATTTGTAGTATTACAGGTAGATTTTTATTCCAAATCTCCTGAATGAAAATTCAGTGGTATCTCATCATCCTGTATGAATTTGTTTTAAATACATGACTGGTTAATACCTAAAGTTTTGCTTTTTGAGATTATTGTTTTTCCCCTGTGGTACCAGGAGATCAAACTCAGGACCTTGCAGATGCTAGACAGATATGGAACCACTGTTCTAAATCCCCAGCCCTAAAGTTTTCCATTTTATGTTATTTATGTCTTCATGTTTCACAAAGGCAGATTGCCTTTGTAATTTCTACATAAAAGACACCTAAAATTAGTCTAGTAGGCACAGCCCTGGGTTCTGGGTTAAATCCTCAGCACCAAAAAGAAAGAGAGGGACAGGGAGAGGGAGAGGGAGAGAGAGAGAGAGAGAGAGAAGAAAAAATAAAGAAATTCTATAAATGCTTCCCTAAAGTGGAAAAATTCTCTCCTTTTTTTCTTTCCTAACACCCCTAATGTAATGAAAGACAGAGGGAATCATATAGCAAAAAGAAAAACTATCATACACAAAATATTTTATATACTATCACTTATATGCACACTGTTTGCATAAATAATTCAAATAAAAATAATTTTCTAAAAATCTTAAGGACATGACTTTTCTGAAAAGGCAATTCTTTACTATGTGTCCTGTGTCCCCAGTCATAATGTCATTAAGCAAAAGGGAAAAGACAAGTAAATATTCTGTCTTAATCAGAGGCGATGAGGAACGTGACATGGCACGGCCTCCAGCATTTTGTTTGTGTATATTTCCTTCTGTGATTTATGTTTTTCATGGCAAGGGTAGGGAGTCACTGATAATTTATGTACATATCACGTGTCAGAAAAAATGAAATATTTTCTTGCTGGAGAGCAAAATAGAAAGCCATGAATAAGGAAAGAGTAAAAACTTTTCAAAGCCAACTTTTCATACCTCATGAAATTATCTAAATATAATATGATGATTTGAAAACTGTTTTTAATATCTTCAAGATATTGTGCGGTTATAATTTAGTATGTTCAGGACCTGTGAATATCTCTTCTTCATCTCAAGACTTAAACACAGAAAGTAGATAGATAATAAATACATAATTCAGGCACATATATATCTAGTATCTGTGAAATTCACCATTACTTTTTAAATAGAAGGCTATTAGAAATTTAAACAAGATTATTATATATAAAGTGTAGTCATAAATTGAAGGGTAGGTAGGAGATCAGGAAAAGTGATATTTTTAAATTACAGAAGATAATAAACTTTGACGGAGATGAGACAGATACAAATACACTTAAATGCATTTATCCAGTGTTATATTTACAGGAAGATATGTGTCAGAAGAACAAAATTAAATTGGTTTTCTCACTTACAGTATAGAATGAATATAGGAAACACAGTGAAGATTAAATACCTACACATATCTATAAATATTTGGTGGGCAAATGACTACCATATGTTGAAAACTGGCGGAAATAAAGGTGCTAATAATGAGAGAATAAGAAGGTTGTTTCTCGGTAATCAACTGATTTCAAGAGCTTCAAGTTTGGAGAGCCTTTCCAACTTTGGAAAAATGTATCAGTAAAGTGAAAACTGTAAGGACACCATTGAGGGGGTGGATATTTGTCAGTGACACAGTTTATAAGGAACTGCTATTTAAAACATATGATGAATTCTGAAGACTCAAATCTAGCAACCTGATTAAGAATGAGGAAAAACATCTAGATTTACAGTTCTCTGAGAAAGATATACAGATAGCTAATAAGTACAGTGGTACTTTAGTTCACACATTTAATTTGTTCCACACGATACCGAGGAAGATGGCTATGATCGTGTTTGTCACCCCGTGCAGAGCTTGTGTGTAGAAGGGAAATTTTACCCAGTGCTTCTATTTGCATACTGAGTCCTGTGCATGAAGGGATTTTTAAAATTATAAGATGCTGGAAATTTCAAATAAAAAAAACAAGTTTATATCATTGCATAACTATTAAAAAACATTTTTTTTAATTTAAAAGCATCAAGTGTAAGAAGTTGTGTGCAGCATCAGGAATTACAAAAACAGTACAGCTACTATGAACAATAGCTCATCCGTCTATTGCAAAACTGGACATACTAGAACCATGCTACACAGTAATGAGGGAATAAAGTCTGTCCAGAGTAAACATGTCCACACAAAACCTCCACATAGGTGTTTACAGCAGGTTTCTTCATTATTGTCCAACATAGAAGCAACCAAGATGTCCCTCAGTGGGCGAATGGATGGATACTTGTGTGGCAGTATTTACAGTCAGTGGTATATTATTTAGTTCCCCTCAGAAATAAGTTGTGTCAAGCTATGAGAAGATATAGTTTCTGATTTTGTGGCGTGCTAGAAACACTGAATGAAGGAATGAATGAGTGAATTTCCTGGTGTCAGTGAGAGGGAAAATTACACACTGACCAGTTTTAGGGCCATAAAACATTCTGTACAATACTTACTATAATGTTGGCACAAGACACTAAATGTTTGTCAAAACCCACGAAGTGTCAAGAGTGAACCCTAGAGTAAAATGTAAACTCATACTTATGATTGTCACTGCAGGTTCACCACTTGTGAACTGTTCCACTGTATGTGAGGAGGGCATTTTGTGCTCACATAAGGATAACAAACATATAAAAGCTCTGTACTTTTCACACAATTTTGCTGTGAACCTAAAACTGCTCTAAAAGTAGCTCGTTAATTTTAAAATAAGCCATTTGATTTGGCACTTAACACCTGCTCAAAGAGTTTTGTGAAAAATGGGAAAGTTGTGAGAAACAAAACACAATGAATTGAAAATCAAATTTGACATAGTTTTTCTATAGCTATTTAGTGCCTATTCAACTACCCTATTAATGTTCACATTTTCCTCGAATAGCCCTTCAAGTTTTTTGTTGTTAATGATAAGGTTTCCTTTAAGATTTGCTTTGAGAAACAAATGCTGACAAGGGTGTAAAGAAACTGAACCACCCAATAATGATACCTGAAGTGTAATATAATACAGTGAAGGAAAAAGTGTGGCAGATATTGCAAAAATTGGACATACACCTACAATAAAACCTGATAAAGTATTGCTCACTTAATGCAGAGAAACAATAACTTATTGTCTTGCCAAATAACTTTTAAACCAAAGTTTATACCAATTTTATCATTCATAAACATGAAACAAAATATCCTGAATGTCTTTCAGTGGTTAAATATTTAAACTGTGATATATCTCTCCCCTGGAATAGCAGTTAGCATTGAAGAGGAAAACAATCTTGATAAACATAAAACTGAATTTTTTTTCAAGACAATTATGCCATGGGCACCAAGCCCATCTCAAAAGTTACATATTGCATGATTCCATTTGTATAATGGATTTGGAAGAGCAGAATTTAGACGATGAAGAATTGATTCATAATTGCCAAGCAGGGGTGCAGAAGGAGGAGGGTGAAACTATCAAAGTGAAGCCAAAAAGCTCCTTGCTCTAGAACTTCACTGTTCATTTACTGGTGTTGATCACACACATCTCAACATGATAATGTTGCATGGATAGAAAGGCACATACAACGAGTGCATGATAGAGAAAGGAAATCTATGCAAGATCAAGGGGTCTATCAATGCCATTTCCATGGTGATGGCATTGCACTATACATATACATCCGAGAAGCTTCTTCATGGAAATATGGGTTCTCTCTGTATTTATGGCTA
The DNA here is from genome assembly GCF_012274545.1 of Fukomys damarensis. Taxonomy (NCBI): domain Eukaryota; kingdom Metazoa; phylum Chordata; class Mammalia; order Rodentia; family Bathyergidae; genus Fukomys; species Fukomys damarensis. The sequence goes on along the minus strand of NW_022900917.1, from coordinate 9,994,973 downwards.
CAACAGATTCTGCATCTGCTGTTTTTGTTTCAGTTCCTTCTCCTTCTGAAAACCAGCTAGCATCCCTTCAGAGGATTTACTAATCAGCTTTTCATCGCTGGGACAAAATACGCAGTACACATAACCTACAGGAAGAGAGTTTTAATTTGGCTGACAGTTTCAGAGGTCCCAGTTCATGGCCCAGTGACTCAAATCAGAAAAACCATGGAAAAGAGCCTCAGTGGAACAAGGGGTTTACTCTATGGCACCTGGAAAGCATACCAAGGAAACAGCATAAAGAAGCAGGGGCCTGGGACCAAATATAAGCCAAAGCTACACCTCTCTGTTAACCACTAGCACACTCAGGCTTTGCTGAACCCCAGGAAGCTCTGAAGCCATCAAGCTGAAAACTATCATGCTTAACTATCACTCAGAAGACAGAATATCAGTTAAGATTCATTTTTTTAAGCAATGGACTCCCTTTGTCGAAAGTCTGAAAACGGTTCTTTTATGTACTTTGTTTGATTTTCTAGTTATTTCTAGTTATTTAATCTGGAGATTAAATTAGATCTTAGTTACCCTATCATGGATGTTTTCCCATAAAATATCTATTATATTGTCATTTATTATTCAATATAGGAAATTTGTATATATTTTAGATCTGTATTTTGCCAGATATTCTATGTAAAGATTTTCTTTCAGCCTACTGTTACTTGCCACTAATTTTTAATGATAAATCTTGATACTTGGCTTCTATAATGTGAATAAATTCCAGTGACAAATTATATCTAGTTAAACTTGTAGCGTATAATGTTTCATACTTTTTCTCTCTACCATATCATTAGTGTGGACAAGTTCACTTACTCTGGATAACAAGAACCAAGGAAAGCAAAGTCAATTACACCAGCCATTGACACCCACAGTGAAGTAGATATTATACAATATTCCATTTCTGTAGTATATAATTGTGATCTTTAAACCTCTGGTAAAGCACTAAACTTCCAACAGATCAGAGGTCCGCTTTGTACTCATCACACTACTTTCTGGCTATCATTTCCCTCAATGTAAAAGAGTAATAATATTGATCACCTTTCACACAAGTTGAAATGTGATATAAGATCTTGAATGTATGAAAGAAAAGTTAGTGCTATCTCTCTTTTTCCCAAGTCAACTTAATTCGTGAGTCAGAATTTCCTTTCAGCTAACCTAACAGGCTGCAAAAAAAAAAAAAAAAAAAAAAAAAAAAAAAAAAAAAAAAAAAAAAAAAAAAAAAAAAAAGACAAAACACAAAAATATAAAACCTGAAACAAATCCACAGAAAAAGAAAATTTCAAAATTTTAACTTTACTCTTCATTTCACAGTCTCTACAGCTTATCCCTCTGATGACTCAATTTAAGAATTTCACATATGCTAAGCATCAAGAAGTATTTGTGTCTCCTCCCTCCCGCCCTGTCCCTACATTTATGAAATATTTGATGTTTCAGATCTGACGGTGATTGCTCCCAGTGCCTGGAACATAGCTCTCTGAATCTTCCTAAAGTTCATTGTGCTCAGATGTACCCTAGATTTTCTCTGTGAGAACTTATTACTTCACAGTTACTCCAGAAAGCTGGGCCCATGTTCCATCTATACTGGAATGCATAAATGATGCTTTTTCTCCCTTCCTGTTTCTATCTCTTTCTTTCCACCTCTCCTTTTTTGCCCTTCGTATTCCAAGCCACAAGGTGAGCAAGTGGCCTCTTATTCACTACTTGAGCACTTTCATGATTATTTATTGATTTTTAAATCCATATTATTAGTAGAAATGTTAAAGACATGGGGGAAAATTAACATTTTTCCAACTTCCCTTCAGAAAACTTGCATCTATACTTACATCTGGTGGCAGTGTGTTGAAGGGTAATTGTTGTTAATGCCGCTAATATTTTGGTGAATTTCTTTCCAGTCTTAAGTTACGTGTGAAGGTATGTGTTTGTGTGTGTGTGTGTGTGTGTGTGTGTATCACTATTGTGCTTTTTAAAATAAATAACCCATAAGCATGGATTTGGCAAGAATATTGAAAATCTACTGAGAATTTTGTATTCTAGTCCACTGAGAAAATTTGACTGTGACTTAAATTCTTTTTTTTTTTTTTTTGGCTTTTTCTTAGATAAACAATTTCAGTTAGAAACTCCAATGATATTATTCATCCCAGATAAATTGATCTTCAACTAAAAATATCTTTCAGCCAAATATAAGCAAGAAAAATGTCTATTCATATTTACATCACCTAAGTATGTGTATGATTACTTTCAGATCTTTTAAAAGTTCACTAGTAAAGATGATTTGTTTCCCTGATTTTAATAAAGGTCAAAATGTCTAAAGTATGTCAGAAAACAGAAGCCAATAACAGGGGCAAACTTGTCCATAAAAGATACATCCCAGCTATGATTCTTTGAAACATACTCAAAACAAATATTTATGATTAATACAATTTTTATTTTAAGTTAAAATATTTTTATTGAATGCCCAAGCATTTTCAGAAACTCTTCGCTCTTTGCTTAGGGCTTTATCTGTTTTTCCCCTATCAAGGAATTCTTTGCTTGCAAAAGCTTGCTATATTTCAGTTTAAACTACTTTTAAAGCTCTAAAGTGAACATTACGAAAACGAATATTCCGACTCAATTGTCTGCAAATTCAAAAGGAATCTTGTTTTTCGTGAAAGAGAGAAAAAATTGCAGTGTGACGTGAATAATCTCTCATTCCGATAGTAATTCAGAAATATCATGTTAATGTGTGGCTTGCTTTGAGAGCCTTAATATATCCCAGGCTGCAGAGGAGCGTCGCGCTCGCTCCTCCCAGCTCTCTCCGGCGCAAACCGAAGTGCGCGCTGCAAACACCCGCGCCGCCCTCTCTGCCAGCTCGTGCTACAGGAGACCGAGGCCGAGTCCGGTCGGACTCCCCGGGAACCTTTACCCCAGGAGGACCGGAGAGTGCCGATGAACCCCGATGGACTTACTGTCCCCCTAGCTGATAAACGCAGCGACGCGGTTGGTGTTGATCTTTCCCAGAGGTTCACGCTGGTGCCCCTTTTGCTTCCCCTTGACTCTGTCCCAAAGTTGATTTTCCAACATAACTGATTTTCCAAGTATTTCCTTAAATATTTACTTCCTGGGCCGGAGATTTAGCTCAGCGGTTCGGTGGCCTGCCTCGCAAGCGCAAGGACCGGAGTTCAGTCCCCGGTACCACACACACGCGCACACACACACACACACACAAAATATTTACTTCCTGTTTCTGTTTCTCACACCAGAGAAACAATGCCGCATTTAAACATGTGTGACTGAATTAATCTCACTTAAAGTTTTTGAAGGTGGGGAGGGGAGGAGGGGGTGAAGGGAGGGTGTGG
>NW_022900917.1:9969348-9991491 GCF_012274545.1 Fukomys damarensis | reverse complement strand
GGAAAAATGAGAACCAAGATCTGGCAAGTAAAGGTACAAGATCCCAGTAATGAATGTAACTGTACTGTATACCCAGAATGTACCAATAAATTCAATTTAAAATTGAAAAAAAAAGAGTGTGGTATCAAGTGCATCCATTTCTCCATAGCAGAGTAGTACTCCAATGTATGTGTGTGTGTCTGTGTGTGTGATTTGTATATATAATAATATATATGTGTATAGTATATATATATATATATATATATGTAAAACATCTAATTTACCCATTCATTATTTGATGGGCATTTGGGCTGTTTCCAAGATTTACCTATTACAAATTGCACTGCTATAAATATGGGTGCACATATAACACTGTGTTATGGTGCTTTTCATTCTTTCCAGAAGATGCCTAGAAGGGGACAAATGGAACCTCCAGTCCTAGTTTTTCTGAGGAATTTCCACACCAAATTCCACAGTGACTGCATCAGTACACACTGCCAACAACAATGGAGAAGGATTTCTTTTACCCTACAGCTCGCCAATATCTGTTACTGGTTGATATGTTCACAATAGCCATTATTTCTGTAGTGAGATGGAATCTCAGCTTTGTATTAATTTCTCAAATGACCAGTGCTGTTTAACATATTTTCATACATTCATTTACCATTTGTACTTCTTCATTGGAGAAGTGCATATTAATTTCACATGCCCATTTTTATATTGGGTCTTTAAATTTGGGAGATTTTATTTTTTTTTCCAGTTCTTTATATATTCTAGATATCAGTCTTTTGTCTGAAGATCCTCTGGCAAAATGTTTTCTTACTCTATTGCTTGTCTCTTTACTCTGTTGGTAATTTCTTTTGCTGTGCACAAGCTTTTTAAAAAGCTTGAATTTGGTTATTATATCTAGAAGTCCTTCGGTGAAATGTTAGGTGTCTTCTGTCTAGAGCATCACATCATCTGCAAATAATGATAGATTAAATTCCTCTTTTCCTATTTTTATTCCTTTTATATCTTTCTCTTGTCTAATTTATTGGGCTAATGTTTCCAGAACTATATTGAATAGGAGTTTTGACAGTGTTCATCTTTGTATTGTTCCTGTTTAGAGTGAGAGATTTCAGTTTTTCACCATTTGATATGATGTTGCCTGTTCTTTTATCATAGATGATTTTATCAGAGTGAGATAAAGACCAACTATTCCAATTTTCTCTAGGGTTTTATCCTGAATGGGGGTGGACTTTGTCAAATTCGTTTTTGTGTGTCTACTGAGATGATCATGTGATTTCTGACCTTGACCGTTTTAATATGGTTTATTACATTTATTGAGGTACAGATGGGAAGGGGTGCAAGGGAGGGGGACAGGGAAAGGAAGGAAGTGGAAAGAAAAAATAAGAAAAGAAACAAAATGGAAGCAAAGTGCTTGTAAATAAGAAAGGGAACATTGGTTGAAAGGACAGAAGGGGAATGGAAAAAAAGAAGAATCAAGAAAATCATGTACAGGTACAAATTCCATATGATAAATATGATCATTGTGTATGTCTAACCTGTACCAATTAATGCAAAAATTTAAAAATAAGAGAAAAAAACTTTAAACATCTCATTCGCCATGTAGACTTTGAACACCCACTTTTGACGCATTAAAATAGTGGATAATTTTTAAAATCAACCATTCTAGAGTTTCACCTTTTGAGAGGAGCTATACATCCTGAAATTTTACCATGTTTATAGTTTTAAATATCAATAAATCATTTCTAAAATACTATGAAATCCATATGTTTTTAGGTCTTCAATTATAAAGCTTTGCCTTTGGCTCAGTTTTCTGAAAAGCTAGAGCTTATACGATGACCCTTTCTCGAGGGTTGATAAGCAGATATCTAAGAAATCACTGGCTTAAAGGTTTGCTTTAATGTTTACATAATGTAATTTCCTGAAAACATCAAATAAAAATATAACTATTTGACATTGTGGGACACCTCTTTTGCATATTTTTACTTCTAGGAAACAGGAGTCATCACAAATATATATTTTCTTTGTGAATCAGTCCTCTTGAATGGAGTATTTAAGATACCATACATTCAAACCAATTTTACACTGAGTCACATTCCAATATGACTTGATTGCTGCTAAAGTTTAATCATATTAATTATAGGGCATATTTATTGACTCTCTGAATATTATTTTTCTGGGCTTCTTCATTTTTCTTCTTCTTCAGTATTATTTACTGACACCAACCCCTGGTCCATATTTACTTTTGTGTTTGTGGCAGATGTAAAAGTCTCAAGAGTTTAACCATGTTGTTCATAAGCCAACTACCAAAAATCTAACATAGATATTTTTCATTTGGGAGGATTATGTTCCACTTTCAGTTGAAAAAGTCAGTTGCAGATTCTAGGAAATCTTCAGGTGCAGGTGCTTAACTTAGGTATCACCAACCCACCTTGTGATGTCGTAAGTATGGAAAATAGGTACACTGAATTTGGATGGTTCTTTTAGAATGAAGCCCCATGCAAGTAGGAAGCTAACTTGTACCACTCAACACTGCCTACTTATTATTTAAAAGAGTGATTGATTAGATAACTTGGACATGTAGATGGGATGGCCACTAACTCATTTTGATTATGTCTTGCTTTCATTTTATTCATTTGTATTCATAGTCCAAAGTTTTATTTTAGATTTGTTACTTGAATCTTATATCTATCTCCTTTTCATTTTTATTGTTTCAGCAGCTTCATGAGGGTTTTAACTTCACACTTTCTTCGTGCTGGGATGTGAGCTTCTTTTAAGTCAGATACATATTTGTATCTGTGAACAAGTGGGTTTCTTTATTTGCATCTTTTTACTACTTATCTACATTGCACTTTTATACAATAACAAAGTAAAAGCATGGTAATTTGAGAATGCATCATGTATAATTTTTGGGAAATGACTTTAAATTTCTTATGAATGATATGAGGAAATTTGTTGCTTTATCTCATTTTAACTTCTGTAATATTTTACTTCAATCAGTCACAGCCATTTTAAATGTTTTCATTTATTTATTTATTTATTTATTTATTTATTTATTTATTTATTTATTTTTGGTAAAAAAGATCTTTTTCAAAGGACTTACAGTGTAACATTTTAATCATTTGTTTCCCTTACAGAACCACATACAGTAATTTTCAAACTATGTATGGTGCATTTTATATGTGGCTTTATAGTACTTATTAATCTGGCCAAAAATTGTTTGTGATTTTATTTTAATTAAATCCTTTACTTGCAACCTGGTATTTCAAGTAAAAGTCATAGCAGATTGTAAAATGTTCAGTTTCTAAGACGTGAGTTGTATCTTCATGATAAGGTTTTAAAATCCATAAAAAGGTACCTTGTGCTCCAATAAGCAGCAGCAATAGTAGCAGTCATTAAGGGGGTGACTGGTGCTGTACATTCCGGTGTGGCAGAACTCTCATCAGAAAGGCCAATTTAAATAGACTTTTGCCCTTTTGTGTACCTGGGGGGTGTCATAGGCAAGGGCCATGATCAGCTGACTGACATATCTCAAGCATAATTAATTTTTAAAAAGTCCTCATCTAATATCTAAATTCTTCTCAAAACACAGTCCATATTCTAACTTGAGAAACTTCAAATCCTATCTCCATAATCGTCTTTAAGAAAATCTTTGAGATTTGGGCTGTCATCTCAGAAAGAAAGTGAGGTGAGACACTGTTTGAATAAAATGAGGCAAACACTTGGCTAGTAATAAAAACTTCAATCATTTATTTTACTTCTATGGAATCTATTGAAGTCGAGAGTAAAATAATTTTGGAAATATATATAAAATAGAAAATATGTTTTAAATAAAGTTGCAAACCATTACTTTTGTAAATTATGTAGATTAGGAATGAAGCAGAATATATTTCCCCGTATATTTTAAATAAAAAAGTATAAGCTCAGGTAAAACAGTTTGGCTATTTATTTCACTTAAACTGACAGTATACAAATGTCACTTACCAGTCATTCTCCTCACAAACATAATAATCTATTTAACAACATGATTTAACCACTGCCAAAGAGTAGGATCAACTTTCAGTTACTCAAGTTTTTTGGGGTACACGGTTTATGAAGTGATTATTATTAATATTTTCAATGATAATAGTAACTGAAACAACGCTCCCCTCATTAATAATTGTAATAAGTATGTTCCAAAATAAGCCTTTTGGCATCAAACACTTATCATTTTATTTACTTACATCTGGTCAAGGTGCAAAGAGCTCAAAGAAAGTAAGATGAGGTCTTTAGTTTTCAATCCACTTCATTTTAAAAACCATTTTTTAATAAAAATGGGTATATTCCTGTATGATTTAAAATTCTTAGCATTAATAATTGCTGCTATAAGAAATCAGATTATTTTTTAAAAATATGTCTCTCAAGATTAATATTTCAAATACAGTCATATAAAAATATTGTAAGGAGATATATGGATAGGAATTTGAAATTTAGAGTAGTTTTTGTAATTTTGAATTATCTTCAATCACTAGAAACTAAATTGTAATTAATACCATTTGTTACAGAAGCAAGAGACCTTCAATTTTTTTCTTTTTTTAATTAAAAAACAATCTTCATTTTATAAAAAAAAATTAAATCCCTTACTATAACTATACTATAATAATATTGGAAAATCTTTCATATAATATATACATTAAAAAGATAGCTATCTATCAACTAATCTAATCTACCAATCAAGGATACCTCTTTTTTTTTTGAGACTGGCTCTTGCTATACGGTTCAGGCTGACCTTAAACTCACCATGTAAGCCCTGCTGATCTCAGATTTGCAGCGATCCTCCTGCCTCAGCCTTTCAAATGCTGGGATTACAGGAGTGAGCCACCATACCAGGACAATCAAGGACACTTTTATAAACAGTTTCCTTAATCTTTCTCACTGCAGGCAAAAGGTACAAATACTTTTATTACTAATTTCTCATTTCAAGGGCTTTCTTTAAGGTGGATGGTGTGATTGATTTCCTTATTTACAAGCTAAGTTGAAGACTGCACTAGATACAGTTTAATGTAATAGCATCACATGTTTGATCAAGTGTTACCTGTCAACAGACACATACAAAAGCACATGTGTATATGATAGCCATGGATATAAGAGGCAAATAAATAATTGCTACTTGTGTAGGAGAGATGTAAATTGATATATAATCCGGACAATCTCAAATACTGGGACACTGAAGCTTAATGTTTTTCATTGATGCTTAGACCTACAAAACGAAGAAAAATGTCTCTAGACCAAAACCTAACTTCAAAGTTTGTTTTTATCATATTTCTTTTCACTACTAGGAAAGTAAACAAGTTTTTCATACCTGTATGTTTTCTGTGTGAATTTGCACATAGTTATGTGTGAAAAACTGCCCAAAATTGTCACTGAGAGGCTGAATGTTTTAATGCACTCAAGGATGCCGCCAGCTAAATAGAAAGGTGAAGGACCACCCACCAATTTTTATGAATTCAAGAGGTAACTATCTCAGGTAGAATTATCTCTGCCAGGATGATTCCATGACTCTATCCCAGAGATGTAAGAGAGAAGAAGGGAGAGAGGGACAGAGGAAGAGAAGGAGCAAGAGGGAGAGAGACAGACAGAGATGGAAGGGAGCCTCAAGGAGCGGGTAAGGGACATTGCAGAGGGACTTTGCAGATGCAAGCATTTATCAGTTGACCTTAAGAGAAATTCTTCTGGCCTGCGCGGTCCAAAGTGATCATGGGAATCCTTAAAGATAAAAGAGAATAATAAAGGGAAGAATGAAGATGAGATAGCGGAAGAACTTAGATTCAAGTCATGACAATGGCTCCTCCCTGATGCTTTGTTGCCAGCGTCAAGAGGAAGGGGACAGAGAAACCGTAATAGAAATGGCATCGCCTCTAGGAGCAGAGTGCTCTCCACAGACGGCCCACAGGTCCCCAGGGCCAACAGCGCCACCCTGCCTGGAAAAGAGTCAGCCAAAAACTGGATGAGCTTGGACAAAGGAACCCTCTCCCCAGACTTCTGAGTCACCCAAACTGTGTGTTGTTCTAAATCAATAAGTTGTATGGTAATTTTTAAAAACAACAGTAGGGGACTATTTCCTAGAAAAATGCTGCCCTTTTCACAAATTGAAATCAATTGTCATAGAGCTGAGATATTTACAGTTAATCACCATTACATATAAAATAGAATAATTAGACTTTTATTTTTTGTTGTATTTGTAGTTTTCTTTTTGTGTTTTTGTTTTTCCTTAAATGAAGAATGTATCTGGATAAGAAAATCTTGGTCCATGCTAGGTAAAAATCTTCCCTAGAAGGCCCCTTAATGTAAAAGCTGATTATATTTTTTTGTGAAAATTTATAATCTCAACAGAATTATCACATTCAGATTCATCAGCATGATCTGCGCACAAAAGACAAGGATAAAATTTTACTCATATTTATTGGAATTTGTTTTCTTTTCTCTAAGGCCCTACTTTGTAGCTAGCAATTGCCTTTGGATATCACTGGCTAAACATCAGTTGAAATTTGTACATCATTAAAACATTTTCTGTTGATAGACACTCAGAAATTGATCTGTTGGATTTCAGGTAATGTCCTGGTCAACCATTTGTGCATAATTGAAACAGAAGCCAGAAAACAGAAAGTAGAATCTGTACTTCCAAAGACAGTTTAATAACTGGTGTCTAATTAGAAATTAATCCTAAATTTTTTACCCCGATTTTCTTGCATGTAAAAGTACAAATATATATGACGTGTGTGTGAATATATATTTTCAAAAATAGGAACAGTATCAATAGAGTCCGAAAGGCCTTTTTCAAATATCAAGAAATTCTCTAGAACCCATCACATAAAATAGCAGTTGTAGTATTTGTTCTCAGGAAAGTAAATATTCACAAAATTATTATTCTCTGCAAAAAGTACTGGTTTCTCTAGGGGAATCTACACTTATGAGTCACTGGTTTCCATTTTTCATCTAGTAACTTTTCACAAATGTATAGATAGAAATTGCTCAGCAGAACTAATTCTCTTCTTGATAATGAGAAATAAAATGTCTCAATATTTGATTATATTTAGACATTCACTTTATATTCTTTTAAATATTACTAGATATAAATGGTTTAATTAAAAATTAGATTGGATTAATTGAATCTACCAGATGCCTCTTTAATTGGTAACGGTAAACCTTGTCTTACTTTGTAGTGATAAGCTGCGCTGAATTAGTAATGTGAATTCTGCTTATATGGAATCTGGCATTTCAGGAAAAAATCAGAACTTCTTTTTTAAGTTTACACGAAGATATGGTCCCCTTCCATCACAATGCTCACATATGCACAGTAATGATAAAATATATCTGGAATTTAATCTACTCAAAATACAAAATATGAAAAATGAAATATTTACTACTGCCAACGGTAAAAGTTTAACTTCTAGACATTTTAGATGCTCTTCATTTTGCTAATTCCAAAGGAGAAAAAAAAAAAAGCAGTTTGGTTTCTGTGCCTAATTTTAGATTTTCAGATTCAAATCCAGTATACTGAATCAGACTCAATAGGATCTATTTTCTTTTTTGTCCACTATTATTAGAGTCCAGCTATGTAAGACTGGTTGCATCAGAAAGAAATGATCTCACAGCTCTGGAAACAGCACATACAACACCCAGATTCTTGTTACCCTGCCTAAACCACATCAGGGATAATGTATACTTAGCCACAACTGCAAGTCGCTGCATATGTATTCAGTGATTGCAGTCAGAAACAAAGAGTAAAAACACTTAACAAAGAGAACTGTGTCTCAGAAACATTAGAGTGTTTTGCCAGACAGAGTAAAAGACGGTCTTAAAACACTCCAGTAATCTCAATACCAGCTTAGCATCCTACTTTAGGAGGTATCAAGTCATTCATTCCACTGTGTTGGAGCAGAATTGGCCCCAAAGTCACTTTCCATGACATCCTCCCTCCTTTCATGCAATGGCACATTGTGTCTGTTCACGGGATGGCTTGCTAAAGGCTTGACGACCCTGGGAAAGATGGTCCTTGGTGTGTGTTACTCTGTTCTGAGAGAGGTTGTGGAATAGTAAACTTCAGAGTTGCCTATGCAAGAAGTGATAGTGACCTTCTACATGCACTCACTTGCATACTTGACTTTGTAGTTACTCTTTTGACAATAAGTCTACTTATTTTATTGCAAGTCAAATTGAAAATAATATATGCCATGTCTGATCATTCTTCTCATGGTTCTTCAAATCTGAACCTCCTTTTTGTCTTTGGTCTGAATTAAATCAGAACTCAGGGCAACATTTAATATTTGAATCAAATTGTAGACTCTGATAGGAGAAATTACAATGTCTTCTAGCATTTGTGACAAATCAGAGACATCATCAAAAGATCAAATCAACTATTTCTTCCTGTGAGGAATTTTGGCCATTTCTTATGAAATGGTGGGTTTTAATTCTAATTGTATATTAGGAATAGTTGAAAAGCTTTTCAAAAATCTGTTTAGGCTCAACCTAGAGAAAAGGAAGGTTTTCTAGGAAATAATCCTTCAGAGTTCTCATTATTTTAAAGTTCTTCTGCTAATACTGATAGACATATATTAATTTGGCATAATATAATTACTCCTGTTTTACTCTAATAATGTGTCACTACAGATAGCTACTAAATGACTGAACTATACCCATTTATTTAGGGCCAAGAAAAATGATACAGTTGTATTGATTAGTTGCAAAACAGAATTAGTGACCAGATTCTGTTTGGCAAACCCAGCCAAAAAACCTGGATTAAAATTGAAATCAATTTTTTTTTCATTAAGGCAATTTAATTCATGGATTTGTGATGCATTTGTTTCATATTCACACTACTTTATTCACTCATACACTGAATTTTATTATACTTCTAATGTGTGTCAGGTATTTCTAGCAGTAAGGAGTTAATGGCAAGCAAAAATGTGGATATGGCCTTTAAGGGGCTCAAATATATTAAAAGATAATTTAAATGAAATGTTATAAAGAATGGCACAGATGTGAATCATCAATTCTCCTTGAAAAATTACCTAGGAACCTTTCTTGGAGTTGGGTACAGGAGAGAGAAAATTTCCCTGATTTTCTTAGTTCTCACTTGGACCTTTTGGCTGGATGGAGATTAATACAAAAGCCAGTCAATAAGAGAAAATTATACATTTAACTTCACCAGAAACTTAAATCTTTAGACCTGATAAAAGCATGAGGCTGTTGTATTTTTATACCGGTGAAGGAATGACAGGATAAGCAATAATCTACGCTTATGATGGAAAAGGTTAAGCAGCTGATTAGACTGGTTACGGGATAAAGGTGAGATCATAAAAGCATACTTCATCAATTATAGTAAGGTAAAGAATGTGTAATATGTCCATAATCATTTATTGCATCTCAAACACAAAGGCCCAAGCCCTTTCATTCTAGAACAAGGCAGATAGTGTTCCAGTCACCACTCTATGGCCCAATGACATAAGTACAGACATGAGTGGAGAATACCACCTTGACATCACTAGTTCATGGTGCACAAAGTTAGTTTTCAGTCTCTCTATATGTAGATCCTTCCAAAATGAATCTTTATTTATTCCTTGCTGCATATAGGAAAAATCAGGCCAAATGAACCTGTCTGAAATCCAACTTTCTAAAGTGACTCCAGCTCAAAATAATCACTATACCAGACATGCGTAATTTAACACCTTAAGAGGAAGTATATTCACTGGAGAGTTTCTAGAAAAAAAAATAAAGAAGAAAAAGAATAGTACCTGCTGAAACATAAAATGTTCAGAGTGAATTTCATATTGGAGGAAAATTCGTATGTCTAAAATGGAAGATTGTCCTGAGAAAATTGTTAGAGATAAGCTTGTAAAATCTAGATCAAGCCAGATTGAAATATGGCTTTTTTATGTGCAACTTTGAAGTTGTGCTTTATTCTCCAGATAATGGGATTGGAATCAGCAATGTTTCACTACTACAGTAACTATAGGATAGTGCGATATAATGGGAACTTTAAAGTAACAATGCCAAAAAAGAGCTCTCTACCAACAGAATGGAATATGAATCCCGCAATACAGAGAAAGTCACTAAAATAAGACGGATATTGCATAAAAATTTTGCAAGAGCCTAAGTAAAAATTCATAAGCATCTGAATGGGAAGAAGGTGCTTGTGAAGTTGAGATATGGTGAAATTTGCAATTCTTTGGGGTAAAGAAAATAGATGGGAGTTGAATAAACTTAAGATGTGTAAAGAAAGGGGTCAGAAATTCTTCCCCATATTCAACACAAATGAGGCAGAAAATGACCGGCATGGACCAGCACTGAGGGGTAAACACAAAAGGAGTAACTTCAAAGAAAGATGAAGAATTTTCTCTGAAACGTAAGAACTAAGAGAAAACAGATGAATGGATGGACGGTGAAAAGTGACCGTTATCAAAAATTCTAACAGAGAGACAGCAGTAATAGTTTAAAGGAAAAATTAACATGTACCTTATCTCAGGCATAGAGTGAGAAACTGCTGTTGGCAGTAGGGTCGGGAGAGAGGAAATCTACACTCCAGCTCTTTCCATTCTGACTCTGGATGTGATTGTGATCTTAGTGACAAGGATTTCAGCCCTAGCAGAAAAACTAAACCGAAATACAGCTCGAGCAAGTTTTTCTAGCCTTCCTACTCAAATTCAGGGTGCCCCAAACTGAATTTCAGGGTTCACTGCAGTCCTCTTTTGCATACTCAGTGTCCTCATTTTAGTTTATATCGTTATTAAGGTGTTTTCCAACTTTCACTTTTTATTCTGCTTAAGTCAGTCTACCCATTGTTTTCCATGTAACACGCCAAATCTGTCCTTCCTTGAGTCTTGGTCTCTGCAATTATTTTCTCTCAAGCTGTGTCTTTTATGAGAGCATTTCATAGTTCCGCCATATGTGGTGTCCCCTTTTGGGTAACGTGTTAAAATGACATTTCTCTTCTCCTTCGCATCTGACTCCCTCTGGTCCCCGGAGGGAAAGGGAAGCGCTGCTGAGCTGTGCACCAGTGCTTGGGGGCTCCTCCCTCACCCGCAAGTCGTCTTCAGGCTGTGTCTTGCTTCGCTGAGTCTGCAACTTGTGGTAAATGCTTTAAACTTTAAAATGTTTTACTGATCTCTCACTTTTTTGTCCATTCATGCCTGTCCTCGTTACTAACAGTTATTAATTTGGTATGGATGGAATGCCAAAATATCCCACATGACAGTGATGCAAATTTAAAATCTAACTCTTAAATGTTAAAAATATAGAACAAAAATATATACAAAATTATTTGGTTTGTCAAAGAGGTCAGAGATTATATTTGGTAAGATGAAAAAACATTTGAGAAACAAATGAGAGAAATAAAAAGAGCACTAAAAAAGGATAATGAATCAAGATGGGAGATATAATACATGCCAGTGCTCCTGATAAATATGTTTATTATGTGTCACAAACATAAGCACAAACAGGAATGCTGAGTGTGAGAAGCTCAAAGAACGCTAATCTAAATCAGAGTAAAAGAACAGCAGAACGGCGCAAAATGAAGGAGAATCCAGAAGTTAGCGTCTTTCATTTTCCCAAAGAGCGCTAGTTTAACTTCAGGAGGAACAAAAAGCCCTTAAAAGATTACAAGGTCTGAAGGAACACAGATTTGTACTTTTGATGCCTGTTATAGTGACACCAAGGGGAAGAGCTTGAAATCCAGCCAGAGGTTCAGCAAGTGGCCTTGAAATTAAACCAGCTGAGAGACAAAAGTGACTTGGATCACACTTGTGGTACAGAGTTAAAGAGAAGCAAATGTTTTTGATGAGTAATAAGCACAAAGAATTCACTTGACTAAGTAGGAAGCAGTCTGACAGAATGGAGAGAAATATTATTCTTTTGATTAATTTTCAGATATATAAACTCTTTAAATGAATGAAATATGTTGAATTTCATTGAGATAGAAAGATTTAGGAAGTACTAACCCAGGAGAGAAAGACAATGAACTTTCAGGAACAGAAGGATCATAATAGCTTTTCATTCCTGCAATTCTTCTCAATTACAAGGCCAGAAAGTATGTGTGTGTGTGTGCATGTGTGTGTGTGGGGGGGGTGTATCCATAAACACACGATTGTTTTCAGTACGCTATAATATCATCATGGTCAAAGCTGTATGACTTTTTTATTCATTTTCTCTAGATATATATGAGTCATTCCTTCTTTGGTGGTTTACTATTATATGAAGCAAAGAAAATGAATTCAAAAGTAATGCAAAAATCTTAAATAAAGTAAGTATTAATTATTTTAAGACCTGGATGTGCTTTTCTTCCTATTTCACATTGTCAATTATGTCCTTAGGATCTTATGTACTATTATAGTTTTTCACACCGGAGGAACTATTTGGTATTTAATACACATAGGAAGAAAAGGGCTAAAGGTGTAGGGAAAGTGGGAAGGGTAGGGGAAAGGTAATAAGGGAAAAATAATATATGAGAAAATAGAAATACAGTGTTTGTAAATGGGGAGGGGAGGAGGGGGTGAAGGGAGGGTAGGGACAAGGGGAAAAATGAGAACCAAGGCCTGTCATGTAAAGGTACAAGATCCCAGTAATGAATGTAACTGTACTGTATACCTAGAATGTATCAATAAATTCAATGAGAGAGAGAGAGAAAAAAAGAGCTGGATACGGAGCTCAACGATGATGTAAAGATGAGATAAATCACTAATATTTAGAACTGGGTGAAGATAACAGAAGGAAACAATTAGCCCTCCACTAGGATTCATGCATACTCTTTCCTGCTAAATTTAGAAATTATCTCTCATAGGAATAATATTTATAATTACTAAAACAATATTTTAATATATTTTCTTCTAGTCATCATGAGAAGAAAATCATTACTGTTGAGGTAACCAAAGAGCTACTTTGGGCCTTGGTCATGGGGCTCAGCTAGCGGTAGTGGTGTGTTTAGAGAATGTGTTTTAAAAATATCGCCATCCATCATGATATCTGCCATAAAATATTTATTTTGGTTGATGTTTTCTCCTATTTTATGAAATGCCATGCATTTATTGAAACATATGGCAACGGAGTACTTGTGTCTAAACTTGGGCATCTGACAGATCTCGTTCCTTGCTGAGAAACAATTATTTCACTACAGCTTGACAATATGGCTTTTCCCCCAGACATTCTATGGTTCATTTTTCCCCCGAAGTAATCATGCTGTTAAGAAAATTTATTCACACCAGATCCTTTATGCAACCCACAGCCATAACAGTCTACTTCCTCCCTCCTAAATCCTTCCCCGATTTCCCTCTAGTGACAAGAGCAGTACACTGCACAGACCCGTTCGTTCAACATTGTTTGAAGCTGTAAATGTTTTCGTTCATCCCTGTTACATTGTCCCTATTTTCTAGCAATTGAATGCATCTAAAGCCTCCATTTCAGCTTGCTACATAGAAATCTTTTCATAAAGACGACGTTTACATTTAATCATCTCTTTTTATGTACCAATATCTGTGTTTGTAAGAGTGATTTTTGTTGGGCATTTTTGGCCAGCTTTCTTTGAACTTTTCTATGAAATGACATACCATGAATTTTCCCAAAATATGTTTAATATTTTTAACTTACTGACTCTATTCAGTAATGAAAATAGCATTTTAATACATTTTTGGAGTTATTTTTCTTTTTGATCATAAAAAGACAAAATATTTGACTATAAATAAGCTATAGAAATCTAAATTTTCATCATTTCATCACAGAATTTCTCATGCAAATATGTTTCTCTGAGAAGTTATCCTGACACATTTTTGCTTTGTTTATATTATGCCTTAATAAATATATTTTTCTTGTATGTAGCTGTATGGATACACACTTGAGCCACTTGAAGTACATTCCTTTGTATCCCTAAATTTACTACCAAACCTCAATTCAATGCCTAGGGCAATACTGTCAATGTTCCGCTGTATAACATACTGGGTTTACTGGACAGCTGCACTTGCCGTAAGCATCGGTAAATATTGCCATTCTCTCACCTTGGCCTGACTTCTTCATGAGGGTCTTTCTCCCATTGCTACAAAGGCTTTAACTGGAGCAGCAGGTCTTGTCGGAGTGCAGTAAACACCTGTGAAGCTGAACTGACCTACATAGGAGGTTGTTGAAGGGCCTTCGTGATGGCAAAAATATGACAAGCACTCAAGAGGCCAAGGCAGAGGCAAGGTTGAGGCCAACCGGGGCTACATGGTGAGTTCCAGGATAGCCTGAGCTATGTAGGAGACCCAGACCCTGTCTCCAAAACGAAAAAGAAAAAGAAAAAGAAAAACAGAAAAAGAAAAAGAAAAGAAACAGTAGGTCATTGTGTGCAGTGCCTTATTGTTTAGTTTTTCCATGTTGATTGCTAAAACATATACTATAAAATCATGCTGAGATATTTCTTATCTTTTGCAGATTTGTCTCCAAAAAGTTCATGCATTTATGATTAGTATTCATTTTTGGAATTCTGGCTGGGCCCTTGAAAATCCTCATTTGCCAACCTCTCTGGCTGGAAGACACAGAAATATTGTTTTATTACAAATGATATTTCAACTCATATTGACACTATATATTATATTCTTTTTTTTTTGTACTTGGGTCCTTGTACTTGCAAAGCAGGAGGTGGAACCACTGAGCTAAATCTCAGGCCCTTGAGTCGTTTTCAATAAAACGACAGAATGATGATTATGCCATTTGCTTGTCCAAAATAACAAGGAGATTGATTGAATCACAACATTTTTCCTATCTAGGCTGAGTTTAGGTAGATAGGACTGGTTAAGAAGGAGCTGTAGAAGAGATTATACTTCTCGCCGAATATTTCTGTATGTAGTATGGCCAAACAAGTTTCTGTAGCACCCACGTCCCTCCCAAAGAAAGCAATTATAAAGCACGAAAAACTATGAAGACACCAGACAGTGCAAAAAGTATTCTGAAAGCATTATCAAGCTTTCCCACATTCACTAATTTATATGTATATTATCTTGCAATTTAATGTATCTTTAATATTATCTCTCTGCTTTGCTTAAGTCTACGGAGATTTAAACTTCAAGTATACTAATTTTCAACTCCAAAATTGTATAATGTCTTTAATAACATCACTTTATTGCTTTTTTCCAATCTTTTCATTTACTGTGACTGTTTTTTTCTGTAATTCAGTAATCACAGTTTTAATGGCTGCTTTTGAGTTTTTGTCTACGAGTTCCAATATTGGAATATTCCTGAAGTGGGAATCCAGGCCAGGGGCTTTTGGACTTCATACTGACTACTACAAAATGTCCAGTTATAAAGATTTTGCTTATATTCTCCCAAGGTGTGTTGATATTTTTGTGTTACCAGGAATTTAACTTGCTTGGTCTCTCACTGAATATTCTATTTTGGGGGTGGCAGTCTTGACAAAGGTGCTTTACCCAGAACTGACATAATTGAAACCTAGCCACCACATCTCGCTGAGATTTCAGTCAGAGATATATCTGTGGATGCTTCTTTCTGGGTGTCTTCTTTCTGAAATACCATCTCATTTTTCAACAGGTGTGGTTTTCTCCATCTCTGTTCTGTGACTGTTCAGTTCAGAATGGTTTTGTATGTTCTATCAGAATTTTTGCCATCATGTATGGCATTGAGTTCTGATTGCTTTCTGGAAAACAGCTTCCAATTAAAATACTAGCTATGTGCTATTCCATCGTTCAGGGTGGGAAAGAACTGAACACTCGCCACCAGATCACATCATCCAAAAATTAATATCAACTGTATCATGGACTTTAGTGCAAAAGATGAAGCCATAAAACTTTTCCAGCAAATATAACACCAAAATGCATAGGCACTTAGTCAAAAGGTTCCTAAACAAGGCTTGATAGTATTATGCTGTAAATACTTATAGTTTATATTTAGATGTACCGCAAAGATTCAGGTGCTCGTAAGTGAGGCTTCAGGTGATGGGATCACGGAAAGCGATCAGGGGAGATTTTATAGCTACATTTGATATTGGGAGGTGAAATCTGGTCAGAGTCTGTGGGTCACTGGGAGCATGGACTGGACTGGCTGTTATGTCCCT
Source organism: Fukomys damarensis (assembly GCF_012274545.1). Lineage (NCBI taxonomy): Eukaryota > Metazoa > Chordata > Mammalia > Rodentia > Bathyergidae > Fukomys > Fukomys damarensis. Next base: position 9,975,437 of record NW_022900917.1, on the reverse strand, counting down.
CTCTCCTCTCTTGATTTCTCTCTCTGCTTCTTGCTTCCATTGCATGAGCTCTTCCTGCATTGTCCTGCCTCTGCCATACTGCCCTGTCTTGAAGGCAGCCAACTATGGACTGAACCTGCCACAGACAGAAAAAAATAAACATTTTCTTCTTAGAATTGTTGGCTTTAGATATTGTGTCTGTTACCAGAAGTAATAACTAAGACATAAAGTCATGGAGATTTCACACACTTTTTAAAAGTCTGTTTTCTCATACAGAAAGTTAATATCCTACTACAAAATTCCCTCAACTATCTCATTGCTTTAAGTAGTTTTTCCACACCAATTTTCAGCACCTCTTCTGTCAGTTTAGTGGAGGAAGATTATGGCAAACGAGAAGTACGCAAGGAAAAATTCAGTGTGAAAAGAAGATGTCATAAAAAGCCCACTCATTCTCAATTCAAAGTTTTAATTGGAGTCTCGTGCATAGAAAGTATATTGACTTTTAGGAAAGAGTTTTTCAGAGAAAGTATTCAAGTGTGTAACCATTATAAGTAAAGACTAACTTTTTATGCATCCAAATATAATTAGCAACAAATTTTAATTGTGACCTAATACTTTTAGCATTTATTTCTCTCATTTCTACCTCTTTAGTTCAATCTGATATCATAAATATGCTCTATTTGGTGTCACGAGAACTGAGTTTTGTGAAAACTTGGTGGTGGAATATATGTCTACTATTTTTAGACTTTCTTTTGCTAATATTTCTTAACTAAATTGGCTTTGACATAAATATTGGTTTTAACAGAGAGTATGCTCTAACAGTTCCCTTCCGGCAAGCCTTGGCTATTTTTAGTTCTTTGTGTGAATTTGAATTTAGTTTACCAAATACCACAGATGCCCCAATAAGCAGTGGTGAAAATATTAATGGGATTTCTAAAATTGAAATTGCAATGAAATTATACACGAATGTGAGGATTATTGATATTTTATGACATCTGGTCATTATCTTCACGAACATGTATCTGTGTTTTTTAATCTTTTCAATATATTTTCATGCTTTTCCCATAAAGTTTTGTATATGTTAGGTTAGAACACTTCTAGAAGCATTTTTTTTTTCTTCTAAAACACGTTTTTGTAGCAAGAATTACCTCATGGATGACTGGTAATTGTGGAAGTAGGTGAATATAATATAGAATTCACAGGACATCATATTTTGTCCATTGCTATCAAAGCAGTAGCATAACTCAAAATAAAAGCTTTGATTTTGTTTGTTTTGTTTCTGATTGTGGAGATGTTGAAGAACTGCAGTAGTCACACAAATAGGGTCTGTTTGTGCTAGAACCAGATAGGGCTTGTTATTGCGTCACCATAAGGGACTCACAGTGCAAAATAACTGTATGAAGCTGTGTATAAGAGCCTAATTCAATTATCACTTATCCTACTCGTGAGCACAGTGATAGTAAATCCATACTATCGCAATGTGGATAGCAGCGGGGCTGAACTGACTGGTGTTCTATTAGGTATTATTTGTAGTCAATAAAGAAATCCTATTTGAAGACATGTAAACACCTTATATGAATAATTTATTGAGCAAACAGCACGGAGGAAAAAAAGAAAAAAAGAAGAAAGAAAACACGCCAGAGTGCCTTTTTAAGCTAATGCGAAGAAAAGCATTGAAAACGTACCGGATCATTGGTACCTGGTAGTCAGTTTTAATTTGCCTCCAATTAGTGGATTTTTTTCTTTACCTGGAGCTACTGATGAAGACAACTCTTGTAAATACCTCCTGTAACTGCACAGCCCAATTATTTTTTTGTTTCTTTTTTTAAAATTTAAATTGAATTTATTGGTACAATTATTTTCTGACACATCTACCATCAAATTCCATTTGTCCATTATATTGTGTTGTATTATTTCAGTAGGACTTTGGAGTAGCTTTTTGCTCATGTTAAAATTAGCTTTGAGACATTACTGATTTGCTAGTACTCTGGTTATAAAACTATAAGAGGTTTAAGTTTCCATAACCATAACTTGTTTTAGAATTTTAAAAAAATTGTTCAGGAACATACGGAACTACATTGCCAAAACTGTAAACAGCTATTTTTTAACCTATGGCTTTTATTTGAAATGATTGTCTGTCTTATTGGTGATTGTATAGAAACAGAATTGGTTACTGTATTTTGGCTTTGTGTCTTACAAACTTGCTAACACAGTAATACATCTACTCATTTCCACAGTGGCTTCCAGTATATTCATGACTATCTAACAATATCTGCCCCTGATTTCTTAACTTAGTTTGTTCTGCTTCTAAATAGGGAATCAGTATTAACTGCTCACCAGTCAGCTTTTCCTTCTTTTACAACTTTATATCTCTTAATCTTTAACTAGTTTCACTTGTTGAATCACTGGTATCGTAATGAAATAAGTGTTTATGATTTAAAATGTTAATAGTATGTGTAGATCAGTGAAATCTTTTTTATGATGTTAACTTTCCTTTTATTTTTAGGCTGAGAATCTTAATATGAATGTTTGCTGAATTTTACATAATGTTTTATTCTATGTAATGAGATAACTACATTGTTTTACTTTTTTGAGATAAAATAGCAAGTTTCTTAATTAGCCAGTTTAATAATTTTTGTTTTTAAACAATCATCTCATTTTAGCTTTTGTATGTATTTCCATGTTGTCCTGCTAGTTTGTCTCATATTTCATTCCTGTAAGCTCTTTATCTTATTTCTAATAATATTTACCTTTGCTTTCTTTCTCACTTTCTTCCTATTTGAAACTTTGTTTCTCTTCTTTATTGTATTAGTATTTTCAGTCAACCAATTTTCCTCTTTTCATTGTCTCATGTCATTTTTTACACTACCACTTTGTCCTTCAGCTATTTTATTTTCTAATTTAGAGCGATTTACTTTACCAGAGTTCTAAGTTTCATAAAATTCTAATTTTCAAAGAGTTAAAAATAGTATCTTCAAAGAATACAAGGACATACATATTTTGAGGGTTTGGTAAAATCATCTGTGAAGGGATAAGCAGTATACAAAGCTGCTTTGCAAGACAAAGTAGTCAGTGAGCCATGACGAGTGTGCTGAAACATGTACGCTAAATCAAATCACACAGGTTAGGGTCCCGTAGTAAAGAAACATTGCCACAGTTCAAATTGTCTTTTCCACCAGGGACAAAATTTTTGCATTTCCAAGGATAAAAATCTACAAATTATTCTGTAATGTTGCAAATTAGCCAATGTAATGTAGAATAAGTATTACATCAAATAAAGGTACATTTATTTGAAAAATTAAACCTGCACCTAGAAAAATAACCCTAGAGGCAGATCCATGTGACACGAAGGAATCACTTGAAGTCCTTACTTTCCACTTTTGAATAATATGCTTCTTTCTCACAATGTAATTAACTTACTAATTTTTGGCTTTCAATTTTTGCTAACATAATATGTAATCTAAATTTTCTTCTGAATATAGCTCTAGCATACTAATTTCTATTCACATCATATTTCCCATATAATTTATTTAAAATGTCCTTTACGACGTCTTATTTCATCTCTAAATTTTAGATGATTTTCATAAAAGTATTCAACCAAGAATTTAAAGGGAGGGGAGGGGAAGGAAATGGGGAAATAAATAAGAACCAAGATACATCATGCAAAGGTACAAATCTCCAATGCAAAAGTCATCACATTTTATACCTAAAATGTACCAATAAACAATGAAAAAAAGTGTTCAACCACATTATGCCTTGCTAGGTACCTATTGGTACTGAATTCTAACTAAATAGTAAATTGCAGTAGCACTGTATTATACAATATAGAATAACAGCTAAATGTGAAATAATTGTTAAATGTAAAAGCAGGAACATTAGGATTTAAAGAACAGCAATACTGGATTTTTTATTGGGTTTCCTTATATGTCAGAACATGGTGCTATGCTTACAGTACATTTTTGTCCCTCCAGTAATATAAACACACATGTATTCACATACCAACTCAATTAATAAATGATAATTTCAAGACCATAAATCAATAAGAATGAATATGCCCTTTATATGTTTGCTACAATTTATCTTACATTATAGCACTTTTGAAAAGTGCAGACAAATACACTAGCATTACAAAGTTTCAAGCTAAGGAGCCTACAAAAGCAAATGAAAATATTTTGCATATTTTCCTGTATTTAAAAAATCATGCAAAAATTGATATGTGAGATGCATAGGCTTATAAATGAAGAATCACTATATCTATATATCACATAATACGTACCTTTGCTATATTTTTTAAAATTATGACTCTGAATGAAATCTCATTGAGTATATTCACAAAATAACTAAACAACCAAGACATAGAAGAGAGTTTCCTATTAAAACTTTTCAGGAAATATGACTAAAGACTTTCTTTGTATAAGGAAGTATTATCACATTCATAAATCTATAAAGTTATTATATTTACAAAAACGTTTTTGCTAGAAACTTTCCTTTTTAATAAACAAAAATATCTTAATGTAAACTATCACAAAGAAATGTATTGACAGGCTAAGGAATGAATAATTCCTCAACCTGAGCTCAGTAAAATGCTGATATTTTATCAGGTTGTCATCAGAAAGCATGTTCTGAAATAAGACCATCGCCGTTACTTCTAAACCTAAAGTATATAATTTATCAATTGTAAAGAGAAGTCATAACTTTTTCTAAATATTGTGCTTACTTTAAAACTTTTGTTTAAAATGTCATTATTTATATAAGTTTGTGTATGTTGTATGAGAGGAGTTGATTTTGTCACATGATCAGCCAGGGCCCTGTTGTCACCTCTGGGAGAGAAATCCTACTCCAGGGTTAGGTGCTGTCCTAGGATATCAATTTCCTCCATGGCTCAGGACTCCCAGAAGACAGAAACACCCAGGAAGGAACTGGTAGATCAACAGTTTCCTCTCAGAGATAGGGGATGGAATAAAGTCAATTTCAATTGGTACCATCCATATTCATGGCCATTGGCTTTTATTCTTTAGTCAATAAATGCACAGTCATCTGGTATGGACGTTCCTCCTGGTACAGCAAAAGAACTTGCTCCCTTCCTACAGAAAATGGATTTAGTAGTGACATGACACACACACCGAAACAGAACTAAGGGAGAGACACTGAGTCTGAAAGAAGGAAAAGCTGATAAATTTAACAAAGGCTGTGAGGCTCCCCTGTTTCTTGGCAAAGAAGCGTTCCAGGACCAAGGTCAACCTCCAGCAGCTGAGCAGAAGTGGAAAGGCAGCATGTATGACTGTTTTTTCCAACTCCAGCCATATAGCAAGATCACTCTGTGACAGGCAGCCTTCCAACATGGCTCCCAAGACACCTGACCCCTGGTGACCATGTGCTTGTAGAGTATTCTTTCTTTAATGAGTTGGGACATGTGACTTGCTCATGCCCAGTAGGCTGTGACAAAGGTGATGTGATTTTGCAGATGTTCTTGAGGTTAACCAATGGACTTTAAATTCACAAAAGGGAGATTGCCTTGGCTGGGCCTGATGCCAGGACTTTCCCTGCAGATCTTCCTGTTAGCCTTGAAGAATAAATTGCTGAATAAGGAAATGGACAAAGGACGCTTAGAAAATTTCTTCTACATTGGCTCAGAGGTTTATGGTTTCTCTCAATCCACAATAAAGAACCTAAACTTCATTGTGAGTCAAATACACACTTATGTCTCTATGGGTCTCTGGATTTCTCTACTTTTTCCCACTAGTCTCTAAGAAAAGCAATTCCAAAGGAAATCAAAATCAATCAGGGATTTGAAAAACCACACCTCTCTCAATCTTGGGCATATTGTCCAGAGAATTTACTGGGATTAACACAAAGAAAATTTCTATTCCCGGAAATAGGACAGATTAGAAAGCTTGAAAACCCATGCATTAGAAACCATTTAAAATGCTGAACAAGAAAAATAAACATCCTTTTTATTAAAATATGATTTTACAGGACTGGGGATTTAGCTCAGTGGTTCAGTGGCCTGCCTTGTAAGTGCAAGGACCTGAGGTCAATCCCCAATACCAAAAAAAAAAAAAAAAAAATTCAAAAAAAAAAAAAAAAAAATTTTCATAAAATAAAAAGAA
>NW_022900917.1:9955833-9969271 GCF_012274545.1 Fukomys damarensis | reverse complement strand
AAAAAAAAAAAAAAAAAAAAAAAAAAATTCACAAAAATTAAAAATAGAATTTTCATGAACATATAGAAGGAATTTGCATCCATAATCTATAAACAAACAGATTGAGGAATGTGGTAAAATCCTAATGGTTCCAAAAACATTTTAGAAAAAAGGATGTATGATTTCCAACAGGAATGATATTTCTAAAATATTACATATTACAAGCACTGCATAAAAATTATTTAAAGTAGTAAATAGCAATAAATTATGTAGTTTATGGCATTATATAATCTACTGAACAGAAATCATTTTTATTGCCATTGGACAAGAATTCTTTATATTGCCTTTGATCTTTTTATAATTTAACCTCTGCCCTTACAGTTATAAAATAGCTTCAGCAATAGTAAATAGAATGCCAAAACACATATTCACACTCCAAGAGAAGAAAATAATTTGTGCTAGACCATTCTCAGCACTATAATGAAAAACACGCAGTAGTGATTTTACCAATTTCTACGTTTGGATATTTTTTCTGAACAGTGTTCAATCTTTTGACATAAATAATTTTTTAAAATTACGATTTACCACAAAAGGATGGCTTTATTGTATATTATTTATGAAGTGCATCCGGGGTTAATTAACGTGCTAAACTTATTAACAGTGCTCAGAAAATGTAGAGATACAGGTATTTGGCTTTAAGCGACTGCTAGCTCAGAAATTAACAGTAACATCTATCTAGAGATTTTATGAGAAATAAAGCATTATATTTTCATCACTACTTATTACGCATTTTTCTATACAACATTAAGCAATCAAGGCTAAGAAACACACCTCCATTTCTTCTTGAAGTTTCTGATATTTCCCAAGATTTTAGGACTGAAAGAAAGTTACCTTTTTTGTCACCTATAAGAATTGAAATACGTAAGTTACAGAAGAAGTAACGTCAATTTCCTGTGAAGGTTTTGTAAACATTGATTTCAAATATAAAAAATCAAAATTTGATCCTTAATGATGACCTTATACCTGATTACATGAGTGACACTCTCAATTTAATGTTTAGGGCCTTGGTTAAAAATTGTTGTCCAGAGCTGGGGATTTAGTTCTGTGGTTCTGCCTCCTGTCTTGCAAGCACAAGGACCCAAGTTTGATCCCCAGTACAAAAAACAAACAAACAAACCAAAAAAACTGCTGTGCAGTTAAATCCTATAAAAAGGATTATCATATACTAATTGAAACAATCTGAATAATTAAATTGCAGGGCGAAGGATTTAGCTCAGTGGTACCTCTGCCTGCCTTGCAAACAGAAGGACCTGGATTCGATCCCAGGTATCAAAAAAAAAAAAACAAAAAACAAAAAACAAAATTTAAATTGCTGTCAAAATTATGAAAGGACTATAAAATGCTAATTTTGGCATTTTTGAGGAATGAAAAGATTTACAGTGCTTTATTTTTTATTCCAAAAGCAACAGCATAATTTACAGGTTAAAAAGAGAAGCCACCTTTTCACTTACTTATCAGAAAATAAACTATTAAAATAATATTGATAGTCTTTCAAAACAATTAGCTATAGTTGTGGTTTTCTAATTGGCTTATACAGTGTCACACAATTAATCTTTATTTTGCCTGGTCTTTAACATTTTATAAAATTTCTATATCTGAACTAAAATATGTCACGAAATCAGTAATCTATTCCTCAGTACAATCTGATAATTTTCCTAGCTATGCTAGCACACAAATTTTTACCCAAAATTATTTTGTATAGCATCAATAGTTCTTCCATTTCTTCAGAAGTTTCAATTTCTAGCTGGCAAAGTAAACCAGTTTTCAGACAAAAATCAGAAGACAGGAAAGGCTACCAATGTGACCGATTCTAAAAGCATACTCTTTTTCTATGGTAATTGTGACAAATATTCTTAATGGATTTGAATTAGAAATAGAGAAACAAATAATATAAAAATCATCAAACTACAGTAACAAAAATTCCTTATTTATCTCATTCATCAGACCATAGATTTCTATTTCTACTACAGAAATCAACCAGTAGTCAGATCACAAAACCACATCTCCAATCCTGCTGCAACTAATGGAGCAAAGGAAAAAAAAAATCATGACATAAAATGAAATTTGACTAACCATCAAACAAAAAATCAACTTCACAAAAATCAGAAACCCTCAATCTTCATTGTGAATCACCCAGGGACTCAAGAATAAAACTGTTTGGAATTCAACAGGATCTGAAGTGTTCACATCCTTCCTGGACCCCAGGTTAATTTGCCCACGGCTAGTCAGTGATCATAAATATTTTGGTGGAAAGGCAAACGTATGCAGAGCTCCAAATGTGACACTTAAACATGTAAAATTAGCACATGTGAAAGATTCACTAAATAACTCTTAAGTGAGGAAACTAGTAAGACAGCAAAAGTGACTTAATGTTATTTGTGAGCAGAGACGTATAATCAAAACCACTAAGGTGTCTAAATATATACAAATTAGATACAAAGCTGCTAAATATTTTTTGATAATCTGAGATTACCTTTATAACAGGATAACAATCATTGGCCATGGTCTGAGATATGAGAATTGGCATTGGTTATATCCTTACAGATTTGCAAAAAGTCAAATTAGCCATAGAATATCAACTATTCCAAGTGCTGTGCTGAGCAGCTATGAGAATTTTTTGACTATTATTTTCAGATTTTTGATAGTTTTTCTTATCATATTAAATACATACTTAAATTGACACAGGATAAATTAAAATCCCTACTCTCCACTACCTACAAAAGTCGCAGCTGGTTTATTAGTTTGCTAGGACTTCCAGAAGAAAGTATCACAGACTGGGTGATTTTAAAAAAGAAATTATTTTTCCACAGTTCTAGAAACTAGAAGTCCAAGATCAAGGTGTCAGTGAGTTTGTTTCTTTTCAAACTTCTGTCCTTAGCGTGAAGTTGGTCATCTTCTCTCTCTCTGTGGCTTTTTATTCCTTCCTAATCCTGCCAGCTGTCTCTACTTCTTACAAAGACATCGGTCATATTAGACTATAGCCCCACATTTATGCCCTTATTTACTCTTAATTTCCATTGAAACACCCCTATCTATAAAGAAAATCACATTACAATGAAGGTTTGGACAGATGAATTTTGGGAAGACTCAATTCAGTCCATAACATATGGAGGTAAAAGTAATAATATAAAAAGTACTCGTTTGATTTGTGAGCACGTACTTATCACAGAATCAAAGAGGCTGCATTTTAACTTCCCCGGGAAAAGGGTTCAGGTCCACGAACACAAACAAGATGGAGGAGCTCTGAAGAGAATGCTGAAAATAGCTAGTGCTCTCAAAATGATCCAGGAAGAACCTGAGAAGGCAATGGAAGAAAGAGAAAGGAAAGCTTTGTCTAAGAGCGAGTTCTGTGTTTACAAACTCCACTTTCACTCTGACGCAGTTTCTCTAATTGTGCTGTCCTGCCTGGCTCTGTGCCCTGAATTGTTTCAAAACGTATACCTTCATGGTCCTTTGCACTTTGAAGGGGAGCTGGACATCACATGGCACTAGACCTGGTGAATGCGGTGAAAGAAGACACAGGGCCATGTTTTTATGAGCCTGGCTTTCCACTAGTTGTCTGGGAAAGCAGCACTCACTGTATTTTGATCAAATCTTGTAAAGACCCTCAAGGAAGAGGACTTCTGGAACTGCTTCAGAAAGGGACAAGAAAGTGTATTTTGAGGAGGCTTACTGGCAATATCTCTTTGACTAATAATTCTTTAATTTAAGCACTCATCCTACATTTTGATTACACATTATAGTTCATGAAATGCTAAACTAATGAAGTACTCTAAGGTGGTTTCAGTTTGTGGATATCGTTGGATATAAGGTCAAAATAAATAAAATGCTCTCTGGATGTAAATACTCTTCTATATGTATAAATGAACTAGAAATAAATATACGTGGATATATTTTGAAATTAGAAATTCAATGTATAGTTCTTATGGCATTATAAACATAGCTAAAGGAGAATTTTTACCTGTAAGAGAAATTGAAAAATTAAGCCAATGAAGCCTAGAGAATAAAAAAATGTTCAAATTATTAACTGGAGATAAAGGAAATGTAAGACATAATAAAATTAATGTTCATCTTTATTCACGCTCTAAAGAAAAAGAGAAATAATGAACCTCAACGCCGTAACAATTAAATTTTTTCCTGCAATTTTTGGAACTGATATATTCAAGTTTGATCAGATGAGTGAACCCTACCTAAAATAATTAAAAAGATATTGAGATCTAGATACATGATTCTAAAATGAGAACATCAAAGACAATTAAATGAAAACAGCTGGCAAGAAAAGGCAGATTATTTACAAAGCAATCCCAATTATACTGTCAGCGGGCTCGCAAATGTTAGCATATATGCCAGAAAACCACGGCACCGTATCTTCAATTCTGGGAGGAAATAACTATCAGACTCAGTGTCTGCATCGTAGAAAAGTTCTCAATCAAGTGTGGGAAACCGTAAAGCTGTTTCTGCTAAGGAGCATCAAGGATATAAAACTTAGGGGCCTTATTCTTTGAAATGAAATAGGATATTTTATAATATTAGAAAATCATTTTACGAAGAAAACGTATTCTTTAAAATCTCAAGATTAGAGAAACTCTGTTCTTTGAAAATTTACCAGAGACTAGACCAGAATAAAAATGCTTTGAACTGGAGAAGAATGAAATGGAACAATTATTAAAGCATCCATGATTTGGTAAAGGAGGCAATTAGTACATTCCTTACTTTTCTTGTAAGTAATCAGCTTCAGGAATTCCTAAAGCCTGCAGAAGTGTTTGTTTTCAGAAAGAACATCCTGAGGCAGGTAGGTCTGCCGTGCCTGGACTATCTCATGAGCTGAGATTTGCATGTTTCAGGGGCAATCATTTATCCTAGCAAAAATTACTAGATCAAATTATATAAGTTTCCACATAAGCAAAGCCAAGCCATGGTAACATCAACAGATCTATAATATGGATTGTCCAATAGAAACTTCCGTCTGATGACAATTTCCCACCTCTGTAGTGTTAGACACAGTAACCTCTAGTACATGACTATGAAGAGCTTGAAATATGAAACAGAGAAACACAATTTTGAAGTTTATTTAATTTTAATTATTTTAAACTTGGATAACCATATGTTTCGCCATATGTGATAGCTGTGTTAGTGCTGTTAGTGATCATTTTATAGAAGAAAAGTAATGCCAAGATGAAGGTGTGAAACAAAAAAATAAAGAGGAAAAATTTGTGGATAAATCATTGATTGCAAGTTATCAAAGGATTAATTTCATTGGACAAAATAGTAGACGGTAATAACGATATTAAAATAAAAATAAAATTAACATTCAAAGACTGTTAGTATTTTTAAATCAAGTAGAGACATTGATTAAATGTATGCTGTGTTAATGCCTGCATTCACACCCACCCACCCATTCTACTGCAGTCCTGGAGGTCAAATAGGGACTTGAATATGTTAGGCAACTGTTCTACCACTAAGCCAAATCTATAATCTTTTTCTGATCTTTTAGCTTTCACTTTGTATGTCTAAAACTCTAAATGTCCATTCAAAATTTTAAAAGTCTCTTGCAATTGAATTTAAATCTTCAAAGTCTAAACTGAGCTCCATTGTTTGTTCTTTTCATAGCCTAGAAAAGGAATAACAAAGAGAATGACTTAAAATTAGCTAAAGGATGTAGAACCTTACCTTGTGGAGTGTGGTTCAACTGTTTCTCATGTTATGGGAACCTTAAATTAAAAGGGGGACAGGATGGATAAAATGAGCTACAAGGATAAAACGTACAAATTCAGTGGGGTATCAGAGATGTGTAGAAAAGCTTTGATATCTTGAAAAAATCTTTTTGAAGTCCTTCCTTGCAATTCCACCACACTAACCTCAGCGCTGAAGTAAAGAATGGTATGGGTAAATGCGTTGCAGATATTGGATGGATTTCTGTATTAGAGTAACAGAATCAATATAAATAATGATATGAGAGATTTGTTAGGTAGGCTTACAGTATCAGAAGAGGAGTCCCAGTGGCTCTCTGAAATCAGGGGGAAGGAATCCAAGATGGCCACCAATGTCCTGCAGCTGCTGAAGTTTAAGGCCTGGAGGGTCATTGCTGAGTTATGAGTGTGAGTCTGTGTTGAAAAGGTAAAAAGTCAGCTTTGCAAGGTTGAAGAGTCTGCCATGGAAACTTGAAGAACCTGGAGACCAAGGTCTAAGTTAACAGCAAAGGCCAGAAACACCTCCAAAGAAATAATGGAAGACCTCTTTTTCTTTTTATTTCATGGAGGCTATAAGCCTACTAGTGCTCTACATTTCGAGTGGGTTGTTTCTCCTCAGAGTGCAGCCTACATACGTGGCAATAATCCAGTGTGGCATGTAACCAGAGCTTTACTAACCTAATAGGTGGTTCTTACTCAAGTAAAGCTCACATATAACAACCAATGGCCCCAACTTCTTTGTTTCTAGGTAAGATTCAAGAGTAGTTCCTGATTCTATGACTTTGACTCTATTTTCATTGTGTATAAATGGTATTAGCTGAAAAGGGGGCATTTAATATAGCAGCAAAAAGTGAAAGGAAGACAACCCACCACAAGAGGCAGTAACACCTTGCAGAAGATTGTGAATGAATCTTGAAACAGAAGCAGAATGACCCAAAAAAAGAGCCGATGACTTACAGATTAAATATAGTACATACGCCTGGCCAGAGAGAGCTGTCAATGGAGAAAAACTATGGAGACTCCTATAGAGAATGTACCATGAATGAGTAATTGTGCTCTTTAGCTAAGGAGAAAGGGAATAAGTAATGTAAACAATAATGCCATCCAATGCAAACAGATGTTAGTGCCAGTTTTTGCATTTGTGAATTTACAATGCTCCAAAATGTCCAAAAAATTGCAAATTTTGACTGAAATTTATTTTATAAAATTTACTATAAGCACTTGAGCCATCATACAACTTTTCCAATATTGCCCATCTAATGAATAACTATAAACTTGGCATTCTTTTAACTTGGGACTGTCACTTTCACAATCTTAAGAAACGAATGCTCCTTTCTCCTTAGTGGAATCCACTAACATAGGGAAAGTGTCCTGTCCTGAAACCAACTTGCACTACCTTATGAAGGCTGTGTGTGTGTCTTTTCTCATTCTCCATGCAGTAGCAACATACTTCTAAACAGAAATGGAATACTACGGCGTAGAAAGGAGGATATTTCTGTTTTATAATGAGAGTGATTGTTTAGTAGCATAGATCACCATATCAAGCTCCAGATTATGTGGTCTGCTGAGACCCAAGACTCACTAGTCATAAATAATTTAGACATTGAGTTACTGGTATCCTTGCACCCAAATCAAACCTAAATTTACGATCTCTAGGAAGTTCAAGACCATTGCTACTTTCTACTGATAAAAGTAGAATTAATGGATCCAAACCAATTATGATTTTGATTAATCCATTATAATCTCTATAGAAACTGAAGATTGCTCTGCAATCATCAGTAAAAGAATTACTCAAGGCAACATTTGAAAGCCTCATAGAAAATGTATTAATTATACATTGCACTGGTATCCTATCAAGAAAACCAGTGAACAAAGATGTAGACTAATTCATAGGTTCAGGGACAAATCGTATTTCCCTGCTTCCCATGGTCCAAAGCACAGCTATTATTTCCTTTGCAGTGTTGTGTCTTTTGAAGTTATGGATCTGTGTTGTGCTTTCTTTAGTGTCCTTTTAGACTGAATTTGTCAGTATCCATGTACTTTTTCAAGATCAACAGTGTACCCCAGTTTCCAACTTCAGAGTTTTACTGAGACACTCTCTTAATTACTAGTAGCCCTTAAATAGAACTTTAAAACCCCAAGTTTCCCTATAATGTTGGATTTAATCACATTTTGCAATATTGAGATAGACCATACTGTACCGGTCCAGCAAAAAAGGAAATAACAATATAAATTTCTAAAAATAAAAGGTAATTATACCAAGCCAAGGAGTATTGCCTGAGATTTGATTTATCTGAAGGTGCATTCTTCACAATGTCAAACCATAAGCCATCCAAAGATTTCTTATATCAGTAACAAAAAATAATTAAAAGATTTCCTGTGTTTTGTTGTCAAGTGCCATAACTGGATATCAAGATTTTCCGAAATCTTTATGTTTGGTTTAAACAAGTTTGAGTAAGCCAACCTCTACTTTTGAAACTAGAATGTGGGCCTTCCCATTGTAATTCAAAATGAACTATTAACTACTATTCACACTTATTACATTTTACCTCGCTTTTCATGCATGAGAAATAAGAACTGTCACTGATTTTTTTTGGAAAAAAAAAGTTCTTATTTTCACCAACAAAAAGTGCAGCAGTTTAAACTTAATCCAGTTCAATTTCTAATTCTTCAGTCTTTGTGTTTGGTAGCTTAGCAATAAGAGGGCCAGATTTTGGACTTTTGCTTCTCCAGTGGCGGCAGATCCCATTTTATCATCATAATTGGATAGAATCAAATACTATAGCTTGCTCCACCTGATATCAGAGTTATGGCATTTTCCATGTAATGAGGACAGGTGTAATATCAACTTTACATTTTCCTTTGACCTTGATTGTCTCATGTTTGTTGTTTATTGAAAATACAGCTGGGCCGGGGATTTAGCTCAGTGGTTCGGTGGCCTACCTTGCAAGTGCAAAGACACAAAGTTCAATCCCCGGTACCAAAAAAAAACAAAAACAAAAACAACAACAACAACAACAAAAAAGCTTACTAAGAGAGATAAGTTGACAACTTAATGAAAATTTATTATTTTTTAAAAATGATAATCTTTTCAGCAACCGTGCTATCTGATCCGTTTTGGTAGTTTTGGTTTTAATTTTATCTTTTTCTGGTTTCTAGAGGTGTCAAGTTAGCATGATTATTTAAGACAGTTCTTCTTTTTTAATTTATTTATTCTTTCAAAGCACAGTCAATTTACTTATAAAAAGATAGGGAGAAGCATAGCTCAAAGAAGAGTTAAATATTGGAAAATCTACAGCAACATTAACTGCAGTTTAGGTTTAGGTCTCCCTTTGATAATGCTTTCATTCCATCTCATACACTTGATGTACTGTGTTTTTGTTTGCCTGAATGCGCTTCCTTATTTCCTCCTTGATTTGTTCTTTGGCCCAATACTTGACCAAAAATATGCTATTTATTTTCTACACATTTATTGACTTCCCAATTCCAAATCCTTTCTGGGTATTTAACTTGGCTCCATTATAATTAGGAAATATCTTTAGTATGATTTAAATCTTCTTAAATCCTATCAGTAATTTGTGTTGTGGTCTTACGTGTAACTCATGTAAGATAATCTGGAAAAAGAACTATGTGTGCTTGGGAAGTTCTTATATTCAGATGGAATATTTTATGAGATCCATAGGTCCATTTAGTCAACAGCTGTCATTTATTTCTTATTTGCTGCTATTTATTCTGTTAATGAAGATCATGTACAAATATCTTCTACTGATATTACATTTTTCTTTTTTCTCCCCTCAATTTTGTCAATATTGATTTTACATATATATTTTGATGTGAGATACATCATTTTCACTACTATATTTTTCTAGTGAACTAATCCATTATCTTCATAAAATATCCTTTATTGGGCTGGGAATTTAGCTTAGTGGTGCTGTTGCTTGCTCTGTAAGCACAAGGTCCCAAGTTCAATTCCTGGTACCAAAAAATAAATACATTTATATATGTGTGTGTGTGTGTGTATATACATATATATATATATATATACACACACACACACACATATATATGTATCTTTTTTCTGTGACATTGTACTTAAAATCTATTTCGCCTAATATAGCACCCTATTAATCATTTTTATTATAATTTTCATAAAACAAATTTTCTATTCCTTCACTATGACATAAATGTCCTTAAATACAAAGTAATTAGATCATGAAGCAGTTTTTCTTTTTTCTTTTTTCTCCATTCAGTCATTGTATACCTTTTCATTGGTGAATTTAATCCATGTCTGTTTTAAAAATGACTGGTAACTATTCTTAATTCACTGATATTTTAACAATTGTTTATGTTAGTCTTGTAATCCTTTAGTCTATATTTTTTCTTGTTATTTCATTAAATATTTTATGTTGCTATGCAGTGACCAGTATATGCGTGTGTGTGTGTGTGTGTGTGTGTGTGTGTGTGTGTGTGAGGGGTGGTTACCTTAAGGCTTGTATAAAAGGTCTTATAGTTATGGTCTGAGTTCCTGGATACAATGCACAACACTCGATTTAAAGGAGAGTTTTATTTTGGCTTGATCATCTGGCTCCAGGGAATACACAGGGTGACAGAGGGAAATGGGGTGGGTAGTGCTCAGCCTATGACAGCCAGTGAACAGAGAGATTAGTGAGGAACGTGGGATGCACGCTGAGACCATAACAGGTGAAATAAATCAGAAACATAAGCTTAAATACTGCTTGGTCTTACTGGTTGTAGCCCTCCTGTCTTCTCCTGTAGGGTGGTTCTATTCACCGCCCGTGGCTTTCCTCAGCAGATGTTCCTCTTTCCTTTGCTTTTTCATGTTTCTGGGGTCTCTTTTGCAGTTTGGGCTTTACTCACACAGCTTTAAGCACTGCTTTTTCAGAGGGACACTTCCTGACTTCAAGGGCCATTCTCTGAAGTCTGGATAGAAGCTTCCATGACGCCATAGCACTTGCACTCTGCACACCTATAAAAAAAGTATTATGTGGAAGATGCCATGGTCTGCTGCCAGTTCCATGAGGAGAAAGGTCCAGTTGAAGAAAGGCTACAGCTACTTCTGAGGACTTAGGTGGTTAAACTTAGGGTAACATTTCCTTCTCTGGCCCTGAAAGAGAAGGGGCACTGGAGATCTCTTCTCAAATGAGATTTTTACAGCTTACTATCAAGAGCCTTTGATGCATGGGGTCTTGCTGATTCCTGAGATGCCTTTAAGTCATATTTCCTATTGTTCCGATGCAAAGTACTTGACTTTTTAAACAACGATAATCTTTTCAGCAAAGATGCCTCCCTGGCTTGAACATTGCAGGTGATTCCTTTCTGATAAAACAGTAAGATTTTTATATCTTTGACTCCAATATTTGCTCCTGATTACTCACAGTAGATCTGGTTAATGGCAGCCAGAAGCACCCATACAACAGCCTGAATATTGGGATGCTTTGAAATTTCTTCTGCCTAGTTAATTAATCCATTATCCATAATCTCAGTCCCCCACAGAGTTTTAGAACATGGGACAATGTGAATAAATTTTCTGTCAGAGAGTAACTCACATGACCTCTAGTGTAACAGCCAATGGTGCTCTTCTTCCAAATGAAAACTTCCTGAACCTGGCCTTTACTGTTTACAGTTCTATCAGAATTCTTTTATTCTAGTTTTGGACCAGAATTTCCTTCAAACTAAATACACAACATTCTGGAACCTCTTTTGCCTGCATTTTCAAACTTTCAAATCTTTCCAAACTCATTCTGCAAAGGACTTCCAAAGACTTCTAAACACATGGTCAAGTACAGTCACAGCAATGAACCATTGCTCTAGAATGAATTTCAGTCGCACTTAATTTCCTGTCACTGAACATAATATCCAACACCCAAATTTAAACAGAGAGTTTTTTTTTTTTTTTTAAATCTCACAGTTGTACTCTATAATCATCTGGCTCCAAGGCTAAAATGGGATAGTCAAGGGTAGTAGCAGAGGAAAGTGTGTATAGTCCAGGGCAGCCAGGGAGCAGAAAGAGAAGGGAGGAGCTGGAGACAATCACAGCCCCCATGACTTCCAATCAGATCCACCTCCTAACTGAATGAAACTACTGGTGAGTGTGACACCAATGCGATCCAGTCACCTTTCATAGGCATGGAAATTTGGGGGACATTTAGATAGAAATCATAACAGTTGCAATATGCCAGGTCTTGGTTCTCATTTTTTCCCCTGGTCCCCACCCTCCCTTTACCCCCTCCTCCCCTCCCCACCTTCAAACACTTTAATTCCATTTTTACATTTTCTCATATTTTTTTCCTTTTCCCTTATTCCCCTTTCCTATCCTTCTCACTGTCCCTACACCTTTGAACCTTTTCTTCCTATTTCACATTGCTAATTGTCCCATTAGGATCTTGAGTACTATTTTAGTTTTTCACACCAGAGAAACTATTCGGTATTTGCATATGTGTGACTTACTTATTTCACTTAGGAGTATATCCTCAAAATGTACCCATTTACCTACGAATGAATCTACTTTCTCATTCTTTATGGCTGAGTAGTATTCCATTTTATAGAAAAACCACATCTTCTTTATCCAGTTTCC
Organism: Fukomys damarensis; assembly: GCF_012274545.1. Classification (NCBI taxonomy): domain Eukaryota; kingdom Metazoa; phylum Chordata; class Mammalia; order Rodentia; family Bathyergidae; genus Fukomys; species Fukomys damarensis. The sequence goes on along the minus strand of NW_022900917.1, from coordinate 9,956,947 downwards.
AACTGATGGGCAGATGGGCTGTTTGCAAGTTTTAGCTATTACAAACTGTGCCGCTATAAACATAGGCGCGCATATATCACTGTGGTATGATTCCTTTAATTCTTTTGGAAAGATACCCAACAGAGGGATGGCTGGGTCAAATGGAACCTCTAATTCTAGTTCTCATGTATTGATTTTTAACGTAAACATTCAACATGCTTTTAGATCACCTTTTGAATATCTCTCAAAGTATTCCTGCAATCATTTAAACAGCTTTTTTTTCTGTTAACATTTATGCAATTAAAACTCATACAAATATATTTTTTTCCCATTTCTCTACCCTCAGAAATGGTTTTCATACGTTCTTGTGCATCATGTTGCTACTTGTCACATTCTTCTGGAACTTGATTTCCTGTGAGGCGGACCCCTCTATTCTGGGTAAATATGGGAGTTAAGAAATACCTTCACAGCATCATGCTGCAGCACTAGAGTTTCCAAAAAGATGTTCCGCGTTTCTATACTGGCTTTTTAAATGTTTTTTCATTCCTCATAATCCTTTTGAAGGTGCATAATGCTTTCAATACTTTTCAATTTTTATGAAAAGAATGTTTTCATTAATTTTTCCCAAAGTAGTGTGTTCAGGGAAGGAGGGAATAAGCCTTCCTATTCTAGCATTTTACTTATATCTAAAAGAGGTGTTTTTTTTTTGATACCTGATGATCATTTTTGTATTTATAAAATATGAGCCTGGGCTAATCTGGCAACTGTACTCCTCTTAAAAACAAAGAGAATTTTTGATACCTTCATTTAAGAGGAACAAAAGTAGAACTTGAATCACAAAATCACATGCTAAACCCCCTGGAGTCAAATGAGCTACTGTTTTCTGTCTTTACTATTCTTCACATCTTATCTTGTAAAAAGCCTGTGATGTAGGGAAAGTAAAATGTGCCATGGTTTACAGATTGACAAAGGAGCTTGATAGTGCCATACAGTCCAGAGAATTCTTTAGCAAAAGAGGTGAGGAGATTAGACAGGAATTGAGCCAGGACAGAGCAATTCCATATATAAAATTGACTTTTGATGGTGTATTTGGTCACTTCCAAAAGCATTCTTTTTCTTTTTTTTTTTTTTTTTT
>NW_022900917.1:9923364-9955705 GCF_012274545.1 Fukomys damarensis | reverse complement strand
TTTGAGACAGGGTTTCACTATGTAGTCGAGACTGACCTGGAACTCACTATGTAGTCCAGGCTGGTCTCCAATTCACAGGGATCCTCCTGGCTCAGGCTCCCGAGTGCTGGGATTACAGGTGTGCGCCACCATACCAGGCCAAAAACATTCTTGTTCCTATATTTCTATAGATTTTTCTGAGACCTTGGATGTTACTAATAGTTTTATTCTGGGAATCAAGATTATCTTGTCCAGGAGACATGATTTGGACACAAATAACTGAGTATTTGTGCTACCATCTTGTCTACTATTGCCTGAGGCCAAAGTGAAAATAATTCTTTGGTGTCTCTACCGATTCTGTCACTGGCCAGGGGCTGTTTTAAAAAGAGGCTTATGTTTTATTACTGTAGTATCAGATAACAAAACTCTTAATATTTGATAAGGAGATTATTTTCCAGAGTGTTGCTCTGAGTTGCATGTTTATCTGTCTTCCACCCTGAAAAATAGGCACATGACTGACAGAGACAAGTAACAAATAACAAATGTTTAGGGCTCAGTGACAACCACTTGAATTAGACGCAGTAGGCATACAAGTTGCTTTTTATGTCATTGTATATTTCTCAGTGAGTCTATTTTTCATAAAGTTTGAGAACCAATGGTAATAAGAAAATATTCATAGCAGCATTGTGTATAAAAATGTATGTGGCAAGTACATGTATACATTTGTCATATGACACATAGTCAAGAAAACTTAAGTGTTCATAATAAAGACAGAATATTGATGCACATTTTTAATTATATTAAATAAAATATATTAAATAATATTAAATAAAATATAATTAAATAATGCAATTAATTATTTAATTATATTAAATAAAATGATGAAAATTAAGGAACGAATACTGTACATGAAAACACAGATGAATCTTAACAAAACGATGAATAAGGTTGTAGCTTGTAACTCGCACAGGAAAATATAATATATCATTTTTTTAAAGTATTTTACTCCTAACTTTGCCAGTTTCCAGGAAGTACCCATTTTGCTTAGCATATTTTTGCCAAAAACTTCAGTCACCCAATGACACATTTTAAATTTCAGCTACCACGGCATATTAACCATAAATGATTGCTTGAAGCGCAAACCTTGCTGGCTGCTCTTTTGTCCCCAGTTCTGTTTGTAAAACTAAATGCTCACCCCAACCAGTGACCAATCACCACACTTTTCTCAAAATCTCTCCTTGCTTTGCCACACACCATAGATTGCTACTCAATAATAAAACAATAACATTTTGATACAGGAGGCACGTTATATGCATACGAAAGGTGTTATACTAAAAAGCAAATGCAGTAATGAAAGCTGATGTCACAAATACAACATTTTGAAACAATGAAATTAAAGAAATGAAAATATATCAGTGCTAGCTAAGAATGAGGGCTGGAAAAAGGGAAAACACAAAACAGTAATAGAAGAGAGCCTGTTGTGGTGAGAGAGGTTCTTTATCTTCATTGTGGCTGTGCTTGCATGAATCTATACCTGTGATTACATGACACAGAATTATATGCACACTATACCAACATCGGTTTCAAGGTTTTTATTTTATTTTAGTTGTATGAAATGTATCACTGGAGAAAACTGAATGAAGGTATATGGGAGCTGTCTGTGGTGTCTCAGCAGTTTTCTGGGAAATCATAATCACTTCAGAAACAGTTTAAAAGTCAATTAATTTTAAAGAGATCAAAATAATATGGATTACCATGAAGCATGGAGAAAATCTTACATGGATTGCTGTGTTGGTTTGAGAGATGTAGAACTATCTTAACCATCAGTGGTCTGCATACCTCAAATCTGCAAAGGTTATTGTGCAGACTTCAATAAAGTGATGTGATTTTTGTCCTTTCAAAATAATAATTAAAATGTTGCAAGTAGGTTGAGAATATAGTCTGAAATTTCCACTACCACCACATCTATTCTAATGATTAAAGAGATAGAAATTGATGTTTAGAGGATTGTAGTAGTTTTCCAAGGATACGAGATCAGCATTTGGAACATCTGGGTTGTGAACCACTTGACTACAATTTCTATGCTTTTCAAGAAATTAGATCTGGCTCCTCTTACATCACCTGTTATTGTTATTATAGGAGATTTTCTTACCTCTTTATTTGTATTTATTGTTTAGGTACCGGGGATTGAACTGGGGTCCTTGCACTTGCAAGGCAGGCCACCGAACCGCTGAGCTAAGTAAACCCCCGGCCCTTCTTACCTCTTTATTTTGTGAACCTTTCACACCAAATTGGAGAGTTACCAGTGGATTTTTAAGAATGTAAATCTCATGTTCTTACCTTTTTTCTATCTCCTTAGTACTTCTTTTTACATTTCAATTAGAAAATCTATAAAATGGCTCTTATATACTTTTACACACATAGGTATTTATTATGTATATAGCTTATATTTATGTAAGTAATTACTAATGCATATATAACGCATAGCTTATTTTTACACTTTAATAATTATATATAAAACTTGTGCATAACTTGCTTTCTTCTAGTACTGAACTGAAAATATTTTAACATATATTCCCCCATTCATGGAACTTTTTGTTCATTTTTTGGCTGATTCTTAGACCTAAAAGCCATCACCTCAGGCATGGTGCCCATTTCCCACCAACCTCCTGCATTCTGGCAAACTGTCCTTTATCCCCACATTCACAAAAAGAACTGAACACTTATTTTTCTTTCCTCTCTCCCCATATTCTCTTTGGAGAAGGGACAAGGTCTTTTTTCTTTCCTTAAAGGCTATTTGTAGTTGTAGGTATTTAATTTTCTTAGTAAGTACTTGCTTTCATTTGATTTACAAGTAAGATGCAACACTGGCATCATCTCAATTATTTCAAAACAAACTAGAAAACTAGAAATGATACACGAACAAGAACCAGGCCAGTGGTGCGAAGTACAGCAGTCTATCCTCTGGCTCACCTGGTTTCCACTTCCTGAGCTTTCTGTCTCCTTAGTGCAAGAAGCCACCCAATTTCTCAGGTGGAAACTGCTGAGTCACACCTGTCCACACTGATCATGGTCATACTGTCCTTTGGAAATACTGTATCAGATTAAAGATTCCTTTAGTTACTGAAATACTCCATTCTTTTTATTTCTTTCTTGCATATTCTTTTTTTGATTTTTGATCCATGTATAACTTCTGAGGAGTTCTAGGGACCTTCAATGTGCGATTATGCTAAAGCACCAAAATATTTAAGAATGATTAAGGTAAAATGATTCATACTCTTACATTTTGCCTTAAAATAAAATTAAGTTTCAAGGTTCCTTTTGATCAATCCTCCTAACATTTTTTAACTTAATTTTTTTCTTATGTGAACATTTTTTTTTCATAGCCAGCATATATGCACTTAAATAGATTTCAGTTTTCCAAATCAACATTCTGCAAAAGAGATATGTTTTTAATCAGATGCACTATGAAAGACAAGACCACCATTAATTTTTAAAGAATTTTCAAAAAGACTTTTTCAAGTTAAAGAAAGAAATGCTCCATGTGGGTTAAAAATTCCATTTTAAATTAAATGAATTCCAGAAATGGAATGAAACAATGTATATATGTGTGGAAGTTAAAGTTTGGGTTTACTCAAAGGAGATACTGTTTGTGGGAACGATACACAGAAGCCCAAAATAAGATTGTTTACAAACTACTATGAGAAGGCAAATGCAATATTTAAATGAATAAAGGGCATATTATTATAAGATGTGTATCAAATAAATAATTTTGATATAGGAGTTAATTTTGTTTCATATATTTAGCACTGTATTTTTAAGTACAAATGAACCAGCTGGTTCAAAATAAATGCTCCCAGTGAACTGTGAATCATTTACTTGTGGTTTTATCTCTCAATTTTTAAAGTATGATATAGACATACAATGTGTTAAAATGGAAAAAATAGTCTCTACAGAGAGTTGGCATAAAACAGTGCCATCTAATTTAATAAACATGTATTACTGAATTTTGTATAAATGTTAGTTCAATGTGTTGAAGGATTCTGAAAATGTCTTTGGGTTTTAATGTACTGTTCCAAAACTATGCTATTAGAATCCTGAATTTTTCTTTTACTCTGTAGGGACCTATCTGAAGTCTCCCCAGGATTATGAAATGGTCACTTTTTAATCTTCGACTTTGGTTTTCTGTGTTGTTTTAATTTCACTCTTTGCATTGCTTGCACTTTGAGTACTTCTCTAGGAGTATGTATCTCTTAGTCTTTCAGTATCTATAGCACTGATACTACATTTATTAGGTTTTATTTCTAATTGTAAAATAAGTTATATAAGAACATTTTTTGCCTCCCCAGAGTATCTGCTAATTTTCTAATAAAGGTAAATTGGTGATAATTGTACTATTGCAAATGTTCATATTGTTGGTAGGTTTGTGGTTGTCAAGGGAAATATCATATTTTCTAATTCCCTCTTTCAAGTTTATTTTTGTTATTCTGCAGCCTCGTATGGATGTTGAGAATTTGAATCCCATACTCAGATAAATATAATTCAATTTACTTTGCAATGCTATTCTGTCTTGGGCATAAGGGATCATGCTAAACTTTTTGTCTTTAGTTTTTCTCTTAAGTACACTGAAAGGAAAGTTTAGCATTCAGATGCTGTTTAAGATTATTCAATTTTCTAATTCCTATCACTTGTAAAACACTGGGTAACCAAAATAATTAACTGCTCCGAACATCAAACTCCCTCATCTGAAAGCAATGGATAAAAAAAAAATTAGTCCAGACAGTTATTGTTTGGTTAAAAAATACTCGAGGTAAGGTGATTATCAAGTTGCCTATGAAATAATAGGTAAAATACAGATTGGGATGCCATTTACTAATACTGTGTGAGCTATTTTCTCTGCTACAGCTACAATGTTTCCCAATGGTTTCCCATGAAAACAGACAAACATTGAAAAAACAAATTTTTCATTTTTGTACAGTTTACAAAGCACAGTTATTGATGTTCTTTTCAACTGTGAAAGGGAAGTCCTTAGGAAACGCTATTGAGTTTTCAAACTATATTAATGACTGCAATCTGCTTCATTTTTAGAGCTAATTTTCCAGTACATTATAGTGAATTAATGATTCATGCATCTTCCCTTCAGAAGCAGGGCAGGACCTGGGCATCATCACTTACGATGGGGTTCAAGGCAGTTATAGTACCTGATTATTAAGCCCACCTTCATCTTAGAGCTGTTATTTAAATATACACTACAAGATCAACTGGCTTTGCATGTGCCTATTACAATCAATAAGTAATTTACTGGAGAAATGTTGATGTTAAAAAGTCATTTTTGATGGTATGAATGATACAAGAAATGGAACTCATGTCCTGGTGCTTTCTGAGTTAACGTGGCTTTTCCTCCTTTAATACACACAATATTGTCTTATAACATTACTTTAAAAAATAAGGCAACTTATATTAAAATAACATTGTTCAGTGTGCTCACTTTAGTTACCAATGGCTCGCATACCATATCACTGCAAGGTGATCCAAGGATGGTCACTTCCGCACACTGTGCAGCCTTGCAGCTAAGAGGAGGGAGGCTGGAGCCATAAACGCTGTTTGAATCTCAGCCTTACAGTGGGCACACTGTGCCTTAGGACCCCTTAACCTGTAAAACCAGTGTGATGATTTTCCACCTGTCTCACAGGGCTGCTTTGCAAAGATGAAGAGAAAAATTAATGCATTCTTAATGTAGTATAAAATGTTTTCTGAGAAGTAATGCTACTGAAATGTCAGTACAAATAATTGCTTTTTCTGCAAGGTAGCTCATATATCCATATTAGATCAGGTTATAGTTTCTAAAATAATAGCCTTTCCAGCACATTTTTAATGTCATCTAAAACACATCTTCTACCTCTGATTATTTCTTATATGGAATGATTGTGCAGTGTTTACAGAATCCGCTACAAAGTACTTTCAAACTGTGTAACTTCTCAGATATGCTACTTTGTTAATGCAGAAGCCAGAGAGAATGTATTAGCCTTAAAGTAATCATAGGTTCTGGTTTGATGCCCACAGACCACGAATTTCTATTTTTTCCACATTTGACTACCCATGAATGGGAGAAGAAGCATTTTTGTCTCAGAAATCTCATTTTCCAAATTTTCTTTAAACCTCAAGCTTCAGACTCCAGAGATGAATATATGTAGTCCTAACCATAATGATAACAGAAGCAACACGATTTGCAGAAGGTAAAATAACCACAGAAATGATATTACAATTGTACCATATTCTACAGTCTGAAGTACAATACCACTATAAGAAATATAAGCTTATTAAAGAAAAAGAAACAAAGTATACCTTTCATATTATCACCCAGCAGTACACATTGAAAGGAACTATGTGCATAAATGCATCTAGCATCATAGCTGGCAATTGCTAGCTTTTCTTTTTTTTTTCTTTTTTCTGGTACCAGAAATAGAATTTGGGTCCTTGTACTTGCGAGGCAGGGGGCGCCACCACTGAGCTAAATCCCTGCCCAACAATAGCTGGTTTTTAAGGCTATTGGCTTTAATTGATGTACATTTGATGTTGGATTGATACTTATTGAAAGGACTGATAGAAAGTTTTCATATGTATAATACATTTTACTGGTTTTCCAAATCTGGCTCACATCATATTGGATGAATTACATGACCTCACTGAGGCCTGATCTTATCTTTTATAAAATGGAATCTCTCTCTCTCTCTCTCTCTCTCTCTCTCTCATATATATATATATACACACACATATATATATATAATTATATATATAATATAACGTGTATATTATATAATGTATATAATATAATATATATTACATAAGGGATATTTTATTTATATACCTATATAGATATATAGATATGATTTTCTCTCTTTTAATTACTAGAACCTTTCCCACAAAGGGTTTATTATGGGATTCATTACCCTAAATGATGAGGGTTGAGAGACAGGGAAGAGAGGAGAGGGAAAGGGAAGGGAGAAGAGAGAGAAAAAGAGGGAAGAGAGAGAGGAGGAAAAGTTTGCTGAAGATGAGTTACTGAAACACAAACTATATTTCCCTTTCCTACAATAAAGAAGGCACATCTGGCTGTGCCAAATGCAGGCAAGTGGCGAGAACTATTTCACAGACACTGCCTGGTTTTTAAAAATGAGGCAGAGTCATTTAGTTTCTGACTATGGGCAGAATAGACATATTTGACATTTACAGAATTGTCAGACCAGATGTTTGTCCAATGAGGGAATTTTCCCATTGTGAGAGTGTAAGTATTTTCTCTAAAAACAATTTAGCCATTCCTCTACATCAGTGATTTAGCTTTTATTTGAACTTGTTCCAGGGCAGTGAATTTGATTCTCAACTCTACCATAATTTTGTCTAGCTCAAGAAAAATCTTTGCCAGTGTAAATACATCAACAAAATGTAAGATATTTCATTTTCATGTTGAATAATCACTGATTATCAATCATTCATTGAAAGCAATTCACAAATCATTCATCTGGTCAAAACTGGCAGAATGTGCTGCATGAAGTAAAGTAGCTGTCATTGTCCAGTGATATCAGCTCCCAGAAAAAGTATGACAATTATGTAGATACAACTATTACTACAGAAATTTAAGACACCCTTTGGTCAATAGAAATACAGAAATGTACTTCTAAGCCATTCCTGTTTTACCAAAATATAATGTTTTCCTAGGTAAGACTCCAACATTACATTTAACCTAATAGAACTATTTATAAAGAAAGATGTTTTCTTTTTTTCTTAAGAGACAACTCAATAACTCCTGCCAGACACTGTCACAGCACAGCATGTGTATGTTCTGGTCCCCAGGAAATGGAATGTTGTATCTCTGGCACATCTGTAGCAGCAGGCTTAAGAAAGTGTCAAACAAAGGGTTCAAAACACTTAGATGTGTACACGTTAAATAATAGCCTTTGCCCTCACAAAAGTGTCCTTCCTGAGATTTATAATAGTGAAAAAAATATCATCTAATCAATGACGTTAAATGCTAATCTCAATTCATATACTGATAAAAAAATTCATCTTTCAAACAGAATTTTTTAAAAGAGCCATAGAGCGTATTGCAAGTTAAATAATATTTTGAGATCATACTTACATTTAGAATCAGCTTTCATGTCATCAAAAAAAGAGGGATGCAAAATAAAATAATTCTTTTAAAAATTTCAGTTTTGGAATCAGTGAAAAGATACTTGGAGTTGATAGCACTTATTAAATCTTTATAAAGCAAGTATTATTGAGAGGATACAAGGAGAAATGTTCCAAGAATATAAGGAATATATACCGACTAGAAAGGGGTGGACAACCTTCTTGTCATTTACTTTGCAGGATATTTTAATTAATTGTCCAATGTCTCTTATTGATCAATGCATTATAAAAAGGCAAATATTGATGCTTTACTTACAATAATATTTTTTTGAAGATTTTGAGCAGTGAGAAGATGTGACTTTGACTTCATTTCTCATGCATCTTTTTCCCCCTTAACTGAATTAACTTTAATGAAATACCAGAGCATATTACAGATAAAAATCTAGTCAGATAATCTAGTCAATATAAGTAGAAATCAAATGGTACAATAATATATTTCAGAAAGACACAATTTTTAACTCTCCACTGCCAAAAATGTCTTCTCAAGTATCTGGAATGAAATGTAGTGTGACAGAATAATCTAACTGAGCTTAGAAGCTATATTACAAACATCATATATAAATATGAAAACAAAACATGTGAAAATAAAGTTAGCTCAAAATAATTTTAGAGGAGTCTTCAAATTGATCAGCATTGCTATAGTTAACTCTTAAATGTCTTCCAAAGCTCCACAATTTAAAAATTGTATCCTAGATTTTGGCATTATTGGGAATGGGTAAAATCTCAAGGAGATAGGACTACCAAAGGAAATTAGGTCATTTAGAACCTACCTTTGCTGGGATTAGGCACCACAGGCTCTTCCTATCCATCTCTTTTGCTTCCTGGCCAACATGAGGTGACCACGTCCTCTGCAATGTGTTGCTGCTATGAGATTCTGCCTTGCCATAGACCCACAAGCCAGGGAGCTAATGCATCATGAACTAAAACCTCTAAAGTTGTGAGGTGAAATGAACTTTTTCTTAATTTTAAGTTGATTTATATCAAGTATTTTGTCACAGTAACAGAAAACTGACACAGACATTAACAAATAAAATAGTTAAATCTGTTTTAGAGACACGGCAAAAATACTAATAGATACAGACATCTATATACACATAAAAAGCTGTCACATATGTAAAGGTCAAATATCTTTGGGATAAGGAAAGGGAACCCTATGCCAAGGGAGCCATGTGTACAAAAATATCAATACAGAATGAAACTTTGAAGATTTTAGGAACTAAGAATAGCCCCAAGAAAAAATATAATACTTTTTATACAAACAAAAATAATATAGAAAAATAGATCTTCAGAAATAGGTACAATTCTGGATCTATTCATCTGAAATTATTATTTTTCTTTTTTTTCCATTGAGTTTATTGGTACATTTTAGGTATATAATACAGTTACATTCATCATTGGGATCTTGTACCTTTACAAAAATTATCTTAGTTCTTATTTTTCCCCATTCCCCAGCCCTCCCTTCACCCCCTCCACCCTTCCCTGTTTACAAAGACATTGTTTCCATGTATTACCTTTTCACATATTTTTTTCTTTTCCCTTTTTACCATTCCCCTACTCTTCCCACTTCCCCTACTCCTTTAGAACGTTTATTCCCATTACACAATAACAATTATATATTTTGATCCTCATTTGCACTTTTAGTTTTTCATACCAGAGAAATGATTTAGTATTTACACATGTGTGTCTTATTAATTTCACTTAAAAGTGTGGCCTCAATGTGCATCCACTTAGCTATAAACATCTCTAGTTTCTCTTTCTTCATGGCTGAGTGGTACTCCATCTTATAAAAAACAAAACAGCATCTTTATCCAGTCTCCAGGTAATGGACAATTGGTCTGTCTCCAAATGTTAGCTATTACAAACTGTGCTGCTGTAAATACGGATAAGTATATATCAATATGATATGATTCTTTTAATTCTTTTGGGAAAACACCAGCAAAGAAACAGCTCAGTCAAGTGGGACCTCTAATCCTAGTTGTTTGAGGTATCTCCTCATTGACTTCCACAGTGGTTGCACCTGTCTGCACTCCCACCAGCAATGAAGAAGAGTTCCTATCACCCCACAACCCTGCCAGGATTTGGTATTGATTGATTTCTTGATAGCAGCCATTCTTTCTGAGGTGAGATGGAATCTCAATGTTGTTTTTATCTGCATATCTCAAATGACCAGTGATGTTGATTTTTTTCATGTTTATTTGCTACTTTTACTCTTTTTTTCCTGAGAAATGTGTGTTCATTTCAGATGCCATTTTTGAATTGAGTCTTTATATTGAGGGGTCTGATTTTTTAAGTTCTTAATATATTCTAGATAGGAGACCTCTGTCTGAGGAACAGCTAGTTATAATTGATATGTACTGACTTATCATTATCCTGTTTTTTACTGGTGTTGGTTCTTTTTTTATTTTTCTCTGTCTCTCCGTTTAAATTCTTGCCTATTGGATTGACTCTGTTGGGCTTCGTGAAATTGTGACCTTCATTGTCTTTTCCTAGGATATTTTTAAAAAATGTTTGGAGTGCTTGTTTTTTATTCATGAAGTTTTTCAGGTGTTCTTTGTCATGAAGACATCTTATTTCTCCGTCAATTTTGAAAGATAGTTTTGCACGATACATCAGCATAGGTTGGAAGTTGATTTCTTTTAAAGCTTAAAATGCCTTACTCCAGGCTTTCCTCGACTTGAGGGTTTGTGTTGAAAGTCTGTTGTGATTCCAATGGGCTTTCCTTTATATGTAATTTGTTTATTTTCTCTAACTTCTTGTGGTATTTTGTACTTCTGAGATCCTGATTATTACATGTCTAGTTGTAGATTTTTTTTTATCATATCTATCTGGAGTCCTATATGCCTCACTTATCTGTATGTCTGGTTCTTTTGCTCTGTTTGGAAAGTTTTCTGCTATTACTTCTGTGAACAGGTTTTTTATGTTATCTGTGCTTTCTCGTGCTTTTTCTTAGACTGCTATTAATCTTACATTATTCTTCTTTGCATCATCTAGGAGCTGATGGATTGATTTTTCATGTTGCCTTACTATTTTTAAGAGATCTCTCTTTTCAAGTTCACTGACTGGCATCCTGTCTTCTATATCTAACATTCTGTCTTCAGATTGGGTTAGTCTGTTGTCTATATTTTTAATAGAGTTTTTAATCTCCTGGATATCAGTTAGAATCTGTTTCATGGATTCCATTTCATTCTTATGTCCTTTTTGAAAAATTTATAAGATATATCCATGCCCATTTAATCCCTTGAGGGGTATATTAAGACCCTGGCCCCTTTCTATCACTCTGTTTTTGATTCCAGCCTTCCATGCTATGAATAATTCTCCTTTCCTATGTACTAGTGCCATAATACACTGTGCTGCCACAGATTTAAAGCAATAGAGCCAAACACTGGACTAAAAACTCAGACTCCGGTAAGCCAAAAATCAACCTTTCCCTTCCTTTTAAGGTGATTTGTTTTAGCTATTTGTTACATTACTAACAGAGAAAATTGGTACCACGAAGTGGAGTCTCTATACAATGATGTGACTACATATGATATCATGACTCAGAAGCCTTTGAAAATGGATTACAGGAGAAATTTCTAAAAGTAGAAAGCAGACTAGAGTGCTATAGGAAGACTTCAGAGGGTCATTCTGGTGAGGTGGTCGTGAAGAATAGTATACTGATAGAAATGTAGAAATAAAGATATGTACATGTGTTTTCAGAAGAAAATAGAAACACTTTTGGGAAAAGGATTAGAGTCCATATGTGTTATCTTCACAAAGGATTTGAATAAATTATGTCCATGCCCTAAGACTTTATGTGAGGCTGAGTTTAAGAGGGAAAAACTAGTTCATAGTTCAAAACAAATTTCAAGGCAGCACAAAATTCATGTGGTAGCCTGAGCTTTTAGGCAGATTTACTGTCAGATGCAGAAGTAAAGAAGAGGAGAGGGGAAATTTTTGAAAAATTGCTCACTGATGAAGAGATTAGTGGTATTAAAAAGATGCCATACACTGAGCTAAAAGAATAGGAAAAGGCATCTCAAAAATCCAGAAGACCCCAGCCATTCAAGGAATATAAGTTTAGAAGTATAATACAATTTAGAAGATTTCTCTAATTTGAGTAATTAAAATGACCAAAAATTTAAACTCTTGAAAGTCATATTATGTGCATGGGATACTTCTTAAACTTTTATTTGATTTTATGGGAATATGAGTGCTACAAATTGAGTAAAACACTGAGACTTCCAAAACAACTAATGACTGTTCCCTTAAAATGAATAAAAAATTATTAATGTATTAAAATGTAAGCTATGACCCAGTTATTTCTTTCATTTTCAAAAGACTTTCTGAAGAATGATAAAAGTAGTTGAGCTGATGAAAATTAAATATCTTTTGATAATGAGGCACCATGAGAAACAAGGCACTATTATAATAAAGGTCATGTAAGTTGATAACTTGAGGCTTAAACTAATAATGCAGTTCCTCTGTAAGAAAGGATGAGGTGGCAGAGATGGGACATTAATGACAACATTAGCCATGACTCATTTATTAGAGAGAGAAAAAATGTCCTGACTTGGATTTTTTTCTCACCTACCTTGGCCGGAGGTGGTGGGATGGAGGACTATCCAACCCCATGTTGATTCCAAACCGTCCTTTTCTAGTTATCAGATCTAATCATACTAACCACGATTGTAGTTCCCTGAATATACATCACATTTACCTTTTATCTCCAAAATTATCGATTGGAATTTTATATCCCCAAGTTTCTTTCTTTCTAGGCTATCACAGATGTTGACACCCATAAGTGTTTTCCTCCTCACCGACCCTTGCACTTGAACCTGAAAGTGGTATCATCAAAACAAATCTGCAGTGGCCTGGGATTTAGTTTGGTGGTGCCACCTCCTGCCTTGCAAGCGCAAGGTCCTGAGTGCAATCCCCACTACCAAACAAAACAAAACAACAATAAAACAGCTCTGTAGTAAGAGAGGTGTTACCTTTATGAAGAATCTTTACACAAGTAACTAACATAAATGTACGTGTTCATGTGTCCATCTGTATATTATTACTGTATTAAATTATTGTTGAAACTTTGATGGTCCCACCACAATCTTATTATATAAATGAGACAGTAAGTAACAAAGGAGGCAAAAGAATTTCAGAAAGCATCAACAATGCAGAATCCCATCAGAAATGCAAAGCCAGGCCTTCTTATTATATTTCAGCATTTTCAATGTAATCATATCATTACTATCATATAATATTCATATGGTTAAGAAATCTCTTTTGGTACTTATGGAGTAATAGGATGCCCCTGACCTCATTTTTTAAAGTAAGAATACATTTATTTGTTGATTAATAGCTAAGATAAATTGTTATGCAATGATATAGTGTTTGTGCATAAGAAAGTATTGATAATACATATTTTCCACATAAAGAGTATGACACATTTACATAAATGTAAGCAAGATATGTTATTCATTTGAGAGTTCACAAAATATAAGGAAAAATTAGGGGAAAATAGACTTTTAAGAAGACTGAATTAATATTTTCAGACAGCTGGAGGATGCACTTTCTCACGAAGTCAGGGATCCTGCATTGGTGTAGACTCTCTATTACAGACAATCAGAGCCAAATATAAAGTAATTCAGGCAATAGGGAGAGTAGATTATCAGATCTAAGGAGTTTAACACAATTGCCACTGTGGCTAATTTTCTATCTCAACGTTGGCTCTTGCTTCCCTCATCTCTTCTCTCTGACTAGGTCTTTCATATAAACTTCTGCATAATTGGAAATGTAACAGTCTACATAGCTTATATCTTACGGCTTTGCGGTCGATAGTGGCACACACACCTTAGTTTGAGCTTGAAGATTGTCAGCATAACATTCTGATTTTTTCAAGAGATAATCATCTTTCCATCAGACTGACATTGGAACAAAATAGGATCACCAAGGACGAACCAAGGCACTCAAGTCTCAGGCCTGTGTGTCACAAAAATTACATGGGTGATGAAACAGAAAATGGGGCATGGACATCGATTCTACTTCTCACTTTGGAGGAAGGATAAAATGACAGTGGCAGAAGGAGATTTTCTTAAGAGTAAAATACAGAGAAGTAGCCAGGGAGACTATGGGGGACTCACATTTGGTAAATGCATAGAGGCCATCTCGGTTTGGAGGATGGTTATGGATGAGGAAAGTCACATGAGATACCACATGTCTCCTGAAGTCACAGGGGAGATGACTGATAGGAATTTTTTAGGCTATGTTGATCACATCCCTAATACAGTCTATGGAACTCAAGAAGAGCAGCAGCCTTTTGTAAGCATGGAGTGACACTGAATGCAATTGAATTGGAACTCGGTGACTAATTACAACATTTCAAAGTCGAAAACTCAACCAAAGTCATAAACATCTTCCTATTTGAAATACAGGCATCGGAAGGTCATCCATTTTGTAGCTGCAAAAGAACAGCAAACATGGGGTTCATTGTTTAGTCCCCATGCAACAAAGTTAGCTGCTACGAGTCATCTAGGGCTTCAAAATGAATGTTAATTTCCGGAACTAAAAAAAAAAGTCATCAGCTTCCCCATATGCACTGCAGTTACAGGAAAACACTAGTAGGGTGCGTCTACCCCGTTATCCTTCTGCTCTCTTTGTTTTTCTCACTCTCCTGTAAGCTTTCCAACATTTTCAGCTAATATATATATAACTGCCTCATTTTCCCATAAAGTAAGAATGTAATCAGATACTAGGAACTGTAGTTGTTCATGGTAATGTCCTGGGTGGAGCGGGGTTTGATATTCTCATTCATCCATTTCTAGCCAGAACTATGAAAGCCACACTTGGCACTCAATGGAAGGTATGATGAATGGGGAAACGGGCAAGCAGGACAGAAAAGCAATTCCTCCCATGTGAAGACTTTCCTCTTCTAGTCATAAATAGCTTAATTAAGATTATACCATGTATTAGAGAAATAAAGAGTGAATCAGTGAAAAAGTTTGGTTTCAATATGTCAACTTTTCATGATTATTATTATTGATTGATTCAAGAGTGGTGATAGGTAGTTGGCTTTACCCACGCTGTAAAATAATACAGAGTTCCTTTCTTAACAGTTGATTTTGAAAGCACACAAAATTGGGAAGTAGGACCTGCTTACATAGTTTATACAGTGAGGAAGTTTTTCTTTTCAGAAGTGTAACATGGTATTGTTAATTTCTCTGTACATGAGGGAGGATGCCTTCAGAAAGACTACCAGGATAAGTTAGTGATCTTTAGCATATCCATTATTATAAAGAATAAAGCAATTTTCTCATTACAAAGTTATGCAAAATATTACAATATTGAGTATGCCTTATCCACGCATTTCCACTGTAAATTACTAAACAATAATACCAACAAAATGCCTTCTGAAGATAATTATTAAAGTCACTTTTAAAAGAAAGTGTACACTGGTAAAAAGGAAAATTAAGAAAATATTTTTATCACATAAATAAAACTATAGACACTACAAATAGGGCTATTACAAATGTTCCATGAACTATTAAAAAAACAAAAAGAAACTAATGTAGTACTTATAATACTGCACTATGTCATGGACAGAAGAAAAAAGTGATCACGTTGTTTTTGAGCTTTTCTCAGCAAAGTCTAGGAGGAAAGGCTTAAGATCACTCCTGTGATCATTCTGGTGGATGTGAAACGACACACCCTGAAACTGCACTTACGAATGCTGCTTTAAGTAGCAGTGATTGATTGTATGCATATTTGAAAAATCACTCTTGGTGTAGATTCAAAATAAACACTGATGCTTCCAAACTGATGCACAGATGGGAAATAAAGCCAGGAAAAACAGCTTTCAAAGCTTCCCTATAGCATTTGAATTATGTTCTTAAAGTGTTTTATCATCCTGTTTTAAAAGATTTATAGGGAAAGCCTGAATTTTGCTCTTCACAGATTACACATAAGGTTACCTGTCTTTTCAGTGACAGAGTCTAAGAAAATCCCTGGAAATCCATGTACAAAAATGGTCTGCTCTGGCCTAGAGCATTTTCCTTTGGCAAACTTTTGCAGGTTCTCAGCATTATAGAATATGACAGCCTCCAATGGACCCTCTGCCGAGAGGACAACAAGAAATATCCACAGAAAACAAGAGTTTAGTGTTTAAAATCTTATTTTCCAGGATCTTAAAAACTGATCTGCTCAACAGACAGATGTAAAAAAAATACTTTTGGATTAGAACAAACTATACTTCACTTTTTCATAATCATTTCAAGCAGATCTAGTTTAAACATATTTCTCACATTCAAGGAGAGTGAGCGAAGAGTCACAGGAAACAACATGGCTTTGTTTCTCCTGAGGACGAAAGCAATTCAGAGTGAAAAAATAGGAAAGTTAACTGAAAATATATTCCTTGATAAAAGAAAGCTTATATTTCTTGATAAAAGAAAGCTTTTGTGGTTATAAATTACTCCCATGTGTGGTCTCACAGTTAAAATATTGTTATTTTTTTTGTTCTTCTCATCAGGGTATATTTAAGAGCAGGTGTGCTCTTAAAAATTCTGTTTTCTTGTTTACTCTAATTTTCAAATTTATATACAGACATCTACAAAATAAATTTGACCAGCCAGAAAAAATAAAGTGCTCTTTTAAGTAAGTTCAATAGTTACATCCAATTCAGAAAAGGATCTGCCAGGAAGAAAAGCCCTTAATCTGTTTCTCAGCCAAAGGAAAACATCACCAGCAAAACCTATTCCCAGACCCAGAGAGAACAAAGTTCTTCATTCACAAAGTGAAGGAAGCCAAGGACAGCCAGAATGCTGATTGAAATCCAAGGAGTCCCTTTGATTGCAGAATGCTCAATCTTCAATCTTTTTAATAGAACTAAAATTTACTTTGTACATAGTTGAAACTTACTGAAACCAGGAAAGTGTGTATCTACTCTCTATCTTGTGAAATTTCCTTTTCTTTGTTTACCTCCATATTTTCATTAATTTAAAAATAGATTACATTCTTTTAATCAAACTCCTCTTGGTTGTACTTATAATCTTGAAGACGTTTTGTGAATAATTCTAGAAAAAGATATGAAAAGGCTTTATTCTCATCTGCCACACTTGTTTCTTTTTCTTTCCTAAAATTATTACAGGGGTATTGAAATATATTTTCGTATACAAACACACACACACACACACACACACACACACACACACACACACACACACTGAAGCACAAATGCTAGAGCACCTGTTCATGGAAGGGTCATGAAACAAGTGCAGTGTTACTCTGTTGACTAAGGTTAACGTACAGGATAGAAAATGAAACTGAAAAACAGACTACTACAATCTTATTGAGATTTGCAAGTCTCATTCAAGAAGCTTGGATTTGCCTCAGAGATAACATCATGCCTGTGGTGGTTAGTCTTGATCTTCAACTCAGTTGGCTTTAGAGAAGCCTAGGAGGTCAGTAAAGCACAATTTTGGGCGTATGTGGGTGACTCATATGGTCATGGCTTTGGGGCTTACATGTGGTCCCTGGCTCTGTCCTGGCACTCTTTCCCTCTGCAGTGAACTGAGTAGTTTTGCTCCACCATGCCCTTCTTTCTATGATGTTTCAGGCTTGCTGCCAGCCAACCATGGACTGAAGCCTCTAAATAGTGATCCAGAATCAAACTCTCCTCCTTTATGTGTTGGCTGTTGGGTATTTTGCCCCATCAGTAGAAAAGCTGACCAATATTATGCCCAGCTAGCGATGTTAAACTTTGTGCATTGTTTTGCTTTTCCTGTTCGGCAGGTGGAAGCACGGGGCAGATTCAAACTCCACCAACAGCATATGGTAACTGTCCCACAAACAGGCAGGAGGACAGAAAGTCTGCAGTCTTTGATAATGGATAATTATTTTTGCTGTTGTAGATAAGCTGCAAAAGAATAAAGAAATTCTGGGATCAAGAAACTAGAGAGAATAAGGAATGGAGGAACACATAGGAAATGAAATTTAAGAAATTCTGTAATTTATTGGGAGTAGGATTAAAGTAAAGTTGTGGAAAGGATTTTCTTCTCCAGTACTGAGGATAAAACTCAGGACCCTCACACTGTGCTATATCTCTGATCATTTTTATTTGTTCTATTTTGAGTCAGGGTCTCACTAAGTCACTAGTTTGTCCAGGCTAGCTAGTCTCAAACTTGTGATCTTTCTCCATCACCTCTTACAATGCTGGGAAATATACACATGTGTACACCCACAGCTGTGACCAGGGTTATGACAGGAGAATCCAAGGGAGGCTTTCCTAAAATAATTAAAAGACAATGAGTGGGAACAAAAGTGATGTAGAAAAGAGTCAAACGTCTGAGAAGTAAATTTAGTGCATGTAATCAGTAGTAGCTCTTTATTGGGAGATTGATGTCAAACAGTGTATAAGTTTTGTTACTATTCTTCCACTTTTTTCCCCAAAACATTGGAGGGAGGCTAATTCAGCCCCTCTGGACATAAAATTGCAAAGCAGTGGCATCTCAGAGGATATTGCTGGAACTTGAGAACAGATTTAAATAGAAAGCTTGACGCATTCCCCTTAATGTACTCCACCTGAGAATCATTTTGTAGGGGCATCCCTGATATATATCATTCATTCTTCTAAAATAACCAAGATATAAATTACATACCTCAATTCAGTATCAAAAATGTAAGTTTCACATCAGAATCCTAAGAACAAAAAGTACTGAATGTGGGACAGATAATTCTGGAGTTAAAACAATAAATAGCCACTAATAACAGGCAAAAGTTAATAGATCAGGTTAATATTATGGCTAATTTTATACCTTAGTTTTATTCTGCTGTACTATGACCTCATAATTTTTTAAATGTTCAAAAAGCCTATTTCAATTCCCTTTGGCCAACTGGTTAGGAAAATCCAATCAATGTTTCTGCACATTGGCAATGAGGTTAAATCAGAGGCAATCTTGGTTTATACACTAAAGAGCTTGATATTTTGATTGCCTGTCAATCAAACTAAGTATAATAACCAAGACCTAAAACTCTAAACCTGTTATTGCTACATGGTTTCTATTCCAAAACCTCAAGAACAATATATGCAAAAATAAAACCAAAACCTGTCTCACAGCTCTGAGATTAAACCTTTCCAAGCACCTGGGATGGCCCATGTATGAATTTCTTTTGCATAAGTAATGTCTATGCTCATCCCCTAGGATCTGAAGACTGTCTGCTTAAAGAAAAAAAAAATGATTCACAATGAGTCCAATGGAGTAACCTCAAAAAATAAAATTGTTCTTTCAGAAATCCCAACCTTGTCAGCATTATATACAGATCTTTAACTTCTCTTATATGACTGAAAATGAGTTCTCCACCAATTCCTCTCCCTTCCTGGATACCCCTTCCCACATCCCAGCATTATGATGCAGTAATCCTCTCAACACTCATTCTGACAATCTGTACCTCTTTTTTTCCCCGTATTTTAAAATAAGGATGGGGCACAAGGAAGAAGTTACCAAGCTTCTCATTGTAATTAATGGCATGAGAGCATTAAATAAATGATTTTAAAGAATTAAACTTGTCAACAAACAGATGGATAACCTAACAGTGTGGCTTTCTTGTGAGTTTTAACATCATCAGTACAACTTGGTAGACTATCTTAGACACAAGCAGCTACAGGGAAGGACCCTACTGTAAGATGCAGAGAGATATGAGCTGTGTTTCTTATCATTGCTTCAAGCAATGTAAAAATTCCCAAGCAAAATATGTAAAGCTGTATATCAACAGGATGTGATATAACGCGTATTTCTTTGAACAGTATATTTCTTTCACTATTAATAGTCTTCAAATCCTGCAAAGTTCCTATTTTGAGGATCCATCTAAAGGATACCTAATGTGGGCTGGAGATTTAGTTCCATGGTTCCACCACCCGCCTCACAAGTGCAAGGAGTTCAATTCCTGGTACAAAAAATAAAAAAAAAAAAAAAAAAAAAAAAGAATGCTTCATAACTTCCTTTAAATCTCTAAATAAAGTTTAGTTTTGTACCCCACTTTTGAGTACCCAATTGTTTTATCATTAGCAAACACCCATCATGCCACTGAGAAATGTGCTATGTTCAGGTGACAGCCGCTCTATTCATGTGAATTGCTTTTTCTCCTGCTTTATCTGTTTCTTCTCAGATTTTTCTATCAAGAAACAACCTTATCCATTCATTCACGCTTCCCAGTGTGTGTATTCTACTGCGGGACACTACTGCTAGTCCCACGACCCACTTGAAATGCCCTTCTGATCGGGACCTCTGTGGACCAGTGGGCAGCTACCCCAACCCATATTTGATCTCAAGATTCTCTTCCAAAGTCACTGTAAGGCAGTATATCTTGTTTTCTAAGAAATAGAGAATCTCTGTCTTCATTATGAACTGAGCAGATGAACCCTCACCAAGGACAAGTGAAGCAAAGGTTCATCAATCATTTCTCAGTAGAGCACCAGAATGAAGGAAGACTTAAAAATAAAGTGTTTGTAGATGGGGAGGGGAGGAGGGGGTGAAGGGAGGGCAGGGACAAGGGGAAAAAATGAGAACCAAGACCCGTCATGTAGGAGTAACAAGATCCCAGCAATGAATGGAACTGTACTGTATCCCTAAAATGTACCAATAAACTCAATTAAAGCTGAAAAAAAAATAAACATGTACTACTTATATGAGAAAAAAATTATGTTATTTGTAATTATGATCAGTTTTTACTCCAAAATAGGTGGTACATATTCTAAAAAGATCTACAGAATTAAAAATCAATGACTAGAAAATAAAAAAAATGTATTATAATTAATATTAAAAGGAGAACTTTATAAACTTTTGGTGATGATTGTACCACGCTAACATAAATGAATGCTGCATAACATTTATCTGAAATCTCTTAATTTTACTTATTTTATAGTCAATTAAATTGGTCACCTGTATCTTTAACTAAGCTAATCTGTAAAGCTGTTATAGTGGAAAATGTTTTGTTGCTGTTATTTTTCTTTTGAACAATTTTAAAGTTTGTACATATTTTCAATCCCATGGAATATATTCACTCTATCAAATTATATCAGGCCATGGATAAGTCAGCTTAATTCAGACATTTATGGAAACTAACTAATTTTAATGCATTCATAACCAACTAATGAATCAATAAAGCCAAAAATTATAAGTATTTCTTTAGGAGGAAGCAATTGCTCAATATTTTAATCTGAAAGTTAAAGCAGTGTTGAGAAATGGCTACTGTGATAAATCATTCATAATAGTGAGCTAGTTGTGTTCAGGTCGACAAAGTTAGAGTGGTAAAATCACCACTGAGAAATAACTGAGGGCATTGTTCGGCTGAGAAACTAATAACCTTACTAGTTTCTTCTTTGCTGAAAACTATTACGATATCAAGTAAGAACACTTAATCCTACTTGTATGAATGGTGAAATGCTTGTTTGGAAGGATTGAAGGGATGAATCTTTGAACTGGAATGAATGGAATTCTGGCTTTGTTTTCAACATAAAAATTCAAAAATCCAAGATATTGAAATTTTGAATGACAAATACATTCTTATATTGACTTTACATAGACTTGTTGGTTGGACTACTCTTGTTTAAAGCCATTTTACCCTGGACCTGTGAAGCACAATTACTCCATTTTGAACAGAATTTAACAATTATTATATTAAAATCCAGTACCTCTACAAAATCAAATTAATATACATGGTTTATGCAATTAAAACAAATAATTTCATTTATTTTTCACACAATCATTTTTCCATAATGTATTACACCCACAGTACTGATTTATCCCTTCTATGTGGTTTGTGTAAATTAATGTGAAATTTATGTTTGCCATTAATGCTGCTTTGCTGTTGTTGCTGTTATCTTGGTAACCAAGAAATAGCATTTTAATATTACAAGTCAGAATCACTTATTCTTGATAATATAAGCAATAAAGTAGGCCCTTTATGGCCCCCAAATAGCAGCTTTGATCTCTCTAAAGTTTGAACATCAGTAGTGAAGGCTGATTGGAAAATTCAAAGCCAAGCCTAGAAAAGAAACAATGCATAAGATTTCCAGGCAGATTCCTTGGGAGGAATTCAGCTTGCAGAGGAAGAAAAGAGTGTCAGGCAGAAATGAGGCAGATTCTGGGATTAAAGATAAAAGAAAGCTAGGCAGAAAACTCCTGGAGGGGCAAAAAATGAATAAAAGGACCATTATTGTCAGACGGCATAAGTTTCTTTGTTGATCTAGTTTGGTTGGCTACTAATTCCCACATCAAAGAATAAAGCAAGATCTGCCTTATCTTCTAAAATAAAACATTTGTTTTATGAAATTATTTTGATTTTGTGAGGGATTCATTATAGTTCTATATGAGTCCCTGTAGGAAAATACATAGTTTAGTCAGAAATTTATGAATTAATCTTTGAGATGGTGTCTATAGCTGAATGTCAGAGAGTCTTGATGGATGAAATTATCTTTCTCAAAACAAAGACACATGCTTAATTTATGATCTAAAATTTTGCCATGTTAATTTCCCATTGGGAGGAAATGACCTCAAAGTCAAGTTTTAGTCCTTGCTTTTGTCTTGAGTGTGTGTGTGTGTTTGTGTGTGTGTGTACCAGGGATCGAACTCTGGACCTCCCACTCAGAAGCCAGGTGGCAGCAACACTGAGCTAAATCCCAGGCCCTAGTCCTCGCTTTTGATTAAAAAGTAAAACAGGAAAGTGTAGGTAATATTCAGAAATATTGAGAAGTTCATGCCTATACTGGATCCCACTCATCAAAGAAAGTTAATCGTAGTTATTGACTAGACAAGGTTCTACTATTCAATTACTGAGGTGTTGTCATAAAAGTGTTTACTAGATATGGCTGACATCCATAATTGACTTTGAGTAACAGAAAATCATGTAGATAGATAGGCCTCATTCAATCCACCAATGGCTTTAGGTTGAAAAACAGATTCTTCTGAAGAAATTCTTCCTCAGTATGGTAACATTAACTTCTGCTTGAATTTCCACTTTGCTCTGAAAATTTCAAACTTGCCAGGCCACACCATTACATGAACCAACACTTTAAAGTCTCTTTCTCTCTCTGCACGCATTTGTGCATGTTTGTGTGAACGTATGCATATGTGTTTCCAACACCTTGTTTCCCTGGTGGAGACTAACTAATGTAAGTGGCTGCTTAAAATACAAAATTATGATACAAAGTTGTCTTTTTAAAAGTAGATATATGAAAATACATTCTCATTCTCTTTTTTACCTTTGCAAGGAATCTAATTCCTGCAGATGCAGTTGAATGTAAAATACAAATAATGAGAGAAAACCTTCTGTGCTACTGTTAAGACATAAGCACATGTATCTGTTTGATTTGCACATGTCTGAAGCTCAGTTCCTTTTTATTTAGATTCCACACAATGTTATTGGTGCCTATGAACTCTGTACACATTCCAATTTTAGTCACTATAAGGAGTAGACTTGACATTGGATCAATAATTCACTTTTTTTTTTTTTGTACCAGGGATCAAACTCCAGCCCTTGCACATTCGAGGGAGGTGGCAGAGCCACTGAGCTAAATCCCTAGCCCAATAATTGACTTTTGACATAAGCTCAAGAGTAGATAGTATCCAAAAGATAATTCAGAAGGTATATCTAGGATATTGCAATGGATTTTCTAGGTAACTTTGACACTGATATGTGGTATATACCTGGTTCTAGATAAAAAAAATACTCAGCAGTCGAACAGAGAAGTCAGAAGCATGGAAATATTTTCATTACAAAATGTCATAACAATGAGATGCTAAAATTAAAAAATAGAATATATCATCTTTTATTTTTACATTGATTTGGAAATAGCTATTCACTTTTCTTTTTAATATTATCAACTGTCTTAGGCTTGAAAAGTACTTAATGAAATCAGGATTTCTATTACTACACTGTGAATTAAGTTTTCAGCAACATATAATTCTTTATTACTCCTGACATAAAAAAGCAAGGACACATGCTTCTTTTATGCATACCATGTGATTTTAATATTGTTCTCTTGTCTAATATATATGTCACTAGTTTTCATAGTGTGCTCCATGGACCCCCTGGTTGTCCACAAAAACTTTCTGAGTTTCCACAAAGTCAAAACTATTTTCATCCCAATATTAAGGTACCTGTTTTTTTCTGATGTTACAAAAAGAATTGATGGAGGAAAGAACACAAATTAAAACTATTACCGGACTATACAGTAGTTATTTCAATCTTCACTTTCACTAACTCACATAACAGTTCAATGTAACTAAGGAGATACTGGTGCAGCAATAAAACATTCTCCTAAATCACTCTTTCTGCATACGTTTGTAAACATTGGGGATGATATGGACAGTACATATTAAAGTGTCTACCTTGTATGAGAAGTATGAAAGTTGCTTTGAGAAAAAACTTGTGTGAAATTGAGCTGCCAGAAGAATTCACTGCTTCATTTGTCATAGGAAACCATTTTGGACTTGAAAGGATCACTAGCAAACAGTGCTCACTCTGATTGGAGTATCAGAAGACATTTTTCTCAGGAATGAACAAAATAAGCCTAAACCTTTAAGGGAAAAATTGGAAGAATGTATTGCTGTTGATAAAATTTGATATTTTAAGTGAAAATTTTGAAAACTTTCTATCTGTCATGCTAGCTTATATTTAAAGGCTTTTATAGCAGAATTAGTACTGGTATCAATAAAAGTAATTGTTTTACAATTTATATTAAGATATGATAACATTTGCAAGATTTCCATAGCTGTGAACAATTATTTTCCAAATAAATGATCAGCGATGATGTTGCAAACTCATTCAAGAGTAAAGGATCTGTTAAGAGTGCAAATCAATTTATGTTAATGAAACAGTTCCTTAGTAAGATTTGAGATCCCACTAAAAATTGTGGGTGTGGCATCAAGTAAAAATATTCACAAATATATAAAAAAGCAATAAAAATGCCTCTCAGGGCTGGGGATTTAGCTCAGTGGCATCACATCACCTGCCCCACAAGTGCAAGATCTGAGTTCGATCCCTGGTAACAAAACAAAAAACAAAAATGCCTCTCATTTTCCAACTACATGAGAATGCCTAATGAATTTCACCACCTTTTATTTTGCTGTGGTACTAAAGATGAAACCCAGTGCCTCCAGTGTGCTACGCAAAAGCACTACCAACAAGCTAACACACCTAGTTCCAAATGCTTTTAAAATTATGTTACTTTTCCATATGCCTTAACCATCCCAACGTATCAGGATGTATTGAAAGCAAAAACATATGTGAGTACCCAGTTGTCATTTATTAAAGAGAGTTTGAGAGCAATTCAAAAATGTCTCTGTTTTCCAAGATATATTTATATTACAAGAATTTATTTATGTTAATATAGTGTGGATTTATTGTTGCTTTTAAATGCATTAAAATATATTTAAAATTCCTATTTTGATTTATAATATGGTTAATATTGACAGAGAATAAAAAGAAAAACTCATTGGGGCCATAAAACCTGATTTTATTAAAACTCTGTTGCTGTGTACATGTCTTTTCTGGGATGTCATGTGATGAAATAGAAAGTCCATTCAAAGCACTTCTACTCTTCTCTGAAAAGCTATACTGAATAAGATGGTAATTAATTATTCAGACAGTAATAGGAGTCTGAAACTAACAGGTTTGAAAATATCCCACTATAGTTTACGCTTTCAAAGGAAATAGATCTGGACTGCCTTTTTATTAATGTTAATCCTGCTGGGAAGAATTCCTCCCATCCCAATATCTGCTAACTCATCTTGATAAATTAGAATACATCCCCTAATAATTCCTCCATATGTACATTCTTCCTATCCCCAGTCTGTTAAACATATTAGTGACAATTTAGTCTTTGCTTCCAAGACCCTCTCAAAGTCCATGAAATCTAAAATAAAGATCATCAAAATGCATTTAGTGATTGAGGGATACTTGTGCCTTGAGACAGTGTGGTGTCTCCTTTTATTCTCTTATAATTCATGATTATTTGTAGCTTTGTTTGTTCTGGTACCCCAAAATTTTCAGGAATACTCAATAATAGAATTCTATGGAGGATGTGGTGCAGAGTGGGCATCTAAGTTTGTGAAAAATGATGTCATTCTTCACCTTGATAATGAGCTCAGAAGCAGGCAGCAGATGCCAGTAGAGTGAGTATGCCTATCCACTGTTATAATTGGGCAAAACTTGTGCATTTGATCTGAACAGCCTTGGCATGGGGGAAGCCAGGAACTAGATCTGCCAGCTGTGACCAATCATGATGGAAATGAGAAGATGGGCTAGTCAAAAACAGAAGTGACACGTAGACGTGTGGAACAAGAAAAAGAAAAATTGCTTATGGTCTCATTCCTAAGTTTTTAAGATCAAAGGAAATTTTGATTGTGCTACTTTCTCTTGAAATCAAATTATGAAACTAATTGACCACCAAAATTATTAACTGTAATCTTTTGGTCCAGTTTTTACTTCAAAATGCATAAAGTTTAGGAACTACGCAGTATGCAGCATCGTATAAAATCTATTCTGAAAAATTATTTTCTGCTGAGACCTTAAATTTCTCCCTTCTAGCTTTCCTTTCATCCTCCATCCTCAACCATTACGTCTAACAAGTTCATCTTTATCATCTTAACATTCCCCAGGTCCTCTCCTTGGTCTTTATTAATAATTTTATCAATTGTCTTCATCTGCATCTATAGCTTCACTTTCTGTCTGTACTCTGCTAACTCAAATTTATAAATTTGATTTCACCCCCGAGACAGAGATTTATTTAATCAGCTCTTTTGCTAAATATATCCATTTACTACTGTATCAAAAGCACAAATTTAAAATCAATATTCCATGTACCACATTCCTCCCATGACAAACTTTCCTTTGTTTCTATCCATGTACATTTTCCAGTGAATGTCTTTTTCATCTGCCTGTTTTCTCTATTAAAATCAATCTAAATCTTCTTTAATATTAATGATTTCTTCTATGTGCAGCTCCACCCATGCATAATTTTATTTATTTATATCATTAATTCTGTCTTAGAAATGTATTTTGAACAACTTTCTCTCTAACTCTGAAGATTTTCATTATTTCTCACCTGAGTGATCAAATACAGATTAAATGATTGTCATGAAACAAATCGCTAATTCCTTGACTTTTTTCTTCATATTGCTGCTAAAATAATTGCCGGGACGTGAATCTGATCACACTTCCTTTCTAATCATATTTCTCCCGTGGTTTGTGTTCCACACTGCAGATGGACAATTCAATGTAGGATTGAAGTCTTTGTCTCCTGAAGTGCTGATGAGAAAAGACAAAGAGGTACAGAAAAGGGCAAGTAAAATGTAAACAAAAAAGAATATGCACATGTGTAATATATATAGTATATATGTGTGTGGACTGCATATAGATATATATATATATAGATATATACAGATATATATATATAATTTATATATATATATAAAACAAGTAACAATGGCCTGAATATTGGTCCTCTTGATTGGTACTAAAAATAATTTGCTGTTAGACAAACCAGCAAGCTTTGATGTGATCTGTTTCTTCTGCCGGCCAAATTATAGAGTTCATAACTAATTAACAATGTAGACATTGCTGGCCGCTTACCACTCCTTCAATCAAATTCTAAGCCTAGGGAAAAGATACAAACAAACAACAATAGCACCAATAGCATTCTTAAGGCTCATAAAGAGTGCTGAACCATACTTCTCTAAACAAAAGATACCCCACCTAGAGAACGCAACTCAAACATCTTGAGAGAAGTTTCTAGCAGTTACCCTCACATCCGGTGCACGGCAAGACACGGGCTGCAGTTCAGGAACTCCATCATCTTGAGAAACAAATACATGAACGAGTTAATCTACACAATGCATTCCGGAAAGGACTTGAGACATCCATACGCCACAGTTTACTCCCACTATACTCTTGGTTCTTGTTATTCTTGAATAAATTTGAGGCAAAAAAAAGTTTATACCAATAAATTATCTGTAGTTAGTTGCTTCATTTTTTACGTTTCATTTTTCAGTTGGGTAACATCAGATAATAAAATATCGAGTTTCTGGTTTTCTCAAAGGAAACACACGAGGACGCAGAGGAAGATACTGTGAGAAACTGTACTGATGTGAATGTGTAAACTAGAAAGCATAAGGACACCAAAAGCTACAGAGGAAGTGAGATGTAAACCCCGTGATTCAGAAGTAGTGAGTCTTTTTGTTTCTTTCTTGTTTGGTTTTTAAGTCACAGACTTCTAAATTTCAAAAATATTTAAAAATTACAGGCTTTCACCCCAGAAAGTTCTGAGTTATTAGGCTATGGCAGAACCACATAAAAGCATTCTTTGGTTGTCTTTGTTTTGTTTTGTTTTCCTGGGTTTTTAAAAAATGATCTACAGTGGGTTTTTCTTTTAAATTCATTGTTTACTTAACAATGATGTTTTAAATTTATCTTATTTAAACAAATATCTTACCCTAAAATTTTGTCAACTTTCA
Organism: Fukomys damarensis; assembly: GCF_012274545.1. Taxonomy (NCBI): domain Eukaryota; kingdom Metazoa; phylum Chordata; class Mammalia; order Rodentia; family Bathyergidae; genus Fukomys; species Fukomys damarensis. The sequence continues at coordinate 9,927,056 of NW_022900917.1, read as the reverse complement.
AGTGATATCATACCATCTTCAGTGTCCATTATGGAGTGAATGGCTATTTGTTTAATCGTGGAACTCTTTCTTGAGTTTTGTAACAATAATACTGTTTTTCCATATTTCTTTGCATATCTATTGTGAAGTATTTAACCAGCTTTGCAGTAATAATATCAAAAATTGTTTTCTCTATTTTTGTTCATTCCTCCATTTTTGGCATATTTTGATTGCATAACAACTCTGTCCGTCGTTTCTCAATTCTAACTTTTAGTCCATTTGTTATGTTATAACAAAATATTTAAGACATAATTTCTAAAATGAAATAGAAATGTATTACAGTTCTAGGGCTTGGAAAATCTAAGATCAATGTGTAATTGAGTTGGTGTCTGGTGAATCCAGTCCCTACTTCCAAGAGTACCTCCTCTCAAGGAGAGAAATACAGCTATTCGCATTGTAGTGTTGGGGATGAAGGTGCAACATAGTCTACCCGGATTACAAAGACTCAAACTTTGGCCAGGCTCTGCAAGATGTTTTCACACTTGAATGATCTGGTTTTAGAATCCCATAGTATGTAAATTTTATAGACAATTTGGAATTCACTGGATTGCTACTTTGCTTCTTTAGTTTACTTACTTTTAAATGAAAAACAGTCTGACAAAGGATTGTTTAGACAGAAGTAGAAAATTCCAAAGTATCTCAAAGATAGAAACATATGTTTTATTTATGTTATCCATTTTTATTTTACTGGGAAAATGTGACATTTTTTTCAGGACAAATCTACAAAAATCATAAACGTAGAACACTTAAAATTTACTATTTTGGAAACATGTTAATGGAAATTGTTCTAAGGCATTTGTAAAAAGAAATTGCAATTTTTTCACCTTAATGGTGTAGTCTATTTACCTTTAAGTTGATTTTTTTTCTCTGAAGAACATAAAATGCTTAAGGAAACTATGAATATACTTGTTACTCACATTTAAAATTTGATAAATTTGGAGCTGACTGGAGTAGTACCACGGAGCACAATGAAGACGTTGGCTTACATGTCCCTCTCTTTGTCTTTTGTCCCTTTAAAAAGAAATTGCAATTTTTTCACCTTAATGGTGTAGTCTATTTACCTTTAAGTTGATTTTTTTTCTCTGAAGAACATAAAATGCTTAAGGAAACTATGAATATACTTGTTACTCACATTTAAATTTGATAAATTTGGAACTGACTGGAGTAGTATCACGGAGCACAATGAAGACGTTGGCTTACATGTCCCTCTCTTTGTCTTTTGTCCCCATTCCCCATTCCCCATTGACCTTTTGGAGAACATTGCTCTTTTCTCTCTGGAATTAATCTGTATGTATGAAGTAGCTGTTAGTACTTCATATATGTTGTTGATATTCCTTTTTTCTGTCTCAGTTGGCTGACACATTTGAATCTAAATTCTTACCCTATCGTAGCTCCTGCAGAAGGAACTATCTGGGTAGAATTTAACTGGACGCAGTTCCCCATTGACCTTTTGGAGAACATTGCTCTTTTCTCTCTGGAATTAATCTGTATGTATGAAGTAGCTGTTAGTACTTCATATATGTTGTTGATATTCCTTTTTTCTGTCTCAGTTGGCTGACACATTTGAATCTAAATTCTTACCCTATCGTAGCTCCTGCAGAAGGAACTATCTGGGTAGAATTTAACTGGACGCAGGTCAGAAAAGACCCACCAAAACTTCTGCCACTATCTGCTTCCTGTAACAGGGACAACCGATTACCAGTCAGGTGCTTAGGAATTATTAGGTTATCTGCCAGGAGAAAGAATTATGCCCAGACAGATGCCAAGAAATCATTCAAGACCAAAGGCCTTGCAGCATATGGTCAAGGAGTAGGCCATATAGTCATTCTGCTAAAGGAAAACTCAAGACCAAATTAGAGAAACACACAACATTGTCTCACAAACACTCAAAATGCAGGCATTGTTTATTTTGCATACACATGATAATATGCATTAAAATGTAAAATTCACATGTTCAAATAATTTATTGTCTTTGTTTACATTTTGAGACTACCCCCATTTTTAATTTTATAAGTTTGAAACCTATAAGAGGTTCAGTAACTTAAGTTTTAAGAAAAGAAAATTAATTGGATCATTAACTTACCTTTTAAGACCCTGAACTGCTAACTGTGTCTTAGTTCAATTTTGTTTCAAACAAGCGATACAGGAACTCGAGGAGCCCAAAACTTGACTTCCTAACTTAAATGATTAGTTAAGGCAAGGACCAAGTAGCTTACTGCTACTTCCTCACAACGTTCTTGGAATTTTGTTTTAATTCCTGCCTTCTGCCTCCTTGTACAGCTAGAGCTATTTGCAAAGTGACATTAAATCCATGACTAAAAAAGTGTGTTATTGGGTGCAGAGTGGTGAGGGGTATCGCAAAAGAAAGGAAGGAACTATGAACTGGAAAACCCTTGTTGCCATTCTTTGATAAACCCTCAAATGTTGCTTCTTTGATTCTGATTTTAAAGTCACAGAGATTGCATTTTTCTTTTAATTCTGACTTGTCACCTCATTCAAGAAAATATTGAGCCAAGGATTTAACTCAGTTGTTCCACTGCCTGCCTTGCAAGCACAAGGATCCAAGTTTGATCTCCAGTACAAAAAACAAACAAACAAAAAAAAAACCCTCAAGTAAAATAAAATGAAGAGACAGTAAAAGAAAAAATCATGCTCAACTTCTCAAGACTAACAATTGAAAAAAGAGAAGATATTAGAAAGCAAACTGTGATGGAGATTTGTCCTGGATGAGGATTGATAATAAAAAACTTTAATAACTAATCATTTTCCCCATTAAAAAAAAGTTGTCATATTTTGGCAGAAATTTTGCCTCCCTTTTTTTTTTTTCCTAAATGCTACCCTACCCTAACCTAACAATTTACAAAAGAACTTTTAAAACAAATAATGATTAAAGAATTGACTACATTTGTCTTCATTTATGCAATTCATAACATTTTCACTTATATCTCATATTAAGATAGAAATGTACATTTGCTTTGGATAATTTTCAAGAAAGAAAAACTATTCCATTTCTTACCCACTCCTTCCCTGTCTCTCCACTGCCATACTAATTTACAGAAAATTACCATTATCTGATTGATGAAAGTTTCTCTTCTCTGGCAAACTAAGCTCATGAAAGCCCCAGAGACAAGTAGAAAAGACAAAACTGCTCAGAAAGCATGAATTATCAGTTGTTCCAACAAATTTGAAGTTAAATAAACAGTTGTAATCATCTGACAATTATATATTAGAGGAAATATTTAGGAAAATCAGATACCATTCGACCTTCTGGAGATATTAATCTGCACCTTGCAACAGATGCAAGATGATCAAACAGAGTGCAACCTTCAACAGAAGGTCCACAGCTTGGAAGAGTCTCTGCATTCCTGGTCCCCGTCCAGCAGGCTAGTCCATTCCAGCAGCTGAGAGATTGAAGCCATTACCCTGTCTTGACATCATTTTTCCAAGCGATAATTGTTATCACAAAAGTTTGATATTTGATTTGGCTAGTTTCAGAATTTATCAGATGTTGAAGCATTCCTGAGAGGCAATATGCTTATCACCTTTAAATTATTCTGTAAAGCTCCGTGATTAGCTGTATCGCCAAAAAAATAATTAAGCCCATTGTCAAACTGGTATAATAAAAAGTCAAGAGCTTGATAGTGTCAGATTAG
>NW_022900917.1:9877012-9922489 GCF_012274545.1 Fukomys damarensis | reverse complement strand
CCTAGAGAACGCAACTCAAACATCTTGAGAGAAGTTTCTAGCAGTTACCCTCACATCCGGTGCACGGCAAGACACGGGCTGCAGTTCAGGAACTCCATCATCTTGAGAAACAAATACATGAACGAGTTAATCTACACAATGCATTCCGGAAAGGACTTGAGACATCCATACGCCACAGTTTACTCCCACTATACTCTTGGTTCTTGCTATTCTTGAATAAATTTGAGGCAAAAAAAAGTTTATACCAATAAATTATCTGTAGTTAGTTGCTTCATTTTTTACGTTTCATTTTTCAGTTGGGTAACATCAGATAATAAAATATCGAGCTTCTGGTTTTCTCAAAGGAAACATACGAGGACGCAGAGGAAGATACTGTGAGAAACTGTACGGATGTGAATGTGTAAACTAGAAAGCATAAGGACACCAAAAGCTACAGAGGAAGTGAGATGTAAACCCCGTGATTCAGAAGTAGTGAGTCTTTTTGTTTCTTTCTTGTTTGGTTTTTAAGTCACAGACTTCTAAATTTCAAAAATATTTAAAAATTACAGGCTTTCACCCAGGAAAGATCTGAGTTATTAGGCTATGGCAGAACCACATAAAAGGATTCTTTGGTTGTCGTTGTTTTGTTTTGTTTTCGTGGGTTTTTAAAAAATGATCAATTATCTACAGTGGGTTTTTCTTTTAAATTCATTGTTTATTTAACAATAATGTTTTAAATTTATCTTATTTAAACAAATATCTTACCCTAAAATTTTGTCAACTTTCAAGTGATATCATATCGTCTTCAGTGTTCATTATGGAGTGAATGGCTATTTGTTTAATTGTGGAACTCTTTCTTGAGTTTTGTAACAATAATACTGTTTTTCCATATTTCTACGCATATCTATTGTGAAGTATTTAACCAGCTTTGCAGTAATAATATCAAAAATTGTTTTCTCTGTTTTTGTTCATTCCTCCATTTTTGGCATGTTTTGATTGCATAACAACTCTGTCCGTCATTTCTCAATTCTAGCTTTTAGTCCATTTGTTATGTTATAACAAAATATTTAAGACACAATTTCTAAAATGAAATAGAAATGTATTACAGTTCTAGGGCTTGGAAAATCTACGATCGATGTGTAATTGAGTTGGTGTCTGGTGAATCCAGTCCCTACTTCCAAGAGTACCTCCTCTCAAGGAGAGAAATACAGCTATTCGCATTGTAGTGTTGGGGATGAAGGTGCAACATAGTCTACTCGGATTACAAAGACTCAAACCTTGGCCAGGCTCTGCAGGATGTTTTCACACTTGAATGATCTGGTTTTAGAATCCCATAGTATGTAAATTTTATAGACAATTTGGAATTCACTAGATTGCTAACTTTGCTTCTTTAGTTTACTTACTTTTAAATGAAAAACAGTCTGACAAAGGATTGTTTAGACAGAAGTAGAAAATTCCAAAGTATCTCAAAGATAGAAACATATGTTTTATTTATGTTATCCATTTTTATTTTACTGGGAAAATGTGACATTTTTTTCAGGACAAATCTACAAAAATCATAAACGTAGAACACTTAAAATTTACTATTTTGGAAACATGTTAATGGAAATTGTTCTAAGGCATTTGTAAAAAGAAATTGCAATTTTTTCACCTTAATGGTGTAGTCTATTTACCTTTAAGTTGATTTTTTTTCTCTGAAGAACATAAAATGCTTAAGGAAACTATGAATATACTTGTTACTCACATTTAAAATTTGATAAATTTGGAGCTGACTGGAGTAGTACCACGGAGCACAATGAAGACGTTGGCTTACATGTCCCTCTCTTTGTCTTTTGTCCCTACATACTGGTTCAGTGTGCATGTCCTAGATCAGTGATGGTGGACCTTTTAGAACTTTCAATGTTACAAACAGCCCACTATGGCACACCTGCCATAGGTTTGACACCACTGTCCTAGATGGTTCCCCATTGACCTTTTGGAGAACATTGCTCTTTTCTCTCTGGAATTAATCTGTATGTATGAAATAGCTGTTAGTACTTCATATATGTTGTTGATATTCCTTTTTTCTGTCTCAATTGGCTGACGCATTTGAATCTAAATTCTTACCCTATTGTAGCTCCTGCAGAAGGAACTATCTGGGTAGAATTTAACTGGACACAGGTCAGAAAAGACCCACCAAAACTTCTGCCACTATCTGCTTCCTGTAACAGGGACAACCGATTACCAGTCAGGTGCTTAGGAATTATTAGGTTATCTGCCAGGAGAAAGAATTATGCCCAGACAGATGCCAAGAAATCATTCAAGACCAAAGGCCTTGCAGCATATGGTCAAGGAGTAGGCCATATAGTCATTCTGCTAAAGGAAAACTCAAGACCAAATTAGAGAAACACACAACATTGTCTCACAAACACTCAAAATGCAGGCATTGTTTATTTTGCATACACATGATAATATGCATTAAAATGTAAAATTCACATGTTCAAATAATTTATTGTCTTTGTTTACATTTTGAGACTACCCCCATTTTTAATTTTATGAGTTTGAAACCTATAAGAGGTTCAGTAATTTAAGTTTTAAGAAAAGAAAATTAATTGGATCATTAACTTACCTTTTAAGACCCTGAACTGCTAACTGTGTCTTAGTTCAATTTTGTTTCAAACAAGCGATACAGGAACTCGAGGAGCCCAAAACTTGACTTCCTAACTTAAATGATTAGTTAAGGCAAGGACCAAGTAGCTTACTGCTACTTCCTCACAACGTTCTTGGAATTTTGTTTTAATTCCTGCCTTCTGCCTCCTTGTACAGCTAGAGCTATTTGCAAAGTGACATTAAATCCATGACTAAAAAAGTGTGTTATTGGGTGCAGAGTGGTGAGGGGTATCGCAAAAGAAAGGAAGGAACTATGAACTGGAAAACCCTTGTTGCCATTCTTTGATAAACCCTCAAATGTTGCTTCTTTGATTCTGATTTTAAAGTCACAGAGATTGCATTTTTCTTTTAATTCTGACTTGTCACCTCATTCAAGAAAATATTGAGCCAAGGATTTAACTCAGTTGTTCCACTGCCTGCCTTGCAAGCACAAGGATCCAAGTTTGATCTCCAGTACAAAAAACAAACAAACAAAAAAAAAACCCTCAAGTAAAATAAAATGAAGAGACAGTAAAAGAAAAAATCATGCTCAACTTCTCAAGACTAACAATTGAAAAAAGAGAAGATATTAGAAAGCAAACTGTGATGGAGATTTGTCCTGGATGAGGATTGATAATAAAAAACTTTAATAACTAATCATTTTCCCCATTAAAAAAAAGTTGTCATATTTTGGCAGAAATTTTGCCTCCCTTTTTTTTTTTTCCTAAATGCTACCCTACCCTAACCTAACAATTTACAAAAGAACTTTTAAAACAAATAATGATTAAAGAATTGACTACATTTGTCTTCATTTATGCAATTCATAACATTTTCACTTATATCTCATATTAAGATAGAAATGTACATTTGCTTTGGATAATTTTCAAGAAAGAAAAACTATTCCATTTCTTACCCACTCCTTCCCTGTCTCTCCACTGCCATACTAATTTACAGAAAATTACCATTATCTGATTGATGAAAGTTTCTCTTCTCTGGCAAACTAAGCTCATGAAAGCCCCAGAGACAAGTAGAAAAGACAAAACTGCTCAGAAAGCATGAATTATCAGTTGTTCCAACAAATTTGAAGTTAAATAAACAGTTGTAATCATCTGACAATTATATATTAGAGGAAATATTTAGGAAAATCAGATACCATTCGACCTTCTGGAGATATTAATCTGCACCTTGCAACAGATGCAAGATGATCAAACAGAGAGCAACCTTCAACAGAAGGGCCGCAGCTTGGAAGAGCCTCTGCATTCCTGGTCCCCGTCCAGCAGGCTAGTCCATTCCAGCAGCTGAGAGATTGAAGCCATTACCCTGTCTTGACATCATTTTTCCAAGCGATAATTGTTATCACAAAAGTTTGATATTTGATTTGGCTAGTTTCAGAATTTATCAGATGTTGAAGCATTCCTGAGAGGCAATATGCTTATCACCTTTAAATTATTCTGTAAAGCTCCGTGATTAGCTGTATCGCCAAAAAAATAATTAAGCCCATTGTCAAACTGGTATAATAAAAAGTCAAGAGCTTGATAGTGTCAGATTAGATAATAGAGTCTGTAAGAAGGATGTATATAAAAAACAATAGGAAATGTGTGTTCATCAAGAATGATTTGAGTGTAAAGCAGTTATTTCCCAAGAGTATCAGAAAGAATTTTAAGAATTAACACCTGAGTCCTTGCGTTATCTTGTTTTTACCTGACATTTCCATCTCTGTGGGTGGGGATGTAGAAAAGCTGTTTGCTGCTTTCCCTCACAGCCAACTTTATCTATCGTTTTACTAGCTCACTTTGAGGATGATATACCCACACAGTTGTGGACCCTCTGGGGCACTGTGCTCTTGTCAGAGATCTATTGTAGGGTCTTCTTCTCCAGAACAAAGAATTTGATGGGAAATGTGCAAGACATAGTGAGGTTTTACACTCATTGAAGGTATTAAAGATAGGAAAAGAAGAACTCTCTACAGAGTGCCCAGCAGGCCAGTGAGAAGGCTCGGGGGGGGGTACAATCGGTGGCAGCTGGCTTTTATAAACCCCACTGCACCCGAAGAACTGAAAACAGCATTCTCTGATTGGTCCCAGGTGCAGGGCTTGGTGCTGAGAGACTTGAATCTCCGAGACTGACAGGCCATGCCCACTTGCCCGGCAGGCTGGTCTCTTCCTAATCTCCTGCCTCAGTACCACTGCAGACAATCTCCAAAATGTCATAGTACAATGCAGTATTTTTTTTAATTACTATTTTTAAGAACAATGAATACAAAGATACTTTGGCCTTGTTAAGTGTAAAATGTTACTTCTCCATCAGTGAAAGTGTTGCCTGATAAAATATACTTTGCTATTTCCAAGGGGATGAAATTTCTTTTATAAAATAATCAATATTTTTAACACAATTATTCTCTCATGTTAACTTCAAAAAGTGAAGTTCTCAAACATACTGCATTATTTAAAGGTTAGAATAACCAGATGACTTTGTGCTTAGGTTTTCTTTCCACACTTATTTCTCCCCTTACCTTAGCATTTTTCTTTCTTCTCTGTCTCAATGTGACCTGGAATTAGAACAAATTTATAGGAGGCGAAAAAACTTGTAAACCCTTTCCCCTCTTTACATATTTTTTAATCATTTCTGGATAATGTTGTCCTTTACAAAGGAAAATCCATTTTTTTCTGAAAAGACCAAAATTTATTCTTACACTACATTATTTGAGTTTTACATTATATTATCAGTAGTAATATAACGATAAAATCAGCAAGTTGTTCTAGTTTTCTTTTTATCTCCTATTTAGTCTATACTACTTGTTGGAACTTCTGAGTAAGTGTGTAAGTTGTAAAGGTTTTATTATTTTTTCATGCCTGTGGATTGTAAAAGTTAGACTTTAAATATTCGTTGCTTAAAATGCCAAAATATGTTGCTGAAACAAAATATAAACCTGTCCTCTGACTTTACCTTAAATGTAGCTGTGCCTCCAACAGGGAAACATAGTAACTGACTGCTAGAGGTTCTTTTAAACATTATGAATTAGGACATGGGTTTGTAAAATTTCACAACAGTGTTTAGTTATACCATGTGAGACACTTTCAAACAGAAGTTTATAAAATTTATCAGATGCAGTACTTTTAAGAAATTCACTTTAGCAAATTATAGACATATTTTCCATTTGTTTACTTGATGTGGTTGATACCATGATTATGCATAAAGTTAAAAATTAACCACTCAAAATAACCACCTCAAATCCTAGAACCTATGAATATAACCTTATTTAGAAAAGGTGTTTCTGCAGAGGTAGTTCAGTTAAGTTTTTTGAGATGAAAGGATAATTCTGAATTATGATAGTGGGTTTTAAATCATTGCAAGTGTCTTTCCAGTGGGAAGGCAGGGGGGTGTTTGAGACAGGTAAAGAAGGAGAAAACACACAGACATATGCACACTCACACATGCACACACACACAAGGAGCAAGGAGACCAAGTCAGTGAGCAAAGCAGTCAAACTAAGGAAAGTCCAAACAGGCAGGAGCCACTTGGATGTGAAAGAGGTGAGAACAGATTTTCCCATAGAATTCCCCGCAAGGCACAAGGTGCGCAGCCCTGTAAGATTTCATGCTTCTAACTTGCAGAACTGTGAGAAAATAAATGTCGGTTGTCTCAAGCCATGATGGTTGAGGTCATTTATTACAGCAGCTATAGGAATTGATTTCATCATACTTAAGTACATTTTTAGCTTAAGTTTAAATAAACACGAATAATCACATAGAATCTTTTGACTTTATATAACTTTTATGACAGTCGTGTATATGCCTATATTTAAAGAAATTAAAGTTTGAGAGATACGCACACATACACATAGTTGTAATTTATCATTTTCTCTGTTGTGTATTTCATTGTACAATTATAGACTTTGAGATTATTTGTTTCCACTTTCTGATATTGTGAATAATATTGTTGTGTGAGGATAAAGGTGTAATAACCTTTCCTCACACACATCAAGGTCAGAAGCCAATACCCTATACCGAAAGAGTACCAAGCATAAATTCTAACAAATTTGTTTAATGGAAAAGTTTTGTGTACCATAAGAACCTTCAGAAATGAACATTAAAGACCCAGGGAAATCCATGTATTCATATGTGAGGGTTCATTAGAATGGGAGGTTTTGCAGCGATGTCATTGGATGGAGAGTGTGTCAGCTAATGTAATAAACTATGGGAGGGACTCGGCGCAGCCTGTTTATTCAGATGCTCGCTGCTCTCTCTGAGTGGCATTCCTTCCTCCAGGTATAAAAGAACACCTGTCACATAAGAGTCTTCAAGGGGGGAACAGGAAGATCAGAGAGAGATAGAAAAAAGGAAGCAGGAAAAAGAAAGCAAGAATTTCTTACCTCTGATGCTCTTCCGGTGCAAAGTGCTCAGTGTGTCAAAGTGCTATCCTAGGGAGGATTTTAAGAAATCCGGATAATATGAACATCCTTTTAATCTGTCTCCTGGAATACAAATAAGGGATTTCTGTATTAAAGCCTGAATAGAATCACCAAGTGATGTATAAGTGAATTTCTCTCTCAGGTTGCTGCAGAATTTAGAATTCTACCAGTAGGGTATGCTTTAGTCTGTTCACATTGTCGCTAATGTTTGTAATTGTGAAACTTTTATTCTACTCTTGTGACATAGAATGGTATTTATTTTGATTTTAGCTTAAATTTGTGTGGGAATAATGAGTTGAGCCAATATGATGAAGTCCATTTCTCAGAAGAGCTTAGGAGACTTTGCAGTTTCTTGTTCTCTCTCACCCTTTCCTAGCATCTTCGCTTGCTTTTACAGAAGAAGCACTATTTTTCTTTTCTGCTTTTAAACCACTACAAATTCTTCATTTCTGACACCAAACAAGTAGGAGAAGTTCTTTATCTGTATATTCACACTTAACTCGGACTACTCTGTAACCTAGTGTTGGTTCTTCCCTGTATCTCAAACAATTCTCCAGTTCTCTGCCGAGGCCAGCAGCCTTGCGACACTGTCTGTGGGAAGCTATGTCAGGCCACTTGGGTTAAAGGCACAGTCCCACAAAACTGCCCCATTTCTGGTGCAGTTTGTGAGTCCAGGGTTTTGTTTGGGTTTGGTTTGGCTTTTTTGGTACATGTTTGCAGTACATAATGGTTACATTCATCATGGGGAATTGGTACATATACTTAATTCCGATTAATTCTCTTTAATCCGTTTCCCTTCCCTTCACTCCATCTCTTAGTCCCCTTCCATTTTGCAGAAGTTCTGTCCCTGTTTTCTTTTTTTTTTTTTTGCAAGTGGGGAATCAAACTCAGGACCTTGCACTTGAGGTTGCAAGGCAAGAGCAGCCCCACTGAGATGAATCCCCGGCTATTTCCCTTTTATCTATCTTTTATTTGCTCATTATGTATACTTTTTGTTTCTCGTGTAATGTAAGAGGAACCATGTGATATTTACATTAGGGTGTCTGATTTACTTCACTTAACATTATAGAGTTACAAGCATTTTCCTATAAACTACTAAAGTTTACCCATTTTGTATAGAGCCCTTCTAAGAATTAGCTATTTTTGAATTGTGCTGTTGTAAACAGATATACTTCAGGGAAGATACATTAAGGGGTGCAGCTGGGTTGAATGGAGTTTCTCATTTTAGTTCAGGTTATTATGAGCTATCATGGACTTGCTTAGAAATCAGACATCCTCGACTCCCTTCTTGTGTTTTGTCATCTTCTAGACCAGTTCACAGAACTTAGGTTTAGAGTTTTATGGAAGATCCATTATAGAGGTATCACTGATTAAATCATTGGTCACTGCTAACTAACACAGTTTCCAGCCCCTCTTTCCTCACAAGGAGATGGAGGTTTGGTTTTAAAGGAACTACCTCTAACAAAATGATTTGTTCCTCTGGCAACCAGTCTCCAGAGCTGCAATCTCTCATGTGTCTTTGCCGTGCACACAGCCTGATCCTATTTTCCATATGCAGATGCTGTGTGCAGTAAGATAGCTACTAGCCACGTGTAGCTATTTGTTTACATTTAAATTAATTAAAATGAAGGATATAAAATTCAGTTTCTCCACCACAGTTTAAATTCTTGGTAGCCACATGCTGCTACGAAAAACATTTTGAATAGTGCGTGTAAAAAGCATCCTGCCATCTGCTTCCTGCAGGACAAGCCAGATGTGACTGTTGAACCTTAGGTTTACAGTAGTTCCTACTTGATGGGATTACTGAATTCTATGGTTCTCCAATTCACAATTGGTGAGGAAGACAATTCAGTGATTCCGTTTGGATATAGTTAGTGCACTTGAACTAATCAATTGGGACAAAGGAAAGGGGTAAATGATATAATAGGAATAAAACCACAATATATGACTCTGTTGAGAGCAATCACAGCAAGAGACAGCCAAATATATATTGGAAAAAATGATTCAAGAAGCCTAAATACTAATAGTAAATATGTTTAATTCTTAGAAACTTGTTAATTAATTGACAGCTTTAATTGAAAGTGCAGAATGATGGCCATTTGCTTTTCTAAGTTTTTAAAGATAATACCCAATATTGTACTGTTGGGTCAAATGAACACTCATAGTATTCTAAAACCAGTGTGATTAGCATAATCTTGTCAAAATGCACCTTGGCAATGTTTGTCAGTAGCGTTTTATACTGTGAAATACAAGAAATATAAACAAAAGAAAATTTCCAATACAGAAAACATTATACAATTAAAATCTGTTTTAATTTTAGCATCTACAAAGTGTAAAGGTATATAATGTTCCTGTCCGTCACTGCACTAGCTGAATCTGCACTGTGTTGAGAAAGAGTAAGTATCGTATTTGCTTGCTATTAACACTTTCTGCTCACTATTATTTAATTACGTGGAAGTATTGGGATAACCCTTTAAATAAGATCATCTGGTATACTTTCAAAAGCTGGCTGGAAGGGAGCAATTCATCTCGGAGTCCAGATATCAAGAGTTTTGGGGTCCTCATATAAGCATTTTATTTCAAATTTTTATAGAGGATGTGTGCTGCTTTTATAAAAAAATCATAGTAAATATTATTTAAACACTTAGATTGCTTTTAGATTTAGTGTTTAAAATTATACCATCCTTATATGTCATATAAATTTCTTTTTCAATTTTTCAAACATAGAAAATGCTTACCTGCCTAGTCTATAATTCCAGGAAATTTTCTAACACTATTAGAAACTAAATATATTATTTTTTAAAAACTTATATTGTTTATCTTGTCATTTTTGGTAAGGTAACTAATATACTCATTTTATTGATTTTTATAAAAATTAAACTTTCACTTTTATAATTTTTCATGCTCATAGGAAAAAGTGATCTGACACATACTTAGAAATTCATTAATTGCCATTTATTAGCTGCTACTAAGTGTGACTAGAGCTTCATACCTTGAAAATAATGTTTGGAAATACATGCTGAAATTTATACCTCATTGTGTTGGTCACAAATATTTGAAAAAATAAAAATTATACTCAGAAAATTTTAAACCACTGTAAATAAATATATAAAAGGTATCATCTTTAATCTGTGTCACACCCTAGGTTGTGAAATGGGTCCTACTCTTTACTTGCTCTACAAATTCTGAGAATGATATCCCTGATTAAAAACAGAATTTGGTATGATGAATTTTCCAGAATGTTCTTGTTCAGAAGTTGAATTCCTCTTTTCTCTGAATATCATAATACTACTAAAACGATTGGCTTAGAAGAAATAAAGCTATGTTTAAAAATATAGTTTTCTAAACACTTAACACATGTATTTCATTCACATGTTCTCATGTATGAACTTTTTATACATGTTTATCTATGTACCTGTGTGCAGACTCTAGGAGTGATCAGTTTCTCAGACAATGCCTAGTGACCCTCACCTAGTATCCTAGTTACTAATAATCCACGTGATTAGTGTGGGCTGAAGCTAGTGGTGCCTGAGATGCAGAATTTTGAACAGCAATGAGATGTCACTTTTAGGATTAAGAAACAAAAGGATTCAGGCTTCTCTCTTGCTCAATGGTCTTTCTTGGCTCCTTGCTCCTTTGGATCTGGGCCAGTCTGCATCCTGGGAGCTGCTCTGCAGAGGGGAGCTCACAGCCAGGAACCGAGGGCAGTTTCTGGCCAATGGAAACTGAGCTCTACCACCTCTCAGAAGCACCTCCTGGGAACAGCCTCAAGCGTGAATACGGAAGCAGGTCCTTCCCTGTTTCCTCGCCTTCCAAACTACAGCCTTGGCAGCTGCTGTGATTGCAGCCTTGTGAGAAACCCACAAGCAAAAGACTTAGCCAAGAGGGAACGAAATTCCTGAGCAACTGAAACTGTTAACAAATTGTGGTTTTAAGCCAAGACCTTGTGGGGTAATTTATTGTGTTTAAAAGAGCTACAGAACACATCTATGGACATAACTAAATCTGCACACAAAATGACATGCACACCATTTCTTTGTTTACTACACTCTACTACCAAGCCCCTGGCTTGCAAAAGTAATGCTAAAAGAAACTCAGGTAAAAGTGTCAGGAAAAGCACTCCTGTGCTGTAATTCTGGCACAGATAATTTGCATTCTAGAAATTACAAAATGTATGCTTTTCAAATGTGAATTGCAGAAAATACTATTACATGTAGCATGTAGACGTTTTGTGGCTGACCTTTTTACCTGCCGGCTTGTAAACAACGTGCATACTTTTTTCAACTGATCTGACAGACTAGGCTGAGTGCTATACAACACGTCCTTTCACTCTTAGTCTTTCAAAGCTGCTTTCCCTTATAAAACCGCATTCTCATTTCTTTTCTATTCTGCTTCTGATGCACCTGCATGGTGTTTCACTTTTAAGCAGATCATATGGACTTTCTTACATCTGTGCTGACTTTGGAATGCTAATTCCTGAAGGTCATAGCTGTATTATTCAGCGATAGTCCGTGCAGAATGAAATAAAAAGGAAATTCTAATGTCCGTCTCCCGATGTACAAAGTCATTCAATGTTTTAATGATACTTATAGAATTCTTATCAAGTAGAACATTTTAATTGTACTTATTAATAATTCTAATATGAAAAATAATACTAATAGGTAATAAAATAAAGTTTATATATTCTATTATTTTTCTAATACAAAATCTAGTTGGTAATATCCTCAGTTTTACATGAAGAAACTGATGATTGAGAGACATTAAGCTGAAAAAAATTCAGAAAACTTGCTTTTTAGAAAAAATCAGAATGTCCTAATTAACTAAAATTGAGAATTAATTTATTGGTGACTCAAAATTATGAAACCATGTTTTCTCTTGTGCACCTTTATTTTCTCATGAATGTAATAATGTATTAGAGAAAATCACTTGTAATGATCAAAACTTTCCACATGCCATGTTTCTACCCCTTGGTCTCTTCATACTTCATGGCAAGCCTTGTAATAGTGTACTGAAATAGGTCAGAGAATATGTGCATTACAAAAGTTTCCCTTGGAAGATAAGGTAACACTTTTACACTGAAGATGAACAGACATTTCTCTGATGAGAAGAAAAGACAGCAAATAAATATTTGAAAGATGTTCAACATCACTGGTCATGTGAGAGATGCAAATTGAAACAACCCTGAGATTCCATCTCCCCACAGCAAGAATAGCTGCTATCAAGAAATAAACAAATAACATGCTGTCAGAGGTGTGGGGGAAAAGAACCCCTTTTCCACTGTTGATGGGGGAGTAGCCTGGTGCAATAACTCTGGAAATCAGCCTGAAGATTTCTCAAAAAGCAAACTGGGTTCCATTTGACCCAGCTATTTCCTTTATTGATATCTTCACAACAAAATTAAAAGCATCATACCATAACAAAATATGCGCACCCATGTTTATAGCTGCACAATTTGTAATAGATAAATCTTGAAAATGGCCCAAGCGTCCATCAACTGATGAACGAATAAAGAAGATGCATGTTTTTATATACAATGAAATTCTACTCTGCTGTTAAGAAGGATATGCTTGAGACATTTATAGCTACATGGATGCAACTTGAGACCATATTCCATACTCTTAAGTAACATAAATAGGACACACATGTTTAAATACCACATTTTTCACAATGAGTGTGTAGCTTTGTAAGGTTTTAAGACCTGGCCTAATTAGGAACTACTGGAAAGACACACACTATTCCTTCCGTGTACATAAATCCTAGGAAGACAAATAAAACGTACTTCTAAATGTGAAAAAAAAATTGATATTGCCTTGTTTCTGGGGTGTGAGAAACCTGAAGTGGAAATAAAGACTAAACTACACAATAGATATTGGGAAATGGGAAGGAAGAAAATATTCAACTGGAAAAGGGAACAAGAGATGCGGGACAGAGAAAGGAAAGAAGAGGCAAGAAAGAGAAAGTGAAAACAGAAGGAAAAATTGAAACAAAGCTTTTGCATATACGGAGGGGAGGGGTGAATGGTAAAAAAGAAGAGGCAGGATGTATCGCGTAGAGGTGAAAATTCCCTATGATTATATATGTGCAATAAATGTTTTACTGCAAAATAATGTAGTTTACTAAAAGGATTACATTTTAGTCTTGGTAAGAAATCTCCTGAATCCTTATTAAAGCATTGCAGTCCTCGTGGCGGTGCGGTGTATTTTGATGTCAGCTTGCATGGAATGCCAGATGCCTAGGAGATCAGAAAAGCATGAATTTTGAGTGTGTTGGCTGGACTGTGGGCCTGAGCTTGGTGCACACCTGGTTCTGGGTCCCTCTCACTCTGGCTCTTCTTGTACGCACTGTGTCCTGGCTTCCATCCATGACCAAGGCTCCTCCGCTGTGACTTTCTGCAATGATTTTCCTTGGAGTGTGTTAAACATGGCCCGGAACCTCCGAAACTGGGGGTCAAAATATGTCTATTTTCCTCTAGACTGTATGTCAGGTATTGTGTCTCAGCAGTGGAAAAGTGAGTGATACAGTACTCAACAAGTTAGGAGATAGCATAATCCATGTGGATTGGAAGACTGAGTGGATCAAAATTATTGTAGAAATTCTAGAAAAAAGTTCTGCACTGAAACCAAATAGCACTAAGAGTTTATCTGCTGACTGTTTTTCTGTTTCATAGCCATATTCTTTACTTCTAAGACCTCCGAAAGAAAATTCATTCTCTTTGCCTGCAAAATTTGACTTTAAATCATCGTTAAAATTTGTAATCTCAAATTGTATTCACTCAGACATTCAAACATCTCTATTATTCTTTGAAATACAGTAATCATTTGTCTTCTCTCTTTCTCTGATGATTTCAATATAGGAAGCTTCAGAGAGTCCGATTTTGTCATTTTTTGGCTTTCAACCATAGCAATTTGTTTCTTGTGGGTTCATTGAATGTGTTTTATCTAGTTGCCAATTTTCCATGGAGTTTTGTTTTTTTTTTTTTAATTGAGACCTGGAACAAAAATGAATCCTTCAGACAGAATTTTGGTTTCGCTTTGATGCCTGGATTTTCTACCAGACAGAAGACACCATAAACATCATTTTTAGTGTGGGTTTTTGGAAACCATGTAACTACTGCACATTTTCTCTGCAAATCTGCTTGAGAACTCCACAGATTCTCAGATTCAGATGATTTTTTTTTTTTAGTATACTTAGCAGAAGTGAAGGGGAAGTGGAACACTGGTGTGTAGCTGGATAATAATGACACAGATTTGTTTCTACCTTACAATTTTTTCTTCAGTATGGTACTAACAGGCCCAGCTTTATATAGATTCACCCATTAGATGCCACTTCATGAACTGGTCATTTTTTGCCCTTAATTCATTAAGATTCACTGGGCCATGAACAATTATACTTAAATTCATTAAGTGGCTGCCCTTAGGACCAGAGCCAAATTCATTGCTTAGCTCGATTTTCCAAGTACTGCCCCCTCTACTTTAATTAGATTTTTGTCTGAAATTTTCTTCTATACCAGCTTAAAAAATAAAATCACTTAGAGTTCTCTGATATGTGTATTTTTCCTTTGATGGGAATGTACACCTTAGTTCACCATGCTTCTGAAAAATAAAACTTTACTTCCAAGTCTGCGGAATTTGTATTTATCTATGTTGCATTTCACACACTGTAACTGGAAGTCCAAGTTATTCCATAGTGTGTTATTGTGTTATGTGCTCAATTCCCTCCCTCTACCCCTGCAAATTTATGATAATAGAAAACATTTTTTGAATTTATAGTATTCATCTTTATCAATTACATCCTGAATAAATACATGAAATGTTCTTGATCAGAGATGGGTTGGTTATTATTTAACATGTTAATTTGCCTATATTTAGATGCATGATTTACATAATCATAACTTCATCTGCCTCCCATTTCCCTAGATTTTACCCTTTGAACAACGTGATGAAAGCCAGATAGAAAAATATTCTGTGTGAGTTGCTAAACATTTCATAGTTCGTGGGCAGAGAAAAATTTATTTTTTAATTTATATCAAAGAAAGAATTAGATGCATGCCCTTCATTTTTGAAGGGAGAAGGGATTTATCCCCTGGGGAGGAGATGGAAAGACCCGGGTTCTCATTGTAATGAAAAGAACATAAGTCTCCTCTCAAACCAGGTAAGCCCCACTGTGTCTGAGGGCTAGAGATGTCTCCTTCAAGATGTAAAAACACTTCCAAATTAGTTAAAATTCCAAATTAGTTGCTTGGAGTTTACCCACTCTTGACATAGTTGTTAACCCAGCATTGCTAGGCACGTTCTTAAACTAGGACTCCAATTTTTCAATAAAATCTATCCCTAGAGCCCTAACCCTGCTCATACATAAATATATCTCCTGTCTACCTTATCATATGTTGTCAATTTATTGCCAAAATAATGTTCCTAAGATTTGAAGTTGATGATCTAAGTTGATTAGGCATATTCTAATTAAGTTGTAAACTTTAAAATACGAACAGTGTGACAAAGACAACATGATCTAATTTGCCAAGAATATTTTATGAGGGGTTAGGTTTCTTAAGGTTTCAAAAGAAGCTCTAGTTCAAAAGAAATATCAGGAAAAGATCTATGAGATTTTAAAAGTATACTTTGAAGTTTACCTTGGGTAAATGCTTACTTCAACTAAGCTTTAGTCTTCATAGCTTTAAAAAGATATAACAGGTCTGTCATGAAAATATAATATAATATGATTTTAATATGATTTATTTTTGAAAACTACCAGTATATACTCAAGAAAGAGACACTTTTCTTCAAATTGAGAAGTGATACAATTATTAAAGAAAAATATTGCTACCCTTCTTTTGTGCCAAAAGAATTTTTAAAATTCTCTCCTGTGGCAGAGCATGTTTTGGTGAGAATAATGCCAGCTCTGTTAGGAGTTTCACCAGCTACTACCATTCCACAAAGTCCAAGAAAACACAGCTAAACGAGAGTAGGTCAATGTAGTGTAGAATGCTGAATGCATACACACTTTTGTGAAAAACAACCTGGATATCATTCTCACTTCTGGCACTTTGTGAATGAGAAACAGGATTCCTCTTCTATATGGGGACACTGTGATGGTCATAGTGCCTTAGTGCAGTCAGACTGCCGCCTGGAAAGACCTTAGATAGGGAAGCCCATAAAGAACAGATTTAATGTTCAGGCTTGTAGGGCTGGGTAGCCCTAGAGCAAGGTACGAGCCAAGGCAGCATCTTCATACTTGGCACCTTGAAGTCTCCTCTCAGGGGAGAAGGGCTGAACCCCAGCCTCTTTCTAAGGGCATCAGTCTTAATGATAAGGGCTCTGCTGTATTGATCCAATCACGTATTTGAGACCCCACTTCTTAATTTTATTGAATTGGGATTAGATTTCAAAAGTTGAGTTTTGAGAGGACACAAACACTAAGAGTATAGCAGATACTTTATGAAAATTTATTAGTGAAATGCAAGATTCATAGTGAACTTAATGATCAATGTTATATTATGGTGGCTATAGATTCATTATTCAAAAGAGTACCCAAGGATTGGAATATACCGTGTACACTTTCTGTACTTTGCATTTGGGTTAACTGTACTATTAATTTTTAAAGACCTAGTCAGACTTGAGAATCTCGTAAAGAAACAGGAATGTAAATCAAAATGGTCATTCTAATTATAGTTGAACATTTATGTTTTGGCTACTTAACAGTATATATATAATATGTAATACATACACATTTACATACATCATATGTATGAAGAATATAGATGTACACACTTTTAGTAGTTGATCAGATGAGAAAATACAAAGGTAATTTTTACTTTTACTTTTTCAGGATCATCTGCTTCTATTAACATTAACTCAGTCCAAATTTGTATAAATTATTTTGGAAGTATATAGAAGAAATGAAAGATAACTAGCTTAATGATGAATCTGATTCATAAATATGAGTTCAGTAATGTGGCTGTTAAGCTATCTGTGGCTGTACATTACTTCCAGGGAAATACAATTTGAATTGAAACCTTTTACAATCTTTTTATTTAGTTTCATTTACAAGCTGTTTAATGCATTAAGAATGTCATTTAGAACATTTCATCCCAACCTCAAATTGATAAATTTTGTTATTCCATAGTGTTTTTTCCCACACTTCATTAGAATCCACATGTATTTTAATGACTTATACTTAAAGTAGAAATAACCTTTTCTATTCTATTATTTTATATTGTAAGCAGGTCACATGTGCTTGTCATTCTGCCCTTGTCTTAATAATTATTATCTTATTATGTTAATATTTTCAAAGTATTCAATTCTGTTATTCTTAGTTCATGATGATCTCTATTCATCATCAATTCCTCTATATGAATAAACACTTGTATATCTCATTGTTTCATATGTTATACTTAAACATGAGAGATTATAAAGAATCTCCAACACTCTGAATGAAATTCGAGTCCTTTTGTCCGCTGGCTTGGCTTTAGAGAGTTGCTCATGTCCAGAAGCTCTCAACCAGGAAAAGCAGCTTGTGGGGTTCTTTTAAGTAGCTCTTTTAGTTGCAGAGGGCCCAGGGAAAGGGGGAGCACAACCACAATTTTACAGAAACAGAATTTTGCTAGTTAATGGAAGGGGTGAAGGGATGTTTCACAAAGTTTAGTTGAAAAAAAATCACACAAGTGTGGAGTATTCTGTTTACAAAATTGCAAAGATAACATATAGTTTCAGATTGCTCTATACAACAGAATGAAGCACTCTGTCACGCATTAGGTTATGGGACTCCCAAGTGGGGAAGGAGGAGGCCACCACCTAGAATTACTCAACTTTACACAAATGGAGTCAGGTTGGCTATCATACATAGAATATTTTTCACAGGTCATTTTCCCTGCTTGATGCTGCTTGAATTATTTACCTTCCATTCAACTATAAATGAGCATAAGTACTAAGTATTTTATTAAAATATTTCAAGTATTCACTCTGTACTTTAAATAACATAACAATTTCCAAGATTTTTTAACAAATGCTGGATGCTGTCTAAAATTCTACAGCTCTTCTTTGTTGTCTCGGGTGGATAAGAAATACTTATAAAGAAATAGCACATGGACAATGTCTGGGGTGTGTCAGGATCCACATACAAATATATTGAATTTATTGGTACATTCTAGGTATGCAGTACAGTTACATTCATCATTGGGATCTTGTACCTTTACATGACAGGTCTTGGTCCTCATTTTTTCCCCTCGTCCCTACCCTCCAGTCACCCCCTCGTAACCTCCCCATTTACAAACACTTTATTTCCATTTTTTCATTTTCTCATATTCATTTAACACATAGAAATCTTATATGTAGATAAGAGGTAAGCTGTTTATATGAATAAATCATCTAAATTTACAAAGAAAAGAGAGATTTCAAAATTAAAGTGCATAAATCTGAATAATATAGAATTTTCTACAACCCCTTCTCCTTCATCATGTCCAGCAAATCCCCAATCTAATATTTCTTCCCAGAAATCTATTCCTTCAGGTACTCAGATTGGGGAAGGTCACTGACCAATGCTCAGGGCCTCGTCTTGTATTCAGTCGGTCTTTGTTTCTTGATGTGGCAGCACAGGGTCCTTTCCATTAGAATCAAAGAATAAACCCATACGTAGGAGGTGGACAACCCAGGAGTAAATGAATGAACGTCGCAAGAGAAAGGAGAAGGAAAATCCTAAGATTCCATATTTGGAGAGAATAACACAGCAACCAGCTCAGCAGGAGCTCATTGGACTGGACTTCTGAGAGACATCAGGGGACAGTCCACGTAGTAGGCTACACTTGTGTTTGTAGCCTGAGCTGGTCTTCCTGGAGAAAATCAGGGGGTGTGTCATCTACATAGAGAGCTACCTAAAATCTATCCACTAGCCCAAGCAAGAGAGAGGAATCTTGAAAATCTTTCATTTCAGGGGCTTCAAAATGAATAATCCACCAAGCATACATTAAAATCACTGTCTGAGCCAGATCGGGCAAGGAAGATAACTCTTTCATAACAGAAGGAAGAAAGGAGCAATGTATACTAATTAGCAATGCATGGTAATTAGCAATAATACATTTCTGTTACTGGAATACATTTTGCAAACATTAGTCAGAAACTGTAGTGAAACACGATTTTTGTAAGAGTAGTAGGCTTGAAAACTAACTTCATAGAAACTCTTTAAAGTTATTTTTAAAACCAAACACAGACTTAATTTTGTCTTCAAAAAAAAAAGTCAGTTTTTTAAAAATCTAAGACATTCCTATGTAGAAGATTGATTTATAAGAACTTTTGGAGGATCCTACACATGCCATATAAGACATAAATTGTTAATCGAATAAAAGTAAAATAATTGAAAATTAAATTACTATTCTTGGGCTGGGGATTTAGCTTAGTGGTTCCGTGGCCTGCCTTGCAAACGCAAGGACCCGAGTTCAATCCCCCGTACCAAAAAAAAAAAAAAAAAAAAAAAAAAATACTATTCTTGTTTTCATATTCTGGTAATATGTTTATTGAATAATTGAATTTTCTGAAGTAGAAAGATTGTGATAGATCCTTATGGAAAAATATATTTACTTTGAAGATGAAATCAAGTCATTTAATTAAAAAAAATGAAGCTCATAAAAAAATGGAAATAAAGCATTTGTAAATGGGGCGGAGAGGAGGGGGTGAAGGGAGGGCAGGGACAAGGAGAAAAAATGAGAACTAAGACTTGTCATGTGAAGGTACAGGATCCCAGTAATGAATGTAACTGTTCTGTATACCTAGATTGTACCAATAAACTCAATAAAAAGAAAAAAAAAGATGAAGCTCCATTAGTGGAGAACAGTATTCACTGTCTATCATATTATCACTTTACCTAAGTTGTAATTAAAGAATTACTCTACATTCAAATATATTAACATTTCAGTTTTGAAATGAGGTGACAATTTTCTCTTTTTTACTGTGGCACAGTAGTTATTATATAAACAACTATTTTGGATGTGGTATATGATTATATTGTCATCAATAATTTTTTAGTAATTGTTCTTGCCACAAATGCATTTCATGAGTCTTATTTATCCGGTTTCACAAAAAGAAAACAACCTATTATTTATTTTTTAATCTCTTTGGTTAATGGAAAGGGAAACAAGGAATGGAGGGAGGGGCAAAGGAGGGAAAGGAAGGGGTGTAAAAATAATTAAAATGCCTTGTGTACATGCAGCAGATTCTGGAGAGGAATGTAATCTTTATGTGCTGCACGCATGTACTTGAAAAAAATAAAAACAAAAAAATAACAAGTCAATAACTCTTATTTAAATGTTCTTACAAAAAAATTTCATCTAAATTAAAAAGTTTACTTTCTTAAAATAAAAATAAAAGATTTTTTCAAGAAATTATATCTACTGTAGAATATCTATAAAATATTGGGTGTGGTTCATAATGCAGTGGTTTTAATTTTAGGACCTGATTGGATTTGAATTACTCACTATGAAATATTCAAGCCTTTTAAAAAAAATTTTTTTGTGTGTACCAAGAGTTTGAACTAATGACCTTGTGCTTGTGAGGCAGGCAGTGGCACCACTGAGCCTAATTCCCATCCCCAACATTCAAGCTTTTAATAAAAATTCTTATTGCCACTGAAATATCCCAGTAAAAATCAATCAAATGAATATTTCAAAGTGCTATATCTTAAGGATAAATATCTGTGTACATGTCTAAGCTGCATTTCAAAGTTATGTTTAGAATAGCAAAAGAAAACTTTGTTTAGCTGAGGACTTAAAAATTAAAATTTCAAAATAGAATTTTGTCTACAAAATATATATTTATATAATATTTCCCCAAATATTATTATGATTATATGCATAAAACTATAGAAGATATTTTAAAAGGTGCTAAGAAAGGTTAAATGTGATGTTATGCAGATATAGAGAAATACTTCCCCAAATATGTGTTAATACTATTGGTGGTATAAGCTCATTTTTTAAAATTTCTGTATATGATTGGAATGTATAATAATTATAATCACATTAGTGAATCAGTACTTGTACATATTGCACTTTTTTTCCCAGTTCTGAGGCTCGAACTCAGGACCTTGTGCTGGTGAGGCAGGAGCGATGACTCTGAGCTAAATCCCTCACCTAAGGTATTACATTTTAATCATTTTACACACATAAAATTAACCATCACAAAGCCCAAGAAATCTTGCTCAATCAGGCGTAAATACCTTAGAGTGTTGAAACATTTAACTATGCATGACATATAAAACGATTTTTAAAGCCATTGAAAGTGGTAGTGTTAAGAAGCACATGAAGTAAGATGATTTCTTAAGAATGATTATGAATTAGTATTAATTGATCAAGTCAGTTTTGAGTCCTTTCAAATGAAAAATTGCAGGAATTGCTGTTAATGTGAAATTTCCGTTCATAAATCCCTTAGAGGTCTGCCTTGTCTTATTTTTAGATGGTCCTTTAAAAAAAATGCTGTAAGAGGTGAGGAAGACATAAAGAGGAATTGTTCTTGTGGACGGGATGTAAGAAATTATTAGCAGGTGCTCTGGCTCGGGAGCGAAGGGGCCCCCGGAGGCGCCCTGCAGCGGCTTTTCCACATGCACACGAAGTCCAGCTTTCCTATTGTTGGATTTCTCCTAGGGAGCTAACAAATTTTCACTCCGCAGGCTTTGCTCTTTTCGTGTTGCTGTTATTTTCGTACCTACTTTCAATTTATTTTGAGAGAAAGTGAAGAGGACAGAGGGTCCCCTTGTAGTGCAGTGAAAATCTTGCCGCAGTCCTATCAGATGCTGTCTCACCGCGACGTCCCCTATACCAGATAAAAGTTGGCGGGTTACCTTCCTTGCACAACACCGAGGACTGCTCTTCATCCCATCTTCTCCTTACCACGTCGGTACAAAGCACCTCCCTTTTAAACAGAAAGGCTGCGACGTGTATTAAACATTCTCTGCGCTCTTCGCAAGCAGCCAGCTTCGTAACTCTGTTTGAATGCTGAAAGCCTATTCCGCACATGTTACTCATAAACGTAGTCATGGTTGCGCTTCAGGAGGTATCATGAGATGGGATAAGTAACACGCTGAAGCACGCTGTTACCATTCTCGTGGAATGCTTGGGATGCAAGTGAGGTTTCTCAATTGGAGAAATGAATTTCTATTTCCCCCAACGTTGCAACTACGACTGTTAGTGGTACCTGGAGGACACAGAAATGCAACATTTCGGTCATTATTACTAAAGTTTTCAGATTGGTAGAGGTCAAATCTTATTTTTACATTTTGCTAACTGAAATGCTGCTGATTACTATGGTTATGGGCTGTTTTTGAAGATTCAATAGGGGCAAAAATGATGCAAATTTATTTTATTTATTGCTATTATTATTATTATTAGTTTATTTTAATTATCTTATACTTCAACCACAAAGGCAAGTTCAAGTGGACTCAACATGAGGTTTGTCCAGAAGCTTAAATGCTGGCAATCTGAACCAAATTACCTAATCAAACCCAATTGGCTATTTGTCCTGTGTTGTGAAGAAATCTGGCACTTTGGGGGGTGGAGAAGGGAGGAAAAGAACCTGATTTACTAATCTGATGCATCAACTGTAATTTATTATTTTTTAAAAGTGGTGTTTTTTCATTTTTAATATTTTATGTGTGAATAGAAGTTATAAGAAAGTCTTTCAAGAATTGAGGAAAATCAATTTAAAATATTTCTGTAGCAGTATTTTGATAAGCTATGAGCACAGACTCATTTGAAATGGCATGTCCATACGGCAATAGGGGCTTTTAGGGAGGAGAATTTTACTTGAAGAAGATAGTTAAATATGTGGTGAGGAACAGTCTGTATAGGTAGTAGGTTTTACAGTTTACCTCTATTTGATGTTTTGATCTGTGTGTTTCTATACTATGAAATATATTAAATAATGTTTTTTCTGGTTTAGGATTAAAACCATTTCCAAAACATCCCTTGTCTTCAAACAATTTTTCTACCCATGAAAATATTAGAATTATATGAAATAAATATTTAGAAGTTATTACAGAATTTGGACAGAGTGATTTTCTGTCCATTCAATCTACAAAAATCTGGCCTTGTCTTTTACATGTCTTTTTACTATTATTTTTCTTGTAATTTGTTGTTTTTGTCTTCTACAAACATTTTAATCCACAATGGATAAATGATTGTAGAAATAAATTTGATCAGCTACCATGTCATTCTAAAAGAATATCGTTCTAAAAGAATGTCTGAAATTTGAGTCAATATAAACAAAGGAGTTTGTGTTACTCTTTGCTTATTCTCACGTTATGAAAAAACCTTAGTGTACCAAATCCTCATCTGGACAATGCAAAGGCATGGGTTCTCTACCTACAAACAGGTCATAACAGGACTGCAATCAAGAAATTCAGGTCGGACAAGGCGATTAGTTTCCTAATCTCTCACTTGTTCACTGAGGCAACAAAACGAACCAAGTTTCCTTCCTGCTGACAGCTGCCTGCGGAGGTCTCTGCTTGGACTGCAGAGTTGATGTTCAAAGAATGCTAAAAGTGAGGATACACACACACACACACACACACACACACACAAAAGGCATGTGAAGTATAACACCAGAAGAGCTGTAAAAGCAAAAAGCAGACTTCTCGATGCTAAGACTTGTTTAATGAGTTGGGTCCCATGAACCTTCCTGCATGTCATTGTTGAATCAACGTGCCCATGTCTCTGGACTTAGATCCTCCTACAAACAACACGCCTAGGAGAAGGAAAAGGAAAGCTCTGCATCAGATGGCTGAGTAACTCTAGTAGAGAGGCTTTGTCACTCCATTTACTGAAGACTTGGACTAGTTTAACAGATTAGTTTACCTCACACACCTTAACCACGCTAAGAAAACAATAACAATCAACCTATAAAGAAATGCCAAAATGTATTGGTCAGCTTTTCTATTACTAGGCCAAAACACCTGTAAATTAAAGGGGAGGGGCTTTCATTTGGCTCTTGGTTTTAGAGAGTTCAGTACGTGAGTGGTTATCATTGAGGCAGAGACCTCATGGGGAAGGACGCGGGATTGCAATGCTATTCACGTCCAAGTTGTTGGGAAACAGAAACTGATGGAAAGTGTGCCAGTGAGGAAAGTCCAGGGACTGGCCCAAAGATCGGGACCTACGTAGTCACACTCTAAAGTGCTTTACTGATCTCTTAAGGGTCTCTCAAGCCAATCCAGTTGACAGTGTAGGTCACCTATCACAAATAGTAAGACTAGGGGAATGTGGGAAGAATTTAGTCAGACTGTACATGGAAAAGGAAACTATTAGCCTCTTAACTTCTTGACTTTCAGTCTCATTTACCTTTAAATCTATTCAACAAAAATTTCCAATCTCCCACTCCACACACATGCTTGCATGCACACATACACACAAAATAATAAAATGAAATACAATGAAATGAAAAATGTGTATCTTCATCTCCCCCTCCACTTTTCACTATATAGACATTTGTGTGTTGAACATTACTGAACTATTTTCAGCTCCAAACTGTAACACTTTCTTCTTGACACTGGATTACTAATACTTACTTCTTTTTCACCTCCATAACTATCTTTTCCCCTGCATAAGCCATCATCAGATGACTCCATAACTGTAGTAGAGCAGATCTCCACCCCCAATTAAAGATGTCTCAGACTGTGCATAGAGACCTAGTACCTCAGACACCTTAAAGAAATGTTTATGCTAGTGAAAGTTGGTGATCAATCTTCTCAAAAATGCACAAGTATAGCTATGGTCAACTATCTAATCCCCAAGAAGAGAAAAAGATTATCCATGAAGCCAACACAGCAATAGAAAGAGGATTAAATATATCAGAAACAAATGGATACACAACGTTAAACACATCATCCATGTCTGAATCAATCAAAGTACTACCTACCTGTAGACATTTTGTCTTGTGGGCCTTTCTTGTTTAAATAAGTTTAATTTGAATCTTCTGCCACTTGTTTTCACCAATTAGACAAGTGAATCAGCATCTGTATAGAGAGATAATTATTAGATAGCACTAACATCACAACATGGATAAGTAAATAAGAAAATGCCTGTGTCCTGAAAAGAGGAAAGATACTGGAACTTATCTACATGAGCTATGAAAAGTTTATCCAGTTAACCAGTTGCAAGAACACTTTAGCTTTCCAGATGGTGACAACAATCAAGATTCAATATATCACCACCTTTATCATCACATGTATTTATGTGGGTGACAGTTGATCAATCTCCCAGTATCCAAGGAAATACAAGGCCCCTGTGCTAGTTGATCTCAAATAGTCACATTTTTTCTGAAATTTTAGTATTTATAAGGTAAAATATCTTTATATATTTATTGTGTAACCTCTAAAACCACATCAAAAGGAATTGTTCAGTTGTTCAGTTGTTCAGTTGATGTAGTAAGAACTACTAGACGTCTCTTATTTTAATGTGAAGCTAATAGAGGTTCATCTGAATTGGAGTATTTGATTTCTGAGGAAAATAAACACCTAAAAGTTTGCCCCAAATTTAAACAATTTCCAAAATATAGATAAAATTATTCATTTATTTTTTCTCCATAAAATAAAGGTACTACTTATAGCTGTAATAAAAGGATTTATCAATTCAGAAGAATAAAGTTTGGATTCTAACTCTGCTAGTTAACCATGACTGATAG
Source organism: Fukomys damarensis (assembly GCF_012274545.1). Taxonomy (NCBI): domain Eukaryota; kingdom Metazoa; phylum Chordata; class Mammalia; order Rodentia; family Bathyergidae; genus Fukomys; species Fukomys damarensis. The sequence goes on along the minus strand of NW_022900917.1, from coordinate 9,896,815 downwards.
TAAATTATTACATCTCTGTAAATCCTATATAAATGGGAGTGGCTTTTTCACCAGTATTATTAAGTAATATAAAGAAATATATATGCATATATGTGTGTTTAATAATTAAGCTATATATTTTATGTAACATACATTAATAGACCACCGTTTGGTTAGATGAATTTCATCAGTATAAACGGCTTGCCAATGTTGAGTTCAATACCACTGAGGACACCTACCTTTATTTGTGCCAATGACACTGAGAAAGTGGTCCAGGCACCTTGTGAATCGTCTGCTAACAGGAGTGAAATGTTATGATAGAGCACAATAATGGGATTTGAATGAAATATTTAGTTTAGCCACTGCTCAATTAAAAAATTATCAGGGATTTGCCAGGCAAGTTGTGTAACAGTATGGAGCAGTTCTCTTACCTGTAAAATAGGAATAATATGATCTCACACTGAGATATTCTGAATAAATTGCACTGTGTATGTTTCAAAGGCATTAGATTTGAATTTACATTGCATTACATAAAATATGTTTACCAGGAAGTGAGTAAATCTGTCCTAGAAGAATATTCTATTGAATGGAAAGGAACCCAAGTTTTCTAAGTAATAGCTGTGCATAAATCAGAAAGTATATTTATAGTTAATTAATATTCGCTACCACGGATCTATGGTGTATTCTGTTTTCTTAGTATAAGAACATGAACCACCTAAGCTGGATAGAATTTTTAAGGATCCCTGAAATGCATCTTTTCATGTGAGTTCAATGTCTTTGGGAAAACATAGCTACACAATTTTTTAATCTGAAAAAATAAGAGATAGGCAGCATTATATGAGTTCATCCAGAAAGAAATCAATGTGTTAGAGGCGTCCTCAGTCACAGATTTTCAGTATCTTCCATCATTTGTAGTCCCTCTAGGTATTATGGCTAGGGAAGTGTTTTTGTAGGATTAGATCAGAGGTGGAAAGGACAAGGTGGGAAAAATGAACACAACTCTTGTGACAATTCGTCTTGACTGTCAACTCCACGAGCTCGAGAGATGCCGAGCATACGGGAAGCAAGCTTCTTGGGTGTCTGGGTGGGTTCCTGAGGCCATTGGCGAGTACATCTGGTTCTTGGCCCCTTCCTTTCTGGTGCTGCTCTGCTTCCTGGCCGCAAAGACGTGAGAGCCGCCAGCCCTTCTGCAATGATGTATCTGCTTTGGATTCGGCCAACTATGGACTGAATTCCACCAGCCAAAAAAGGCCAGGAAATAATTAAGTATGAGCAAAACACCCCCAAAGACAGAACTAAATGTATCCATATGCAAAAGTAATGCGATGTTTGGGGGAGAAAAATTTGATTGCTTAAAACTAGAAAATAATTTTAATAGTATTGATTTTTTTCTCATTGAAGTAAATTAGGTGAGAATAATGATTTGATTATTGACAAATGTATGCACACAAAGAAGTTCAGCCTTTACGTCTTGGTGATATGAGATGATTGGATCTTTTGACTGAAAACTCTGATTCCTGACACTAAGATTTTTAACAGTGATGAAAGAGTGGAGCAGCACTTATCAGAGATAAATCCTCGAGAGGTGAGGCTAGATTATGAACACATTACCGTGTGTCTGTTATTGGTGGAGCACTGCTCTTGGGGGGATCAGTTCTCCGCTCTACTCCCCTTCGTGCCCAAAAGCATAGACCCTCCAGAGAAAGCTCCCAGTTCTAGGTGGGGCTCATGAGTATCGCAATAGAAATAGAGAACGTAACTGGATGAAGCTCTGCAAGCTCACCTAGAAAGGTAAGAATGGTCAATAAAAAAAGAAAGATGAAAGAAGGAAGAAAAATAACTAGATCACAGCAGATAGAGTGAGGTCTGAAGTATATAAAAATTAGAAAACATTTCATCAGAGCTAACCTGACTCTAGGGAAGAAATCTAGCTTAGTTTGTATAAAAGAAGGTACCTATAGTTGATTTTTATTTTCTGAGTCCGTCTCCCATACCTTTATATGCCATTCTGAAGAGACAGCACACCAGTTATTCTGCATACCAAACGGTCATCCAGGTATCTTCTTCCCTGACCCTCATACCCATAGTAAATTATGCGTACAACACACACCCAAAATTAATTTCTCCCCTTCCACGTTATTTTTTTCTCTCTTCACCAGATTGTGTGGTCTATAGAGTGTCTTAAAATAACATATGTCACAAGAGGAAGTCTAGAGTTTTCATCATTTTTTAATATCTGCTTTGCTACAGGCTACGGAGGAAGAATTTTGCTAAATATAAAGCTCACTCGATGAAGTGATCATTATACACTGACAACAGAAGGTAGCTCTGTGGCCAGCTTGTGTGAAGAGAGTCTTAAAATACATACATCCTCCAACCAGTATGTATTTTGAGTTACTGCAATTGTATTGCTTCAGGCAAAGTACTTACAGACTTAAGACCAGACTAACTGGCAGAATGTGCTGAACAATTAGCTTTTGTTTTAAAATAAAACTCCTTTCTTTTAATTTCAAGGGAAGTCATTAAAAATAGCTGAAGGGTCTATTCCATGGGGGAAAACACCCTCAGTGTTGAAAACTTATTACTAATTAGGACAGATGTGTGAATAATGACACATGCCTAAGTCAATTTTCCCTCCTTCCATGGATTTGGGAAATTTTGGTTTGAGTCTATTCAAAGCCATAAATCCACACTAGGAAATATGAATACTTTTTATTTAATGAAAATACAATTTCCTGATTATACTTCAGTTGTTCATTTCAGAGCTGAAAGAATTAAGTTAAAGCTTTTGAAGATCCCCAAAACTCAACAAGGCTCTGGAATCATTACACAGAAATATATTCGAACTTATATCTTGATTATAGTCTATAATTATGCACTCGGATTAAAAGGGGGCTGATGCCATATGCATTACTCCACTTTAAAGTACAAATACAGCCTGCACACTTCTTTATAAAAATTAAAATTTCAAAGCATAGACTTAAGGCCTATATAATATTCAGTACTGCAATTTCTTACTGTAAAACTTTAAATTTTGATGATTAATTATTTTAAACAATACCACATTTAGAACATCCTTACTCATCAGTTTATGATTATGTCTTTGAATGGAATATATATATATATATATGTATATATACATATATATCCCTACAACTGTATTTTACATATATAAAATATGAATAGTATACATGTAAACAAGTATATATACTATATATTATACATGTATGTCAAATTTTATGTCTATAACCATATTGTGTACAACTATGTATATGCCTATATGTATATTTACAGTATATGTGTTTGGAATGTATATGCATATGTTATATATATATATATTAACTATATATGTGTATATATTTAAAAGAAAATAACACTAGGCAGAGTTAAACAGGGAAAGAAGTTATTCGAGGCTATTGATCATAAAAGTTGAAAATTCTCCTGAATCTCAAGTTGGAAAGTTTTGATTAATCTTGTTCTGTTTGGTTTTGTTTCATTAATGTTGGGAGGACCTAGCAGAATTGTCACTGGTTAGTGTCACTGGCTTCAGCTGATGTGACTTGGAAATCGGTTGTGTGCTGGTGCTTCAGCCTGCTTTCAGTGTCACCATTGTCCACTGTCTTCTTCAAGGCTCTCTAAACAGGAGGGTCCTGTTAGGGTTTTCAAGATGTTACCCTGCAATCAGCTGAGGGTTCTTGCTCAATTCAGAAATCATGAATTGGTAAAGTGTAGCTCTTTTAGCATTAACAGTCCTGAGTTCTGACTGTTACGTACTATCAGATTTTAGAGGCTGACGTGCTTCTTGCTAATCAGGGCCTGCAGCTACTAGTAGGCCTTGGACCTCTCAAACCCTGGAATGGATCTACCTAGAGACCAAGAGTGGATCTCCTGAACTCCATGATATAACTTCTCTAGGAAGACTAAGATATGTTTTATGTAAAGCAAAATGGATATATCTTTGAGGAGCTAAACAATGGTTCCATGAAACTCTGAACAATAACAGTTTTTAGGCCAAACACTGTATTAAAATTCAAAAAACATAAAACCATTTTCATAGGAGAAAAATAGGCAGCTAATAAACATAACCAAGATTATTCCATGACATGTAAATATGACCAAGTGGTCCACATGAATTCATAGTGCTGGTATTCAGGAATCAGCTATGTTCTGTACTGTGATTCTAGTTCTCATCCATGAAAATGAAATTGTCAAATACTTTGTAAATTACTGCAATTCATTCTTGCCATTTACATCACTTGCCAATATCCGTGCTCCTGTCATGTTAAGTGGCCTCAGACAAGCTAATTAATCTTTCCTTAACCTTTTCATCTATTCACTGTGTCCATAGAGGGTGAATTTGTAAGGCTGGTGGGTGATGTAGTTCCATCAAAATTGGATTGCAAGTCCCATGAGGTACAAGACTGTAGTGGTGTCCAGCAAGTCTGCTTTTGGGGTCCCTACTATTTCTACCACATGAATTTCATGTCAAATTGCAAAGTATTTTTTCCTCTGGGGATATCCGGGGAATGTAACTGTAAACTCCAGCTCTCTATCATCTGGGAATCACAATGCGAACAAAAAGAAATTTAATTACACTTGTAACTGTCACTTTCAATAGCCATATTGATACACATTGCCATTAGTGAGAGTAAGCATCACAAGAAAAGGTAGAAAAAATAATTTTACAAAAATATAGAATATTTTTTTTATTCAAAAGAAGAAGAAAAGGGAGGAAATATGAGAATAGATAGGGAAATGAAACAGAGGCAGGCTTAGGAATAAATGGTTATTTTTCTCTGTATCTTTTGAATCTGTGTGGACTGTGTTTCAGATATCAGATCATCTGAGACACCTACATGCACTAAGATATGTTGAAGATTTGCTGTGACTGTCAGGACAGCCACTAACCCTATGCCTTGTGAGCACTCAAGATATCACTAACCTGAAATCAGTTATGGCACATCACACACCAAATTTTGAAGATTGAAAATCGAAGAATGCTAAACATCTCATTCTTTTCTGTGTTGATTACGTTTTGAAAGGATGTTTTGAATACAGGGGACTGAAATAAATTACTAAAGTTTAATGTGCCCATTTCTTTTACTTTTTTTGTGGCTGTTCAGAAACTTTAAAGGTGTCATGTGACTTTCTTTTGGATTCAGCTTTGGCTTAAAGGAAGGCTGACAATAAGAATGTGCCCATGTGACACTGTCGAGATCCCCTGGGTTCTTCGACATGCATTTGGCAGAAGCAATAATGTCCTAGCAAGGTAGCCTTCCCCTCAGTTATGACTGGTGAAAATCATTCCTAACTCACATCACGGTGACCAAGAGAAGGTTAGCCCTGGTAGGCTTTTCGCTAATTTAAAACCCTGGTAATTAAAATTGCATTGCAATCACTTGGAAGGAAGTGTTAAGAGGCATGCTGTCCCATATTTCATCAATAAACAGGATGTCGCCAGTTCAGGGATGATGGAGTCATGCAGTATTTGAGTTCATAGTCACTATACCTAGCATTATTTTCTTGAACTTTCTAGGAGGTAACAGCTTTTGAATAAATGTATCATATCAGTGACATACACAGGAAGCTCAGGAAAGAGTCACCGATATGTGTGCATTAAGCCTCAGCCTGTGGTTTCTTGCACTAACACTGTAAAATAAAGAATGTCATACTGAATTAGACTAAATGATGTTGTAAAAGTCTAGTGATGCAAGAACATTAATGCTACCAATAATGGCCAGACTTTCTGAGAATTTAGGGTATCAAGTGACAGTGCCCCCCACCGCACACACAAGTACGTATACCACTTTAACCTTTATGGCTTCAGAATGAAATAGGAGCTATTAATATTCTCACATTACGCCTAAGGAAACTAAGCTCATAGAGGTTAAATTATGTGTTCAGGGTCACCTGTGTAAAAGATAACAGCGCTGGGTCCTAGGTATAATCAATATAGTTCTAGTACTAACATAAAATCTATACATTTAACACATGTAACTGCCCAATAAATATTGTCGACTGTTACTGTTACTATTAGTATCAAGTAAACTGCTGAAGAGGATTAGTTAAAAGTCTTAAGCCTTCAGTGCAGGGCAACACGCTGAGTTTTACTCGGGTTGTCACTACTTACGTCAACTGCTGCTTGTCTCACTGCTTTTCTACCTCATCAGAAGTTGAAAGAAAATAGAAGGTTTCTTTTGTTTGTTTTGTTTTGGTTTTCATAGGGCCAGGGATTTAGCTCAGCGGTTCGGTGGCCTGCCTTGCAGGCGCAAGGACCCAAGTTCAGTCCCCGGTACCAAAAAAAAAAAAAAAAAAATTCATAAGCAGTAAGTAAATTCCACTCCTTATTTAGAAATTATATGGGTACTTTATGTCACTATAAAACATTTCCTTATAAGTCACAGAGATTAAACATGAAATATTTTATAGTAAGTACTTCCAAAAGCTCTCTTTACCTTATGATTTCTAAACAAAATTTGAGCTTGAGCTTTGAATAACATGCTTTTTGTGGGGCAGGGTACCAGGGATCTAACTCAGGTCCTTGCTCTTGCGAGGCAGGCAGTGGAACCACTGAGTTAAATCTCCAGGCCTAAATAATATACCTTTAAAAGTAAGACTATGGTGTCTTTATTTTAGAAATTAAAATGAATTTGGTATTTTATTTACTGCCAGGTTAGCCACTGTCAGATTTACTGTGCTTTCGGTCATTTAGAATAGCCTAGTGGCGAGATACACTGCGGTAATTGTAGCACCTCCAAAATGTAGGACGAATTCATAGCTGATTCCCTCTATTCAGGGTTAAGTAAAACCTTTAACAGTTCCAGTTTGACCCATAAGTCCCTTCCTTTAGAACAAAATTTCAGTGGTGCCAGTGTTTGAGAGAGGGCAGAATGTTGTAGTCCTAAGAGAAGGGTACAAAGGTTTAAAATTTACTTCTTGATTTTTTGGCTTGGTCATACATTTGTTACATCAGGGAAAAATCTATTAGCTTTTCATTAATTTCCCTATTTCCCTCACATTCACATATTAAAATGCTTGTCTCAATTTATAGGGCCTTATACCTCTTTTTGCATATCTTCCTGCTTTCATCTGCATCGTACACATTTATTTGTCTATTCAATATATTTGAAAACATCTTGGAATTTTAGGTTTGAGAATTCAAAAAAGAAAGTGCAGCTTTTTTGTTTTTGTTTTTGTTTTTGGTACCAGGGATTGAACTAGGCTCCTTGCGCTTGCAAAGCAGGCCACCGAACTGCTGAGCTAAATCCCCGGCCCAACTTTTTATAGTCATATAAATTAATCGTGTGTACTAATGTTGGTCATAAGTGAAAATCAATAGCACTTTATAAGGAAGAAAAATAAATTATTAATTAATCATGTAGCTAATGCCCATGATAATCACAGAGGAATTACTTAGATGTTTGAAAATTCCCAATGAAGAATATGTAAGTGATCGATAAAAGATAGATTACTTAGGAATAAATAGTCTCTCGCCTGGATTAAAGGAAAAATAATTGTGTAAGTAACAGCTAAAAGTCTGCCTTATGCATTGAGAAATTAGATATTATTTCAAACAGAATTCTCTTCTTAATTTATGTTTTTTTTTCTAATGATAAAATATACAACTAGGCATGATAGCATGCACCTGAAGGCCCAGGGCCCTGGAAGGCTGGGAGGATAGACTATGACAAATTTGAGCCCACTCTGGTGACGTTTGAAGACCTTGCCTCAAAATTAAAAGGACTGGAGGCTGGGGATGTAGCTTAAATTAGCCGAGACCCTGGGTTCAATCTCCAGTACCTCAGATAAACACAAAACATGCAGCCATCTTTCTAGTAGTAGAATAAATGTGATTGCAAAGATTTATGTTTGGACGTGAACAGAGTCAGCTGATTATTTCTGAGATATTTTCTCCACCATGGCCCCACCATTATCAAGAAGGCCAACCAAATCTTTCCTGTTCCCCATTGTTTCCCTCTTCTCAAGCATTTGTACTTATACCTGTAGTGATGTTCTTGGTTGGTTGAGGAAGATCTTCTAGAGTTGCTAATAGACAACTGCTCTCTTCATGTATGGGCTTACCCTACACCTCACAAATGGGGAGCTCTGCAAAGGCTCATCAGAGAGTCTACTGGGTACAAAGCTTCCCTGTAGTTCTAGGTTTTACGTCTCCAACAGGTTTAAGAATCCTATCACAGCAGTCACTAGTTCTAACCTATGTCTATCTGAATGCATAGTTTAGGTCTGTTTTGTCTAGAAAGGCCCTTCTGCTTACTTTCTACCATCCACATATTTACTTCCCCGCTGCTTAGAGTCTTGGTGTCCTCTATTCACATTGAACTTTCCTACCTAGAGAAGAATTTAACTCAGTTTTACACATTCCTTCTATTTGCCCTCTTCTTCTATGGACATGGGGGGCAGAATAGTCAAAAATTAAAGGTTTGTGACTAAAAAACTTTTTTGGCTATTTGAACAATCACAATAAAAGACAAAATTGATTTCCAGTGTGTCTATACTCATCTTCCACAAAGCAGGCCAATTCCTTCTAAGCATCTTTTGCTTCAAGAGGGCCTATGTATAAGGTTCAAAATGCATCACCTTAGGTTAAATCTCTCGATGTTATAGTTCACACGTTATGTACTGACTCAGTGCTAGTCTTGAGTGTCAGATGGCCATGGGACAGTGAAGGTAAAAATAAGTCACTCGCCATATTTTGTTCGAGTATACTATTTACTGGAATTTTAATAGGTACTCTACTGATTTGCACATAAAAGCACAATGATCTGTGATAAGTCAGATCTGTCTTCGCCGCTCCCAGCTGCTGAGTTCCCACAGTGGCTGTTCCCAGAAATCTGAGTCCAGGAACCATATCTGCCATGCTGGGACACAGTGCACCCCGTCAGAACATTAGCCACTGCTGCTCAACTAGTCTCCCCTCTTCTCCAATGCTCTCCACCCCAGCCCTGTCCTTCAAATGCTCTCCTCAATAAACTCTTTTTAACAAAGACTATATTAAAATATTTCCTACCTAAATTTCATAAATCCTTCAACTACTTGACATTTTTAGAAGAACGACTAAATTTCCTCATTGGTGAAACAATTTCAAATAGTACATTTTCTAACATACCTGCAAAGTTAGTATTTTTAAGTATCATCAAATGCATTCGATGAAATATAACAAAACTCAAAGAAATGAAATATATAGATGTATTCAATAAAATTTAAATGTTATAGCAATTTTATTTTTACATTTATGCCTCAGAAATGTAATTGAGGTTATATTTAACAATTGAAGTCTATATATTGCATCAATATTTACAATCTTTAGCAGCATTCACATGATATAATGAATATTCTTTATGAATTATTCTTTCAGATTTTCTTGCAATGAATATAGTTTCTTTTTCCATTAAGTTTATTCACATATTTCAGGCATACAATATAGCTACATTCATCCTTGAGAACTTGTATCCTTCCATGATGTATCTTGGTTTTTATTTTTTCCCCATTCCCCTGCCCTCCCTTCAACCCCTTCATCCACCCTATTTACGATTTTTTCCAATTTTTAATTTTTTCGTATTTTTCCCTGCCCTTCTTTCCTTTCCCCTAACCCCACTTCCCCTATCCTTTTCGACCTTTTATTCCTATTTCACACTGTCAGTTATTCATTTTTATCCATATTTACACTTTCAGTTTTTCACACCACAGAAACTATTCAGTATTTTTTAAATTGAGTTTATTGGTACATTTTAGGTATACAGGACAGTTACATTCATTATTGGGATCTTGTACCTCTTAAAATATTACTCAGCTATAAAGAATGAGAAATTAGATTCATTCATAGGAAAATTTATACATATTGAGGATATACTCCTAAGTGAAGTAAATAAGTCACACATGTGTGACTACCGAATAGTTTCTCTGGTATGAATAAACTGTAATAATACATAAGATCCTAATGAGATAACTGACATTGTGAAATGGGAAGAAAAGGGCTAAAGGTGTAGGGAAGGTGGGATGGGTAGGGGCAGGGTAATAAGGGAAAAGAAAAAATGTGAGAAAATGAAAAGATGGAAATAAAATGTTTAATATTTATACAAATGTGTCCTACTTGTTTCACTTAAGAATATGGCCTCCATATGCATCTATTTAGCTGTAAATGTCTCTAGTTTCTCATTCTTTATGGCTGAGTAGTACTCCATTTCATTAAAACAAAACAAAACAGACAAGACACATTTTCTTTATAAAGTCTCCAGTTATGGGCAATTCGGCTGTTTGCAAGTTTTGTCTATGATAAACTGTGCCACTATGAACATGGGTGCACATGCATCGCTGTGGCTTCTGTTAATCAATATTATGTCATTGGAAAACCCCCCATAAATTCTATGTTGTAACAAGTATTAAATGAATCCTGTTGGCTTTTGTAGTGTCACAATATACAACGAATCCGCTATGCCCACAGCTCCCTAAAATGCCTCGCCCACTGTCATTCAGCTGAAAGGCAACAGGTGAGTAGAGTTAGAAAATATTTTAGTAAGAGAAAAATTATTAAAGTGGAGTCAATTTATTTTATAGTCAGTAACAACATCATACATTAAATATTTGAAAGCCAATGGAGAAAATCATAAAATATGCTTCAAAAGATGGTTGGTAAGTTTAAATAAATTAATATGTGTAAATTCTTAAAATAGGACAGGCACAAACGTGCATTGGTTACTATTATTATCTATCTGAGCTTTATTTAGATTCACATTCTTAAATAATTTTGGATTTATATAATACTGCTATCTAATCTCAATACAGTAGAAGATCCATATAAAGTATTGATTATTGTTCACACATTCTCAAAGTTTTCTTTTTTTTTTTTTTTTTTTTTTTTTTTTTCTCTTTTTTTTTTTTTTTTTTTTTTTTTTTTTTTGTGTACCAGGGATCAAACTCAGAACCTTGTGCTTGCCAGGCAGGCGGCAGAACCACTGAGCTAAATTTTTCTTTACTTCCTAAATTGTTATCATTGATTTGTGAAGGTTAAACTCTACTTGATTGCCTTGAGAGCCACATAGTGGATTAATAAAGTGCTCTTCTATGTATGGAAAAGAAAATAAAATAAAAACTGTGAGACAAAATGAATCTCTCCTCCCTAACAGTGCAAGTGTCTTGTATATTTTGTCCCAGAGACAGCAAAGTGCCTAACTTGTCAATGGCGATTAATTTTAGCAGGGATTGTTTCACTGAAAGACATTTTAAAAAATAGATAGTTTAGAAGACATTGTAGATCAGACCTTAATATAAATTGGATAATTTCCCATACAAAATGTTTAATTAAAAATTATGTTAAACATAATTTTATAAACTGTTAGAATTTTCAGTCTAAATGCAAAACGATGCCAACGATACAAATAATATAAAAGTGCCGTTAACATTGAGAAACCAACAGACTGAATTACACGTATTGTGTTAGAAGCAAAATGAAAAAGTGGACAAATAAGGCTTCCCATTAGTAAATTAATGTGCAGCCTTAATAAGGTGTACAATAGTGAATTAATTAATGACAGAATTATTGTACACTGCAATAATAAGACTCCATTAACTCCACTTCTTCACGTAGCTTGTAAAAGGATTCAAAGTTAATTCCCCAGTGCTGTGGTTTGAATGTATCCCTCGAGTTTTCACGACTTGAAAGCTGAATCCCTAAATTCGTGAGTTAATGGCATTTGAAAGTAGGGCCTTTAAGAGACACTTTGTATTAAATGAAGTCGCAAGGACAGTGCCTCCAGGATATCATTAGTGATTCTACAGGAGGTACATGCGATATCCAGGCTGGCATGGAGGAGCAGATGTCAGCAACAGCACTGTGTCGCTGGACTTTTGAGCCTTCTGAACCATGAGGCATATACATTTAAATTCCATGTAAATTAAGGTTTCAGATACTTTATTTTGACAGAAAACAGACTACGATGCCTAAATATAGTAATAGGCACCATTTTATTGTTCACTGCTTTGAGCAAATCAAAACTCGGTGTCCTGTACATTGTAGTGTGCTTGTGATTAAGACGGGATGGTTAATTACAGCATTATTAGCAGCATGGCTAGGAGCAAGAGAGTCCACCTAGCATCTAAGCATTGTGTAGGAACCATCAGTAGAGATATTTATTTACTTTATTGGTACATGTTTGAAATTCATGACGTGTACATTCAGCTTGGGGGACTCGTACATGCGCTTACCACATTTGAATATTGTTACTCCCGCTACTACCTTTCTCACTCACTCACTCCCCCGTATCACATTTTCTTTTTCTGTCCATCTGTTGATGGGTATATGAGCATAGTCTGCTTCTGATATAAGGGTATTGCTAGCTTCAAGAATTGGGTTTGTGGCCGGGGATTTTGCTCAGTGGTTCTGCAGTCCGCCTAGCAAGTGCAAGGATCCTAGTTCAATCCCCACTATCCCCCCTCCCAAATTTAGTTTGATAGCATTTCTTCTCTTTCTATTTCACAGAAGAGAAAACTTGGCTTTAAATCCTCCCAGTTCTTGTGCAATTCAACAGTGAATCCGGTACGTCCTGGGCTTTCTTAGTTGGTAGGTTTTAATATTATTGCCTTAATGTTCTTGTTTATTAATGAATTAGTCAAAGTTTTTATATCTGCTTTGCTCTGTTTTAATAATTTATGTGTCATGGAATCTATCCATTTCTTCTAGATTCTCCCACTTATTGGAGTACAATTTTTTTTTTTTTTTTCCGTACCAGGGAATGAACTCAGGTCCTTGCACTCGCAAGGCAAGAGGCAACACCACTGAGCTAAATCCCCAGCCCTGGAATACAATTTGAAGTAATTACTTATAATTCTCTAAATTTTGGTGCTGACTAGTTTGATTTTACCTTTTTCTTTTGTAATTGCTTGATGTATGTTTTTTCTTTCTTTCATTTGGTAAGTTTCTATGTTTTGTTTATCCTTTCTAAAAACAAACTCTTCAGGCCAGGGATTTAGCTCAGTGGTTCCACCACATGCCTCGCAAGTGCAAGCACCTGAGTTCGATCCCCGATACCAATAAATAAATAAATAAATAAAAATAAAAAATAAAAACAAACTTTAATTCATTGATTGTTTGAATTGCTTTTTGTTTCAACTTTATTAATTTCTACTCTGGTCTTTATAATTTCCTTCTTTGTAATCAATCTGGATCTGGATTGGTTTCTTTTTTCTGGGCCTTTAAGGTACATCATTAGATTATTTATTTGGTATCACTCTTTTTCTAATGTGGGCATTCACAGCTATAAACTTCCCTCTTAGAATCTGATTCACTGTGTTCTGTAGATTGTGAAATGTTGCTCAGTTGATATTGTTTGTCTTCAGGAAAGTTTTATTTTTTGAATTTATTTCTTGATTTCTTCTGTAACCTACTGACTATTCAAGAGGGCATTATATAATTTCCATTCATTTGCATAATTTTTGTGGTATCTTTTGAAATTGATTTCTAAATTCATTTTGCTATGGTCTGACAATATATGCATGAGATTATTTTGATTGTTTTGTATTAATTTAGCATGATTTGTGGTGTAATTTGTGGTCTACTTTGGAGTAAGTTCTGCATGATACTGAGAAAAATGCATGCTCTGTTGCTGGTGGATGGAACTCTCTGTAGATAGCCTATTAAGCAATCTCACCATTTGTTCACAAGTGTGGTTGAGCTCTAACATTTTTTTAATGTAGTTGTCTGTTTATTTGTGATAGTGGATTATCAAATTTGCCCACCATGATCTCTGATTGTGTTGGTGTTAGTCTGATCTCTTTTGTCCACAAGAATTTGTTTTATGAGGTGGAGCAGGTAACAGTGTTGATCTCTTCTTGCTGAACTGTTCCCTTTACCAGCATGCAGTTACCTTCTTTGTCTCTTCTGATCACTTTTGGTTTGAGGTCCACTTTATCCGAAAATAGGAGAGCTGTTTTGGCTTTTCATAGAATACTGTTTCCCTTCCTTTGATTTTTATCCTATGAGCTTTTCTATGGATTAAACATGTCTTTTATGTACAAAATACATAATTAATTTTTTATGTTCCAATCTGTCTGTTTTTTGATAGTGGAGTTGAGAGCTTTTACACTAAGAGTTTTTACTGAAAGGCGTTGACTGATTCCTGTCTTTGCATTAGTTTTCTCTTAGGGATCCCCATTATTTTTTCTTTTGCTTAACTGCTCACTCTGCTTGATGTATTCATTGTATTCAACTTTTTCGTGTTGTCGGCTTCATTGTGTAAGGAGGTCTGAAGTTGTAAGTTCCTGGCTAGCTAGTTGGTGTTTGAATTCTCCAACACAACTTGAGCGAGAGTTACCGTGGCTTGCCCACAAAAAGTACCACTTAGAGTAAAGAAATCCCTAATTCTTATTCTCCTTTTCTCCTCTGCAGACACCTCCCATCTATAATCTAGGTGAAAATAGGAAAAGAAACAAATGAAAATAAGTGAGTAAAAATGAAAGAGAGAGAGAAAGGAAAGAGATAAAAGCAACAAAACCCAAAGAACTCACCTCTTGACAAGAATACCATCACATCACCCTCCCAATTCTATTTATTTTGCAGTGTGTGTTCAGCCAGGGTGCTCTTCCCCCTACTTTCACACGTGGGGAATACTTGACTTGGGAGGTTCTGAAGGGATTCCTGGGTGGATCTTTATTCTGCACTTCCAACTTGCACAGAGCATCACTGTATCCACACGTTCTTTTTTCTTCTCACTCATGTCAGACCACAGCCTGCTCCTGCAAGCTCCGAGTGGCCCAAATTTGATGATTAGTCCAGTACTTGCCCGAGAGTGTGGGGTTTGGGCCTCTGCATGGACCACAGATCTTACTTGAGCACTATCAGGTACCTTCTGTTCCATCTTCCTTTCGCTTCTGCGTGTGGATACCTGGAGGTTTTTGCCTTTGTCCACTGATCAGGGAGCATCAGTTAAATTGGGGAGGGGGGTGTGACCAGGCCACTACCCAACATTTGGCTGATCTCCACAGGGGCCTCTCAGTCCCTCCCCTCTCCCTGCACTGTCCTCTGCAGCTGCTTTGGTGTTCTAGTTCAGTGAGGTTCAGGGTTAGCATGCAGGGGCTAGTTGCCGTTTCCTGGCTTTTTGCCTGGGATGTGTAGCTCTTGCCTGTTCACCACTAAAATTCGGCTACCGTGCGGGTATGTCTCTTTCCTTCATTAGAGTTTTTTTTTTTTCTCCCCAAGATGTTAAGCTCAGGAGACTTGAGCTTTAAGGAGTTTTGATCAAAGGGGACTCCAGCTTCTCTTTCTAAATTTTCCTGAAACTCGTTTTCATCAGGTGGATTTCTCCTTCAGGTTGTTTTCCCATATCTGGCTTTCTCTGGCCAATTTCTGGGCACCTGTATTTCCTGTCACGTGTCTTCCCAAAGCTTCCCTCATGTACCACTGCCTCTAGTTGGCCATGATGAAATTGAACTCCACATTGGTAGAAACATTTATATTTCATTTTCTTTTTTTTTTTTGTACCGGGGATTGAACTCAGGTCCTTGCTCTTGCAAGGCAAGCTACTGAATACTTTTCATTTTCAATGCAATGGCAATTTAAATCAATTTGTAACTTATTTAGAGATGCTACTTCTGAAATGGCACAATAAAGGACCTTGAACATGTGCCCCTGTATAAAAATAGCAAAGAAAGACACTATCAAGTTAAACTTTTTTGAACTCAGAAAATGAACTAAAAAGCTTGCAGAAATTCATGTGTTGTTAAATCAAACATAAAACACAATGTTCATTGCATTACTTTGTTGACAACAAGGACTCTTCCACCAGCTTCATTGTTGGTTTAAAAGTCAAATTTCTCATAACTATAGTAGCCCAGAAATAAGGACCCTTATTTGGGAGGTGCTGCAATTGGGAGGTGCTGCACTGACAGATTTAAATTTCTTTAAAGTTTCGTTACTATGGAATCTTTGCTATCTGACCTGCCCAGCAGCTTGCTGAAAAGCTCCATTCTCAAAGTTTGCCTCTGTTTGACCTGAGTCAGAGTTCACTCTGTGTGAACAGCCCTAACAGCACAACATTTGTGAGAAATAATCAAGAACAATTGTAGGAGATCACAGGGGAAGTGACACTATCAACGGGGGTTAACAAGAGACTGAACAAGAAACCTAAGAGAAAAAAAAAAATGTGTCCCATGGAAATAGGGAATAAATCTATTCCAGAAAGACATGGAAAGGTCCAAAACTCTCATCTTACCCTAATTCAAACTTTTATGCAGGTAACACATGGAGCCCAGTATAGAATATAAACTGTATATCAGGCTGTTAGAAGTTTCAAACCTTACACACTCAGGGCCCTTCAGGCAAAACTGTGCAATTTATGGATTTAAGGAAATATCCAATTATAAGATGAACATTAAATAAATCCAACAGAGTTTTATGGCTGTACATGAGCGGGACTTCTGATTTCACAGCATTTGTCAGAGAAGTCAGTAAAAGAAGAATAGTAATACAAAGAAGAAACAAAACAACAACCCCTGATAGGTCAAAAGGAACTGTTTTCCAGGACTGCTAATTAAAGGATTTTTAAATATGGAATTTGCAGCAAAATAGTAAGATAGATGTCAGAAACAGGAAATAAGGTCCATACTCAGGAAATACAGTGGATGATACACTTTAACTGGAAAAGCCCTGATATTTGTATTACCACTTTAAATTAACTGTTACAAATATTTTCAGGCTATAGAAAGCAAAGTGTGACCACTTGGAAGAAAACTACGAGAACACTATTTCATCAGAGAATATAGACCCAGAGAAACAAATGATTTAATAAATTAAAGAAAACCACTCAGAAGCTATTTGAGTTAAAATGTACCATAAAAGTTCACTAGAGAGGTACAATGGCATGTTTAAAATTCAGAAAAAAAGTTGAACACAGGTCAACTTATGATGATCTATTCTGAGTATTGTATAGGAAATATTAAAAAACTCGTAAGAGACATACACAAGATAATCAAGCACAATAACACATGTGTAGTCTCTTTGAAAAGGAGAAAAGAGAAAGAAAAGAGATATTTTAAAAATAAAAATCAAATATTTGCGATAGTGCATTATACAGAATAACTTCACAAACACGAAGCTTAAAGAACTTCAACAAAGAAAAGTCAAAGAGACTTTAACTTGTTATTGAACTGTCTAAAGCCAAAGGAAAAAAAGAAAATCCAGCAATCAAATATCAGGAAGCCAAAGATTTATCTCCCTGCCATTTTTTGTTTCCTATCGTCTTTTATCTTCCTCTCAAATCATTTGTACTTGGGGTTTCTCAGAAAGGAGAAGCCATGTGATGTTTCATCTGATTTCAGACAGGGAAGAGAATCTAGGAATGGAGGGAGAGGGGTTGGAGGTGAGGGAGAAGGGGAGAAAAAGAAGAAGATGTGATGTGGATGTGCTCCAACTCCTCCCGAAGGATGCATGCATTACATAAATAATAAGGAAGCGATGTAGCGCAGCGTGCACCGTGGTCACTAACATGTTCGCCAATACCAGGACCTCACCCTATCATTCCCGAATGCTACCCCATTCTGTACGTATACCACATTTTCTTTGTCAGTCATCTGTTCATGGATGCTTCCATGTCTTGACTATTATGAATAATGCTGCGATAAGTATAAGAATCAAGATGTAGTTTTTCCCTTGGATATATATCCTTTAATATGATGACTATATAATATAATTCTAAACGTAATGTCTGAGTGACTTCTAGGCAATTTCCCATCGTTCGCACCCTACCGAGTCCCAACATCCCCTTTCTCTATTATATCTTCGCCAATGTATTGCCAATATCTTGTCTTTGTTGGAATAGCCATCGAAACAGCAGTGACAAGCTTAAATTCTCACTTACTTCTGGGATCTGAAAGAAGTGACTTCAAAGAACCTGGACACCGGTTTAAAGGGCCTGGAAAAGTTAGAGGTGGATAGGTTGGATTATACTGGTTAAGTGTTATAAAAGCTCAGTTATGCAGAACAAAAATGTTCAAGGGAACTCATACACCAAATGGTGACTATAGTTATTAAAAATATATTGTATCCCCCAAAATGCAAAGGGTGGATATTAAGTGTTCTTACCACAAAAATGATAACCCTGTAATGTGTGATAACATAGATAACATGTATTAATTAACTAGAGCTAGCTTTCCATAATATAGCTGTATTTCAGAGGTTCATGTTGTGCATGAACAATCTGTATAATTTTGCCTGTTAATTTGAAAAGTCAAATACAGAAGCAACTCATGTACAAAGAATACTCAATACCCTTGAACAGCTGATTTTTCTTCAGAAACAATCCATATTTGATTATAAATATTTAAAGTAATATATTTATATATTTAAAGTGACATATTTAAAGTGATAAAAGATAAAGAATGTAGTTAAGAATTCTACATTCAAGGCTGGGATTTAACTGAGTGGTTCTGCCGCCTGCCTCATAAGTACATGGGTTCAATACCTGGTACAAAATAACAATAAAAAGAAGAGGAGGATGAGGAGGAGGAGGAGGAGGAGGAGGAAGAAGAGGAAGAAGAAGAAGAAGAAGAAGAAGAAGAAGAAGAAGAAGAAGAAGAAGAAGAAGAAGAAGAAGAAGAAGAAGAAGAAGAAGAAGAAGAAGAAGAAGAAGAGGAAGAAGAAGAATTCTAAATTCAGCAAAACTAAGAAGAAGAAGAATTCTAAATTCAGCAAAACTAAGCTTTAAATAAAAAGGAGAAACTGAGATTCCAAATTAAACAAAAACTGAGGGAATTTACTGCTAATAATCTTGCATTTGAGGTGTGGTGAATGAGGGAAGTTCTCAGGCTGAAATGTTTCTTAGAGTGTTGACCTTGTATCCAGCTACTCTGCTGAAAGTGTCCATCAGTCTAGAAGTCTTTTGGTGGAATTTTTTAGGTCTTCAATGTAGAATATCATATCATCAGCAAATCACAACAGTTTGTTTAACTTCTTCCTTTCCTATCTTTATTGCTTTGATTTCTTTCTCTTGTCTAATTGCTGTGGCTAATGTTTCCAGAACTATATAGAAGAGGAGTGGTGATAATGGTCATCCTTCTCTTGTTCCTGATTTTAACGTCAAGGTTTTCAGTTTTTGGCCATTTAAGATGCAGAAATAACTCCAGGTGTACTCAACTACCCCATCTTTGACAAAGGAGCCAACCATCTTCACTGGAGGAAAGATACCCTCTTTAATAAATGGTGTTAGGAAAACTGGATTTCAGCCTGCCAAACATTAAAACCAGACCCTTATCTTTCACCATGCACTAAACTAAAATCCAAGTGGATTAAAGATCTAAATATTAAAAAAGAAACACTAAACTTGCTGGAAGACAAGTTAGGCTGAGCTCTTGAAGACATTGGCTTAGGAAAAGATTTTATGAACTAATCCTCAGTAGCACAGGACCTAGAACAAAGAATCAACAACTGTGACCTCATCTTATTCAAAAGCTTCTGCACTGAAAATGAAACCATCAACAGAACTAAGAGTCTACCTATAATGTAGGAAAAAAATTTTACCAGCTGCTCTTCAGACAAAGGACTATTATCTAGAATATACAAAGAACTCAAAAAAATTAGGCAAACCCAAATATGAGATGTCTCTTAGAAGGTGATTTTAAATAAATAAATAAATAAATATCATTGGCAAAAGTAAATATATAGGTAAATAAAAAAGAAAGTATGTCAGGGCTGGGGATTTAGCTCAGTGCTTCTGCCATCTACCTTGCAAGCACAAGGTCCCAAATTCGATCCCCAATACCAAAAAAAAAAAAAAAAAAAAAAAAAAGTATGGACAATTTTGTATATTAGAACAAAAA
>NW_022900917.1:9802136-9876959 GCF_012274545.1 Fukomys damarensis | reverse complement strand
TTTTTTGAGACAGGGTCTCACTACATAGTTGATACTGACCTGGAACTCACTATGTAGCCCAGGCTGGTCTCGAACTCACAGTGATCCTCCTGCCTCAGCCTCCCAATTGCTGGGATTACAGGTGTGAGCCACCACGCCCGGCTTTTTTGTTGTATCTTTTAAATACAGCTATGTAAAGTAGTATTTGTAAAGCTTGTAATGTATAACTATGTAAACTATATAGTGATATTAGTATAAGGAGGGAAAATCATAAACCCATAATTTAGAAAGATTTATGTTCACTATTCAAATTAACCTGCCAGTAATATAAAATTTATTGTTTTTAGTTATATATGATTACACTCCCCAAAGCAAGCACTAAAAAAACCTCTCAAATAATATGGGTAAATAAATAACAAGGAAAGTATAGTATTGTATTACAGAAATTCTTCATTTAATGGCTGGGGATTTGGTTCAGTGATCCTGACATCTGCCTTGAAAGCACAAGGTCCCGAGTTCAATTTCCGGTACCAAGGGGGAAAAAAATGACCTATCTGCTAGCTGACTGTTTGGACTAACCACGGGGGCACGTTGTTTAGACTTATGACCTACCACTTGGACTTATGACCCATGATTTTAATTTTTTTGTACAGTTCTCTACATTTTGCTTATAGAGGCCTTAATGTCTTTTCCTTGTACAGTACACCTTGTTTATACAAGGCTGTCATTTTTGTTGATTGTACAGTACAGCTCTGTAGCATTATGGTCTGCCATAGAGTGGACCTACTGCGTGTAAGAGTTATGCAAATAAAAGCAAAGTAATCAAGTTGGAGTTTCCTTTGATCATTTTTGTCTTGAACTATATTTCCTCATTTAGTGACTGATTCATTTAATAACTTACTTCCATAAGCAGAACCTGGTTAAGTGAGGAATGACTGTAATTACCTAACACAGTCAGTGAAGGAAGAATACAATATGAAGTGATCCACAAATATTGAAAAATGACAAACTGCCAAGCATAAGACCTATGTTGTCAGTAAGGGCATCACTCTCAGTATAGTAAATGATTAAACAAAAGGCACAGATGGTCAGAAGAGGGAGAAAGCACTCAAAAATACAAGTTTAAAATGAAATATCACAAAGTTATACCAGAGAAACAGCATCCAAGAGAGAGAGCTGGGATGTCTATGCAACTTTCAGGCAAAATACAATGCCAATACTGCTCTTATAGACAATGTGGCGTATTCTTATGGACATCAGTAAATGTATCATAAACGTATTTGGATCAGGATGTTGTACACGAGACCAAGATGACCAAGACGTCTGGTTCCCACTGACATCTGGACATTTTTTAGTTTTGTTTTTAAAACTTTATCATGAATTTTTCCAAAATAATTCTGTTTTGATTCCCCTTTATTTTATTTTCCAGCTAGGTTAAGACCCGTAATAGGATTCTGATGAGTATGAGCTATGCTTTTCTTTGAAAAAGAAAAAAAGTTTAATTTAACAAAGGTTGCCGAAAAGAGTAACAGCATGATATGCCAACGACAGGTATAACCTCCAGTAATTGACTTTATTAGACTGAAAATTGGCTAATTGTCATTTCTCATATTTTTAAGAATGTGCAATTTCATATGGTCCAATAAAAAGTACAGAAGAAAGTCATGGTTCTCTTTATTATTCAAACCTTGCACTCAGATATTTTATGAAGGCAAACAAACTTCCTAAAGTCATTTTATAGTTTAATATAATTTTGCTATCACTGAGATATAGACGATTTCAGAATGTTACATGATTTAGGGAACAAATGGAGAAGATCAACAACTACGTAATTTTCAAAGCATTTGCATTAAACACATACACAAAACCACTTAACGCTCCGTATCATGCAGTAATGGAATAATAGGGACATATAATTGATTCCTGTTTAGCATGCAATGTACACTAACACCTTGTAAATCACACTGTCTCACACAACTTGTCATATGCTTTCAATTTTTCATTAATTTGAACCACTGAGGAAAGGAATTTATAGTTCAAGGTTGTGAGATACCAGAAGATGACACTTAATTATCCTGTAGTTGAACAGAGAAGTTGAGAAAGAGTACGACAGGGGCTAATGAACCAGCAAAATTGCAAAGGATCATTCAGCAGTAACGTAATTATGCAGAACTGTGGAAAAGAGCACAATAAATGATTAGTTCATTAATTTTAAATTTAAAGGGCAAGATAAGGTGGTCACTATCATAGGGTCATTAAGGTAAAACAAGCTCATCAGCACACTTCAAATGTGAAATTGCCAGTTAATCATCCAGTGATTACCGATTTCTGAATATTGCAAGAGAAAGCAATTTATTTTCACTTTATCAATCAAACAGTACGATGATGTGCTTCTATGAATAAAAGCCCTCCTTAATTTATCTTTTCTTAATATAATTTTGCTATCATGAATTGTTGGCCAAAAGATAAGAAAACAATAATTTTGATTTTTATATACATAAACAATAGAAAATCACTCGTGAAAATACCGTTAAAATTCAAAGTCTGTAAAGCTTGGCCACACTGACAGTGATTATTGAAAAGAAGGACAGGCTCATTTATAAATTAATATCCTCTCATAAAATAAGCGGGACTGGTTTAAATCTTAGAATACAGTTGTATCAGGCGTCATCGTATTAATATAGTGTCAGCATGCAGAGAGCTAATGTGCGAATGAGAGTGAAGTTTCATTCACCAGCTATCTGCACCGTGGGGAATGCTCCAGGAAGCTGTTCCGAGTGGACACAGTACACCTCGTGAATCAAGTGGACTGAAACAGATAAAAACGTTGAGGCAGTGTGTTAAAGAGGAGGCACTATGCTAAAAACAAAGTGAAACTACCTCAAA
Organism: Fukomys damarensis; assembly: GCF_012274545.1. Lineage (NCBI taxonomy): Eukaryota > Metazoa > Chordata > Mammalia > Rodentia > Bathyergidae > Fukomys > Fukomys damarensis. Next base: position 9,874,094 of record NW_022900917.1, on the reverse strand, counting down.
GAGCTTCCTAAGTCTCTCTGAACACTGAGAAGTATATGCATAGGGGGAAAGTCTGAGTAGCACTGATGGGGGACATGGACCCTAAATAGTTCTCAGAGCAATCACAGGGCTAAGAAATGCATTCGCTTGAATATTTCAATAATCTCAACTAGGCGGTCCTCTACGATCGCTTGGGATGTTCAGTTTTTGTGAATTAAGACTGCACTTTAATATTTGGATGCATATAACCCTTTATTAAAAGCTAATAAACATATATACTAACAGAGGTTAAAAATCAATCAAGGCCCGGCATGGTGATGCACACCTGCAATCCCAGCACTTGGGAGACAGAGGCAGGAAGATCGCTGTGAGTTCAAAGCCAGCCGGGGCTACATAGTGAGACCCTGTTAAAAAAAAAAAAAAAAGCAATTATTCGATGATAAGTCTGAATGAAAGAAAAATAACTGGTTGCCAGCATAAACTTCAGTTTTCTTTAAAAGTTAACAAAATCCATTTACAATTATAGTTTTCAAGAAAAGGGCTAAAGGTGCAGGGGAAGTGGGAAGGGTAGGGGAAAGGGAATAAGGGAAAAGAAAATAAGAGAAAATGAAAAAATGGAAATAAAGTTTTTATAAATAGGGAAGGGAAGAGGGAATGAAAGGAGGGCAGAGTATGGGGGAAAATGAGAACAGAGACCTGTCATGTAAAGATACAAGATCCCAATGAATGTCATCATACTGTACACCTAAAATGTACCAATAAACTCAATGAGAAAAAGAAGTTAACAAAACCCAAGTAAACTACATAAAATTCAAAGTATCTAGGAACCAAAAGGCAGTAAAACCTAATGAATACCCAAGAGAAGCATCTGTCAGCAAAAGGAAACCCAGAAAAACACAGCCAAAGATATTAAAACAGCTTTTACTAAAAGGTGCCACCATTTACAGAAACATAAATATCATGGGCAGGGAATTGAAAATATACAGTGAAACTCCAAGGAACCTCCAAAGGTGAGATATACTTTAACTACAACGGAAAACTGCCCGGATGGGACGGTGCATGCTTAACCACTGTCGAGGAGCAGGTCAGCGACCCTGAGCAAATTGCTAAAAATGGACTTCGCTAAATTGTAGGGGGAAGAGGGAAGGGCAGTGGGAAAATGTCTCAATTGTATGTGAACGGCATCCGGTGTGCTAACAAAAATGACTCGGACAGAAGACAGTGCAAAGTAGTGGGGGAGGACACACACACACACGCACGCACACAATTTGGAAACAAGTGATTGAAAAATTTTAAATGTAATAAAAAATTAAAATATACTGATTCAATGTTACAAGTCCCCGTAATAACAATCATAAAGAAATCCAACAACATACGTTTACACTCATCATGGGTATTCGGGACCTTTCTCTTTTCACTTCCGCCTCCCCTCCCCCAGGAATGGAAATGGGAAAAGGGGATTTAGAGATGGAGGGAAGAGAGCCATTGGGCAGGGCAGGGGGATTGAAAGGGCCTGAGCTGTGTCTTGCATATGCACTGACTTCCTCAGGTAAATGTAAAGTAACTTCGTGCACAGCAAACATCTGCTAATAAAAAAGTACACCCTAACGAAGTACTAACATGTTATAGAAAGTTATAGAATTCATAGATACAGAAATACATTGTATAGAAACAACAGAAAAAAGAAAGGCAGGCGCCAATGGCAGCACACTTGTGAAGTTCTTACACTGAAGAGACAGGGCAATATTTGCAAGCACAGTGCCACAAGTTAAAGACAGAAATTGTTTTTCTTTCATCAATTATTAAAAATGAATACATAAAGCCTATATAAATGTATACATGCATAAATAAATCATGATTTATAGCAAGGGGTGTGTAAATAATTTGGAGTCATCGAAAGAAATACATTTATTCAAATGTCAGAAAAGAGGAACAATCCACATGAGAGACACATAAAAACCAAAAAATTACAGGTTTAAACCAAAATATACCATTAATAATATGGCATAAAAAGGTTTAAGCACTTCATCTAAACTACATAGATACCTATGGAATAAACCTCAAAAATGAAATAGATGTTGTTACAAAAAATTAAATACATGTTGTTACAAAAAATTAAATACAAATATAGATTAATAGTCACAGAGTGAAGAAAGAAAGACATGTTAAACAAACACTAAAAAGAAATCTTAGAGTGTCTATATTATTTTTAGGTGGTATAGACTCTGATTAAGAAATATTACCTGTTGTGAAGAAATATTGCATAAAATGCTTAATTCAAAAGGTGAAGAATTTAGCAATGCTTAAATGTGGACATTCCTAGTACAGCACTTCAATGCTGGAAAACTCAACATTGATGGAAAAACTCAGAACATTTGAAAGAAAAATAGGTAAATCTGGGATTATTTTTGGAAATTTCAAGACTATTCACTTAGAAATATATATACTACCATAGAAACAATTATATAATGTAATCAATTGTACTTAGAATGTTCACCAATGTTATTTGTGTTCCAAAACTTGAACAATCTCAACAAATTTTAAAATATGCTAAAATCATTTATATATTTTTTTCTGTGTATTTTCTGACCACAACAGGATCAAATGAATGTATAGCAAAACACAGACAGAAAAGTCTGGGGGAAAACTCAAAGAATTTTCAATCAAATACTATTTGACCAACTAAGCCATATATAACACAGAACACTGCATGACAAATTATCAAGCATTTTGAATTCAGGGACAACACATACAAATGCATGAGCTGAAGCTAAAGCTGTGTTTAGAGGAAAACCTCTTGCTCTAAATGTTTGCACTGGAAACAAAAGGGAGACCTAAAATCAATGATCATAATATTCCCGTACAAATAAGAATAAGATTCCACCTTACTTCAGAAAGAACGGCCATCCGGAAGATATGAAGTAATGGCACATCCATGAGAGGTGCAGGAAAAAGAAACTTCTCTGTTGTTGGTGGGAATATAAACTAGTAAAACCGTTATGGAAATCAGTATGGAGAGTCCTCAAAAAGCTAAAAATAGAAATTCGCTGTGGCCCAGCTATTCCTCCGCTAGGTCTTTTCCCAAAAGTTAAAGACATCATATTCCAGTGACATATGCATCCCCCTGTTTATAGCAGCACATTTCTTAATAGCTAAATATTGCAGTGGTCTAAGTCATCAATGGATGAATGGATAAAGGAACTGCGATTTTATACACAATGACTACCACTGTCACAGTAGTCACTAGTACTGGCCCAGACAGTCACTTGTAGGAAAATGGATGCATCTTGGGAGACTGTAATGCCAAGTGAAATAAATCAGACACACAAGCCTGCTTATTATGTGGGTTCTCTTATCTGAGAAACCATATAATCATAAAATATAAATGAAGAGCAAAGTAAAACATAGATAGTAGGAAATAAGGAGATTCATCTTTTGCAAAAGGAGAAGAACTAAGAAACAGAGGGAGATTGGGGAGGATGTGAAATAACTAATATGGATTATGCATGTGTACCAACTCCCATGATGAATGTTATCAGTATGTACTGCAAATATGTACTGATAAATAAGCAGAAAAAGGAGTGGCTAGAAAGGAGGAGGAAATTGAACTCAAAATGAATAGGAGAAAATGAATGAAAACAAATTGAAAAGATACAAAAGATCCCTAAAATCAAAAGCAGATTTTGATAGCTGTCAATAGACTTGATAAACCTGTATGCAGAGTGATCAATGTACAAATGATAGATGTGATATTACAGCTTGAGAATGGAATAATAGAAATGACTTTACATCAATAAATTTTACAAAGGCAATAATTACTGTGGGACTCAGATAGGGTAGGAGACCCATATCACAAATGGGCCACAAAGAAATCTTTGCAAATAAATGACGTATCTGATATGTTAAATTGTGCTGACTGAATGTGGGTTTGCTATTTGTTAAAAGTCATACATATGCACGCTTCATATATGTGGATCTTTATTTGGAAAGTGTCATTCAATAAAGAATAATGGCAAGTAAAATTCACTAGAAAACATGGAAATACTTACACAACTGGGTAGCGGGGCTTGTGGAGTGTTTCATACTATTAAGTGAAATCAGTCAGACCCATGAGCATAAATATCACACAGCCTCTCTTATATGAGAAACTCCATCTGTATCTACTTTGCGTGTCTATATGTACACCAAAGATAAAAAAGAAGTAGGTGGGAGGATCTTTTTCAAAAGGATGGAGGAACTAAAGACGGGGGAGGAGAAGGGAAGGGAGGGCACTAGGATGGAAAGACAAACGAAAGAAGAAATGATAAAAATAGCACTTTTGCGCAGGGGAAGGGCACCAAGAGTTGGAAGGGGAGGAAAGGGGAGGGGGTGAAAACCAGAGAAGGAATGCCAAAAAACTAAGCTGTGTTGCATACATGTGCAACTTCCCACAATACTGTAATCATTACTTGCTGCAAGCAGGTACTAAGAAAAGAAAAGAAAGGAAGACTCCAAGAATTGATGGGTTACGTGGAGGTGAGAACAAGGGACAACTGCTTTCACTTCATTCCTTACCTCAGTACTTACTAGGGAATAAAAGCCATTTTCAGGGTGATTAATTTGATAGAAGGCACAACACAGGGATGACTAATGGCCAAGCTAAACCCAGTCGATGCATAAATTAACAAACAATTGAACAACATTTTAAAGTAATAATGTACAAGATGTTATTAAGCCACTGTAACAGATACGTTTAAAATAATCCCTTCTTTTGATCAGGTGAGATCTATGCAAATAATAGCAAATATAAAATGGTTAGTTTTATATAAAATACTAAAGAATAATGTAAACATTAAGAGGGAATTTTGAAGAGAATAATTTTTATTCCATAAAGTAGGAAATTATTCATACAGAAGTTAGTAGTTGAATGGTCATTGGAACAAATAGCTCAGTGTTAATGAAGCGTATTTGACTAATAATGTCCCAAGTCTCCATTTGATATCTATAAGTTTCAGAAGAAAACAAAATGCTGCTTTTGCTCATCTAAATTGCATTAAACATGAAATATCTGAAAATTTGAAATGATATATTTTCTGTGATTAAACATCACTCATTTTCATTTTTCCTGCATTTACAAAGCAACTAAAATAGAATGTCAACATTAAACTCTGCCAAGATAATGGCTGAATGCTCATTAGACATTTGACTGAAAATATGCACTTAGACCTTTCGGAGCAGAATGGTTGGATACATTTCACGTCGTCTCCTGAGCACAACTGGGAAGTAGTGAAGAGTGGCTGGCGCCCGGAAAATGAAGAGTTTATGGCTTTCTCATAAGAAGAAACAAGCGGAGTCCTGAAAAGGTTTAGAGAGAATGACGATGAGTCGCTCATCTTGAGTGCTTTTGTGAAGAAGAGAGAAAATGAGTAACAGGATTGTGCCACGTGTGGCCTTCTTTTTAAGAGAACCGAATCGCGGATTTGCTAGCCCTCAGTTTATCATCCTCTCGATAAAGTTCATTCAAATTTCTTCTTGTTTTGCTTTCTTTCAGAATTCAGAGAAACCACGATCAGGAAGAACCCACTTGGTACACGTAGGTGAGACTGACTTCAGGACTGAGAAGCGGAGGGCGTACTATCACTTCCTTCTTAGTCCCTTTCACTTCCTGTCCCGCAATGTCCTGAAGGAAACGTATGACATTGTTTGCAAGTATTTTCTCGCTGTATTTCTTTAAATCAAGTAAAGGAAAACAAAACGACCACCTAGGATTCTGTGTGTTTATTCTTCGCCTACTCTCCTCCTTCTCCGTCTCCGGTTGCGCAGTATTTCTGGTGTGTGTGCCCTTATTTCCTGTACACATTTAGATTGAGACATTCAGGTTAATGCCAACATTTTACTATTACAAGTAATGCTGGAAGGCGAAGCCTGATGTACATGTGTTTTTGTACTATGGAAATTCTTGAAAAGAGGGATAAGACTTCTGCTAGATTCTGCCGAGTTTCCCCTTCATATTAGGATCATATTTATTTCCACCAACAACACATAGGCTTGACTTTCTCTTTCCATTTCATGTATCCCCATATACAGTGAATTTGTTGCATTTAGCGTTTTTGTCAGTCTATGTGACAATTTGGTTACTCAAGCTAGTTTTATTTCACATTTATTTTGCTGACAGGAGTACAGTTTAATGTATGTTCATATGTATGAGATTCATGTTATATCTTTGTGAATCATCTTTTGATCATTTTCTCTGATGATTTTCATATTCTCCTCTCAATTACACAATTTTTATATTTTAAGGAGGTTACACTTCTATGTGGCAAAAATTTTCCTGAATGTGTCTTTTCTCTTTTACATATCACAAGCATATGCAAATAAAAGATTAAACTATTACACAAAGCTATCAATGTTTTCTTTCAGTGCATGGAGAATTTTAAGACAAAGAGAGAGAACTGTTTATAGAATGGCCATAAAGAAACCCATGCATTCTTTAGTCTAAATCATATACCTTTTTCTTTTTATCCAGATGTCTGAACATTGGAAATATATGTTGTGCACAGTATTCACAGTATTCATAGTGTCATCCTCAAGATTTTTTGATAATGTTTTTAATCTTAAATAAGTTTTATATGTTAAGGACTCATATGGTCAGTGCAAGCCCATACTGATAATCTTCTCCTTTTAAATCCAGTGATTATTATCTTAGTTAGATCTATAAAATTCTCTTTTGGTAATACATTGATCAGCATTTAATTCAATACCTGAGAAACATATGCGTCAGGGATGTTGGTGACTATCGCACACTGAATAATTTTGGCCTTCAAAATGTATTTCTACCTGGGATTTCAAAATGGGGTATTCTTTGGAATAATATCAACAAAGATGTAATTAAAATACTGCATGTTGTGAAACACCATGTGTGTGACTACTTAATTCTAAGCATTAGAATTAGTTGTCTTAGGGGCTGGGGATTTAGCTCAGCAGTTCAGTGGCCTGCCTTGCAAGAGAAAGGACCTGAGTTCAATCCCGGGTGCCAAAAAAGTAAAAATAAAAAAATAAAAAGAATTAGTTGTCTTAGCGGGGTTTCTGGTTGTTTTTGTTGTTGTTGTTGTTGTTTGTTTGTTTGTTTGTTTGTTTTGTACCAGGGATTGAATTCCGGGTCCTTGCGCTTGCAAGGCAGGCCACCGAACCGCTGAGTTAAATCCCAGACCCGGGTTTCTGTTTTTATTCCATCCATGTTGACCTCCTCCATCTGTTTTCTCATATTTTCTTGTTCCACCTCGCTCCTGGTTGGTGGTTTTAAGATCTGGTGAGAACTTGGTTGCTTTCATTAGCTTCCAGACCTAGAAACTTCAGAATTTTATCCTTTAGAGAAAATTCAAGTCAGTATAAAGTTTATGATTTTGTTTCCAACACAATTGTTTATTACCAACTTAAAATAACTAAGGAAGTTTATACATTTTATATCTTTAAAATGGCATATAGAGTTACATTTTCAAAATGTCTCATAAATTAACTCATTAAAGTATCATAAACTTATATAGTTTTGACAGGACTACACCTACCACGTTGACTTGGCCACATATCAGCTGCAGAGAAGGACAGAAGCTGAGGTCTTTAACATAAATCTGTTCCACTTTCCAATAGATTACTGTTCTCAGATGCAGGTATCTAATTTATTAAATAATGAGTGTTTTGAGTGATTATTAATATGATACAAATTTTAAAACCACCAACAGTGACATTTATCCTAATTCACTTTGGTTTTGAGGCTTTTGTTTTTTACTTCACTAGATGGCTGCATATCCTCTTAAACTCTGTATGAAAAAAATAAATTTTGAAATTTTTTTTCATTAAAAAGTGAGTGATATCCAGGTACCCAGAAAAAATTTTTATCAGATTTAGTTAATAATTGTGGTATTGAGAGATATATAATGTAATATATTTAGAAACTAGAGGTTATAAATATTTGCTTACTTGAAAAAGTTCAAACTAACATATTTGCTTGACTGTAATTTTTATTATTCATTTTTCATATAACATTAAAAAGCACCATCTCTTGTTATTCACTAGCCTTAAGGTTCATGCTTTAATGCTTAATTTATTATTGACTTGTGGCCTCTTTTTCTTTAACAGCTGAAAAATGAAAGAAAAATGATTTGCTTTTGATGCCAAACAAGATGCTCAATGTTGTGCATGCCAAACTCACAGTTTATAAGGAGCAGTATGCCTCTAACAAAAAGTTTAACAAAAACAGAAAATAAAGTTGGAAATGTCAAAGTATTTACATTTTACCATAAAATCATTAGTTAATATCACTTAAAAGATCACATCACTTTACATCTCTCTGATGGCAAACAAATGTTTGACAAGCTGGAAATCCATGTAGAAAATATTTCATGTTTTAAAAATAAACAATTCAGTTGTATAGAAGGAAAGTTTCTTGTCAAAACGTGGCTCTCAGCAAACATTCATCTAAGAAAGTTGGTCACTAGCTTTCATTTTTATGACTGGTTTGCCTGTGATTTTAAAAAGCAAAACAAAAACTTATTCATGGCTACTAAAATGTTACAACTCTTTTCAAGTACATATGACATCTCTACATCTATGACTACCAAAATTAAGATGAAAGAGAAAATTATTCTTTGTCGTTTCTAAATAACTTGATGAATTTTAAAAATATGATCAAACTATTATTTTAATCTGGACAAGTATTTGGGTAAATTGAATATACAACGTGGAATATTATTTCAAGCAATTTAGTGATTAAATGAGTCGGGCTTCACTTAATCAGTCTATCCCAGTCCTCATGGGTTCTAAACGAATATGAAAAATATACATTTATTGCTTTGGTTTCCTGTTATTTGTTAGTGTTGCATAATTATGAGATCTAAGAAGCAATCTTTTAAGAAAAGAGTCAGGTATAAAGTAAACTTGATCTTTAAACCACACTCCCAGCTCAGACAGGAGCACCTTCCACAGGGAGTCATCCTCAAGCTACCTTCAAGGAACCCATGAAATCTTTCTCCTTGCTAATTTTCCACACTCTGAATTCCAACTCCCAAAGGCAGAGTGGGACTGTAGACTTGGATTCAGCAACCCAAGGAGGTTTCCTTCTTCCATGTGTGCAAAGAGCTCCAACATGCAGATGAAGTTAAGAAGTACAAAGTGACACTCTGGAACCTCCTGCTCATAGCCTTTGGGGCCAGCAGGGCAGTCCTGCTCTGACCAGTCCAGCTGGTGGGCAGAGAGACTATTTTCAAGGAGAGAACAGAAAAGAGTTGAAGAAGAAAAGTCTGAGAATGGTGAGGCAGTCTGGAAAAAATAAGAATAATAAATGGAAAAGATTACAGGGACAAAGATTTCACCCAGTGAACTATCCTTGTCAGAAAGTGACAGCACTGCAAGTTTGATGAAAATAGGCTGTCCGCAAAGGAGAAACTTTCAGAAGCTCACCAAAAGCTCTACAGTGGTATCCACAGGAGGCACAAAATGTTAAAATGTAAGGTAAAAATCTCAAAATGGAAGCTACAGAAGCTACAAGTGGTACTTTTTTTTATTTCCCTTGAGGCAGCTTCTCACTCTATAGTTCAGTTTGGCCTTGAACTTACTATGTAGCCTAGGCTGGCCTCTAACTCACAGCGACCCTCCTGCCTCAGCCTCCTGATTGCTGGGATTATAGGCATGTACCACCATGTCTGGCAAAGTGAAGAAGCACAGGAGTGACCTTTTTAAACTGAGCCTTTATGGACAGAGGGTTTCATTCCCATCAATAGGAGTGACTTACCTCAGTGTTCTTCCTATCATGTTTATAGCCATTATGGGGTCCCAATTAAAGAACAAGATCCAGGTAGGTAAAATGTCTTTATAGCCTCGAGGTGTTAACAAGAAATTATTTTAAAAAGTGAAAAAAATGACTTTGACTATCCATTTATGAACATAATAACATATAAATGTAAAAATTTTTATTGTTTTATACTTACGTCTCCAGTTCTTTGAGCAGTTAATGAAATCTTGAATTATACTGATAGTGAAATAATTATGATAGGTTCATTTATCATCTATGCCCAGAAATTAATGTGTTGTTTCATGAAAACATGATCCTTCTTTTTTTTTACTATTATAGTGCTTGTTTCATAAATAGTGTCTGATCCAAGTTGGGAACTCAATAATTTTTTTTTATTGGAAAACATACCTGAAGATTAACATATTGTTTCTAATTAAAGAATTGATTTAAATTATAGTAAATTAGTGTGTGATAAATTTGCCATTCTTCTGCAATGCTAACATTGCTGATGTGATAAAATGGCTCTTTCAAATAGGTATCTGTCAAAAAAGAATATATTCAGTATAAATTGATAAATGACTATTTAAATGAATGAATTTTAGAATTAATATATTGAGGTAAATTGAATTAATACCAATCTAGATATCTTTCTACAGACTACAAACTGGAGCCACCAAGGAGTGACTTTATGAGGCTGAAATTAATCAAGATATCCTTTTAGGACATGGTTATTTTTTAAAAAAAAAAACCTCTTTTAAAGGAGAATAAAGCACAGGAGAATTGAAGATAGGCATTTCTGACTCTTGAAATGTTGACTCAAGTAACATACAGCATTGAAAAGGGAGAGAAAGAGGATTTGATTGTCCTTTGGCATGATTCTCAGAGTACATAAGAAAATCTAAAAAACAAATGTGGTGGTTGTACTTAATGCAGACTAGACCGTGAGAATTGGGTAGCATTTCTAAAAACAAATAAGCATAAATTCAGTAAAACATGTGACTTATTAATTACCTACCTAACTAAATCCTGGAAGCTGTAGGCATGTCTGAGTAAGAATTTCATCAAAATGGGACTTAAAAACTCAAAGGTACTAAGATAATGATAGCAATAATTTTTCCAGAAATTAGCTGAAAGATTTCTAAACCTTTTCTAAGACTTCAAATTCTCACAGAATTTTTTAAATGATTTCCAATTCCATGTCCCATTACTACTTTTTGATCTATTTTTTTCTCATTGAGTTTATTGATATATCTTATTTATTTATTTTCTCATTGAGTTTATTGGTACTTTTTAGGTATACAGTGCAGTTACACTCATCACTGAGATCTTGTACCTCTACATGACAGGTCTTGGTTCTCATTTTTTCCCCTTCCCCCTGCCCTCCCTTCACCCTCTCCTCCCTTCCCTATTTACAAATACTTTATTTCCAATTTTTTCATTTTCTCATATTCTTTTCTTTTCCCTTATTTCCTTTTCCCTAACCCTTTCCACTTCCCCTACACCATTAGCCATTTTATTCCTAGTTCACATTGTTAATTATACCATTAGGATCTTATGTACAATTATAGTTTTTTACACTGGAGAAACTATTTGGTATTTACACATGTGTGTCTTATTTCACTTAGGAGTATATCCTCAATATGCATCCATTTTCCTATGAATGACTCTAATTTCTCACTCTTACAGCTGAATAGTATTCCATTTTAGATAAAAACCACAACTTCTTCATCCAATCTCCAAATGATGGGCAAACAGACTGTTTCCAAGTTTTAGCTATTCCAAACTGTGCCTCTAATAAACATGGATGCACATATATCACTGTGGTATGATTCTTTTAATTCTTTTAGAAAGATACCCAGCAGAGGGATGGCTGGATTAAATGAAACCTCTAATCTTAGTTCTTTGAGATATCATTATTACTTTATAAGCATTCTTACCAGAAGATGCACTGAGTTACGAGACGCATGGACTCTGAAATCAGAAAACAACTTACGTTATTGATCTGCCATCTTGAGATTTGTGGCCTTGTATCATATCCCCCCTGTGAGCATGAGTTGGAGCAACAGAGTTGATTTGGCAGGAATGATGGATGTTACTTAAAAGACTGTGTTATTAAAAGACACTGACATCTCCCTCAGGTGTTGTCACTTACTTCTTAGATTACCCCTTCCAAGGGACTCCTGGTGCTACACAGGTGATCTTCTTAGAAGCAAATCTGATGCATGATATAACAAGCTTGTCATCTTGGAAGCAAATCCTCATTTTGGAGATGAGGGCAAGCACAGCGGACACTTGGATTGCAGTCTTCTGTAGTATCGTAAGACAGAACCACCCTCTGAAGCTGTTGCTAGATTCCCAAGCCATTGTTGGTTATACTTTCCCTAAAAGCACTTATGGAAAGTAACTATATACATAGGTAAATCTGCAAATATGTCCTAGATACCAGTGTTGTCAAAGTATGTACTAACTAAAAGGTAAATGATTCAATACAATTAAGAACATAGGGGGAAAAATGAGAATCAAGACTTGTCATGTAGAGGTACAAGATCCCAACAATGAATGTAACTCCACTATATCCCTAAAATGTACCAATAAACTCAATTAAAGCTGAAAAAAGGAACATAGGGGCCAGGGTATGCTTATTTTTCAACAGAAAATAAAAAGATGCTGTGGCCATTATCCCAGAATGCACCACCATGGACCAATATGGATTCACTGCAAGCAGCACAGGGTGACGCCCCCTGGTAAAAGCCATACAAAGGCTACATCTGAGTGGCTCCTCCCTTGCCACATCCCTGGGACCTGCAAAGACCACCAGACGTGATGCAGTTGCTGTTTTCAAAAAGAGAAGGGGAAGATGCAGAGGACTGTAATACCCACTGTGCCCCAGACAGGCTGTGAAGAGTTAACCCCACAATTAGCTCTTTATAGAAGTGAATCTGGCTGAAGCCAAAGTGCCAAGATCAGAGTAGCTGACACCCAAACTCCATTCCTACAACGAAAACCTTCGGACTAGAAGGACAATGATCTAATTACAATGATACATTTTTTCTATCCTGTTCCTAATTTGAGAATGCTTTGTCTTGTCCTTTCTATGCCTTGATTACATTCATTTCCATAGAAACCACACATCGCCTTTACCCCAAATGATTGCCAGGGAGAATTGGTGGCTGGGATTGGCCAGAGCATTTGTCGGTTGCACTGGCATTGGTCGCACTGGCCCCCCACTTTCTCTCTCTTTGTTCTGTCTCTTAGCGTATTTTTGCTCAGGCCGGAGTCACACACCAGGCAGGTGAGGACTAGAGATTTATGATAGGATCTCTGGCACTAAGGTTATTCTAGTGTGTGTCCTCCTTGGTGAACCATTTTTCCTATAATTTCACAGGAAAACTATGTTACCTCATATTTTAGTAATTCTAGAAAGTATTTCCAAAGTAGAAGAACCCATACATTCATGTTTGATATAATTAGATGAACATATTCTCTCCTTGTTTTCCACATCACTTCTTAAAATCCTGCCTTCAAGTTTTAACTCTCAATAATTACTTATGGCTTCCTGGTCTTTTTTTTTTTTAATCTATCTTCAGGGCATCAATCTTGCAATACATAGCATAAAATTAAGTATCCAGAATATGAAGGCAGGTGTCCTGGATTCAAATCTCATCTAATTGCTGAAAGTTCTGTTTCTTCCACGTTAATTGGGAAGATAGGAACAGTATTAAATTCATAGAGTTGGGTGATATAAAATGAATTAACACATGTACTGTGATTAGAACAGTGCATAGCATGTGCTGTATTAAACATGAACAAATTAGTGATAGGTATCATGCATTTATAAACTAAGAAACATAACCTCCTTTACATGATTTTGCCATTTTATTTCTGAGGGATTTTGGTTTGATTTCATTGTATATTCTTAGGTAAAGGAGTAGACTAAGTCTTGTTTTCTCGTGTCACCAACTCCTTTTCTCCTTTACAAGACAGTCATACATGTTCACATTTTTCTGGTCTGTCTCCAGACATGATTTACAACACTGCAGACACCACCTTTTATCTCTGATTTTCTGTTTTCTAAACCAAACTTCTATCAAGAGTGTGTAAGAAACATCTATGATAATACCCCAGAGTACTTCAGAAACAAATCTTAAAGGAAGGGCAGAGGCAGGACTTGGGGTACATTACTGCACTCTGAACTGAACAACCCATTACTTACAGAATTTTCTTTACTTGGATCTTTTTTTCTCTGTCATTCTCACTAGCGTGGCTTTACCTAGCCATAAAAGTTTAGGTACAGTATTTTCTTCTCACTCATCTTTGAGATGAAGTCTCCGTAGAATCTTATCTATTCTCTTCGACACACCGAATTTCTATGTTAATGACTTCCAAATCCAGACTTCCCTCTCAGCTACTTCTTCCGGGCTTCCGATCTCCCGTTCGGCACCTCCTGTGTACACCAGCTGCATCCAGATAATGTGTCCGAAAGTGATTTCAACTCTTCAGGCACAGCTGATCATTTTCTTACATGATCTATCTTGATACTTGGCTGCATAATGAATGCACTGCTTCACTTTTCTAATTATGATAAAACACCTGATGAATCAATAGTTAAGAACATAAGATATATTTTCTACCCGAACTCATTTTGAAGAAGGAGCACTATAACTGCATAAAAGCACTCTGTACCCTTTCTAGTGTATTTTGCTACCTTTCCCAAAACAGAAAGTAATCACTATTCCCAAACTGATATTTAGACTTTCAATGAATATCTTTATATTTTACCAAAAGAATATATTTTTCTAAACTATATAAATATTATTTGTGCCTTAAAAACTATATAAAGGGGTGGCATCTTATGCAAACTTTTCTAATTTTCTGGTTTCATTCAATACTAAAGTTTTCAAATGTATATATTATAGCACATTTAGCTCTAGTTTACATATGTTTAAAAGTATTCATTATTTTAAAAAGCTACTCCTAGTTTTAAAATTACCCAATTCATTTATTTGTTTCTGACACTGAGGTGAATTCCAACTTATTTTTCTAATATAAACACAACTTCTATGAAATTTGGCATAGGTTTATTTTTATAATCTAGAATTACCTGGAGCATAAACCCAGGAGGGAAATTTTAGCTGCTTTAGGTCTCAATCTCTCAGGATTATTTATTCAAATCAGTATTTAAATCAAAAACAGAAAAGTTTTCTCCTATTTTTCTCTAACTTTATCATTTACTATTATTTGCTATTTCAAATTACAGTCTGTATGATATATTCACTCTGTATACATTATATATACTATGTATGCAGAATACTGCCTATTTTACTGTTATGTTGCACATCTTCTATTGACAGTGACCTTGATCTTTCAGATAATGATTTTTTTTTAGTTTCCTCTTTGTTCTTTAGCTCTTTCTATTTTCTGTTTTTCTAGTGTGTTTCAGTGTGTTTCTCCATTTTTCCTGTACATATAAAGTGAGTTTGTTACATTTTATTAAGAATGTATGACTTCATTATGTTTTCAATAATTTAAGAATTCTACATGATTCTTTTTCTAATATTGCCTTAACACTTTTTATAATATTGTTTGTGTGTGTCTTTGGTTCAAAATTCAATATTTTCTTAAAGCCTTTTAAACATATTTAATTTATGGTATATAAGAGATATTAGAAAATTATGCCCTGTGAACCAAATCTCACATGGCCCCTATTTATGTGAATACTTTTGTTCACACAATTCATGCCCATTTGCTTGTGTAGAACTTATGGATAGCTTTGCATATAATAGCAGAAAAAGCAGTAATGACAGAGACCTTGTGTACTACAAATCCTGAAATATTTACAGCCTTTCTCTTTACAAAGTTTACTGCTTCTTTATCTACATGGCAATATATTTCATTATCTGAATGTATTCAGGACTAAATTTGATATTGGTTCTTTTTTTCCCGCTTTTCACTCATGGTGGTTTGTTTTATTACAGGTTTAGTGATAATATATTTAAAATTTGTAAGCTTTGATAGAAAATTGGAAAGGTCTGGGAGGAAGGATTTCCCTTTTACTGATCTTTTTCCTTTTGTGTTTTCTTAATGCCTATAGAACTGTCCACACATGACTATTTTCTGTTCATTTGTTAGTATAGTAGGGCAGAAGGTTTCCTCCCTGCCATTCTGTAAGTGGTTCCTGTTCCATCCCATACGTAGTAGGGGAGTGCTCATTTCTAAAATCCCCGTATGTTGTTTTTCATGCCTTGCTTGGTAGATAAATGTCCACATTTTTGGTTATGACGTAAACCCCCGATGTGGTCCCAGACCATCACAGTACTGCTGTGAGCCTGCAGTGCCTCTTCTCCTTCGCTCCTTGTTGTGATCTTCTGGAGATTCTTCCTAATATCTTGCACATTCAAAAGTGCAATGCTGGATATCCTCACTGTGAATGTATGGGTTTGTATCAGTAAACTTTTCAGCACATTCTTTCTATTACACTGCCGGTAATTAAAATTGCGGCCCAATTTTTGAATCCGGATATCTGGGAATCATCCCAGATTCCCTCTCTGTAATCCCTACATGACTAAGGATTACAGAGCAATTGCCATAGTAATTGCTACAATTCTCTATCCTAAATTTCATCCAAATATTATTTTCTGCTCTACCTTCATTGCCAGACTACTGGTTTATTTCAATCATCAGTTTTTTCCAAAATACTACACTAGACTTTTAAATGATCTTTTCCTAATCATTAGAATCTCTCTTTGACAAGTTCTCCTTACTGCAGCCAGGGTGAGCTTTCAAATCAGCACACCCTTCCGTGGTCTTCATTTTGCTTGGAGGCTGTTCCACTCTTGCCCCCAGTCTTTGCTTCTTTCCCAGGCTCTTCATCTTTTATGTCTTGCTTAGACCTGGGTCTTCTCTTCAGTGTACGTTATTTTTGCTTTTGTCTCAAGCTATTGCAGAACTTACTTTCTCTGCCTAGAGGAGACTAAAACACATCATCCATGCAAACCCAACTCACTGTTTGTAGTGGAAACTAAACATCAATTTCTACAGAAAACTGACTGATTGATGATTTATACCTCACAGTGTTCCATGCACAGTTCTTATATCCTTCATGATTCTCCTAACTAAAATCTCACTACAACTTACTTCTGTATGAATATTTTGTTTGAAATTTACATTTTGTACACATACAGTTAGCAGGAGGAGGAAACTTCACCGCTCTACATTGGTAAGAAGGCTGATGAGAAAGAGGGTCAGGATCGAGTCAGATAGACAAAGTAAACCTCAAGACTCAAGGAAGGATGATCAGCAAGGAGGTCATGCTTGGAAGGTGTCCAAAATGATGAGCCCTAGTTGCTGTATCAGAGGTGCAGTAACAGGTCTACCTGACCATTGTAATAGCTTGTGCATGACCATCTATGGGTTTTCTCATACTTATTAACATACTGTCAATGTCTAGTATCTAAGGTTCATAAACTTTTAGAATTTCTCCACTTTTGTTCCTTCTGTGTCTTTATGTTTAGCATACACATTTTCTATTTAGTGAACATCTTACATTCCAACCATCCTGTGGATCTGTCACAATCTGTTTTGGTTGACGTTGGGGTCTCCTTCTAGAGGAGGGGACTCAGAGAGACGACCACAGACACAATGAATGACCAAAAGCTGAAGGCTAATGGAAAAGTTTATTTTTCACCCAAGGTCTTTATAGCAGTTTCAAGACCATACACAAAAGCATGATCACAGTGGTTTGAGGATTAACAACAGTCACAAGGAGGCCTAAGCAAGATAAACAGCAGTCACAGAAAGCTATGAACAGCTACACCCTGTTCAAACTAAAGACAGGACATCTAGATGAAACAACATCTGTTTATGAATAAAAAGGGAGTGTAAACTGGTAACAAGAACAAAGAAGGAATTAGGGAGTGGTTCTGCGGTCCAGGGACTTGATTCCAGCATGTTGCCTTTGGGACACCTGTGTCCTGGTGAGAACCAGCATTCCGGGACTTGGGGTCAGAGCTTTGGCCCTCCGTCCTCCCGTGGCTCAACAGGTTGATGTCTATTTCTCATTTCCTAAAAATCGTAAAACGTATTACTCACATTTTACAAACAAACAAGTCACTGCCATATAAACACAGAATGGATTGAGTATATCACGCGGCTTCAACTAAGTGCCTACCATCTTCTCCAGGGCTGACAAAAAAATAGAGCATCAACCTTCTTCAGGCAGAAATACAAGTCTCTCACAAGACTTCTTTTCTCTCCCACAACTTCCCCTTTAGAAACTTTTCTCTATTCATCTAACCTTATGTGCTTTCTTTGCACTCAAAAAATGGCAGCCGATTTTTGTTATTTACGTAGATTGAAAATAAAAATGGCACTAAAACAAATTTTTATCTTAGGTTCAGTATTTAATTATTATACCTATGGTCCCTAGTCTCCTCCTCATGTATTTTGCTTGATCTGTAAGAATAATTCACATGTCAACATTTGAATGTTTTCCCTTTCCCATTTGTCTGATGATCTCCTGTCTTCCTGTCTTAAATTACAGATTTAATTGCAGTTAACTCATCCCAAGAACTCATTTTCCAGGCATGTGACAAGTAATTTTCCACAGTGTTCCGTATCTATATAAAATTTTTCTTCATGATAGATGTTTCCATTAAACAGGTTAATGAATCATGTGGTTTGGATGTATACTTCATACAAATGAAGTTATTTGGTGATGAACTTATTTTAGCAAGGCTATAAGTTTCAAGACACAGCAACTGTCCTGCACTGTATCTGTTGAACTTTAGTCTATTCAGGTGTTGGACCCAGGCAGAAAGACTACATAATAACATAGTCCTCATAAAGACTATAGTATTTTAAAAATGGTGGTCACATAGTGTTAAAAATGGAGCAAAAACCTGCTACCACACAGAGGAGAGGAGACAGGAATGAAGTGCTGCCAGGCCTTTCTGGTTAGCAGAAGTTCTTCTCATAGATCTGTCTTCTATTTTTTGTGTCCATGGTCACAGTATTCACTCGAAAACTTTATAATACAGAGAGTGCAGTTTGTTCAAACTGGGAAAAACATTCCAAAAAATTGAGATAATAAAACTGGCCACCCACTAAACTCACAGGAATAGGCTGAGCAATAATAAGATCATGTTTGCAGGTTTTATGAGATCTTTGCACAAACGCAGCTATAAAAAGGAGAAGTTCTGCTGTGACCCAAGTGAGGAGGGAAGTCCATCAGGAAGCATATAGTTTTGTGGTTAGTGAAACTCAGAAGCAGGTGAGAAATCAAGTCCAAAAATTGGAAAGGCAAACAAGGAAATGCAGGCTACTGGAGGAAAGAAAATTAACTTAGAAACCAAGGAAGTGATGCTATATAAATAGCCCTTGTTTTCTTACTTTCAATGAAATTTTTACTTAAGAGCTAAGATGCATTGCAATTGCTTTGCATGAATCTGTATTAATGAGGAAAGATAATTTTCTGCTTCTCTGAATTATCCTTTACAAGGATCCTGGCCATATAACTATTTCTTATAAAGGAAAGCTCTTTTTCTCACAGCAGATAGCTGATCATAAATAAGATGTAATACATGTATTGTTCATTCCACTTTCCACATTCATTGAGTACATCCATACAAATACATATAACAAGAAAACATCACAAGTTAAGCCAGAATTCCTACTTGTGCTCTGAAACACTATTAGTTTGAGATAGTCCATGAAAAAAAAGCAAGACAAATTTACCAAAATTATTCCTTTTCCTCAAACATATTTTCTTACAGAAAATTATTTCATATTTAAAATGTTAACTTCTAAGAACTCATTTTTCTATAACACACATCTGAGAATTATAAAAGTTTTATTGAGCATGAAAATGACTATAGGCATTCAAGGAACAAATCTTCCAATACTGTCAAAATTTAAGAGCTCAGTCACTGGATATCAAGAAAGAAACATCTAAGGGCCGGGGATTTAGCTCAGTGATTCCACTGCCTGCCTTAAAAGGGTAAGGATCTGAGTTCGATATTTGGTACCGGAAAAAAAATAAAAAAAAAAAAAAAAAAAAAAAAAAAAGAAGATGACAGAAACATCTAAAGTGATAGGATGAGACAGAGAACAATATTATATCTAGAAAACAACCCATTATAAATTTTCATATTCTGTATATGGAAGAAGGGTAAAATGCACATTTTTCTACCTAGTTTTGTCTATATGGTAGTAAGCATGAAAGATTTTAGATATTCGTATTTATGGCTTTGCATTTGAAGAATAAATAAGTGTTCATCTAAAAATAATGTAGAAATACTTATTTTTAATCTTGAATACATTAACTTAACATTTAGCATAAAGAATAATAATTTTTTCTTTGTGCTTACACTCAGAGATGGATATGTAGACACAACAGTCTATATTTATATATTAGAGAAGGTATACACAGGCATGATATATAGAAATTTATTTTGTTTTCCAATTATAAAATTAAGTGTCAAAAATTAACTTGGCTCCTGGAATATTGTAGAGAAGGCCATACTGCCTCAGTAAAAGTTCTGTGTCCTAACCTTCAACCTCTGCTGGAGTTTCTTCTTCTTATTATTATTTTTGGTACCGGGAATCGAACTCGGGTCCTTGCGCTTGCAAGGCAGGCCACCGAACCACTGAGCTAAATCCCCAGCCCTCTGCTGGAGTTTCTCATACATTGGCCCTGCCTTTCATATTTTTCAAGGATGTTTTGAACTTTAAAGCCTTATAACACTGGTATTAGAGTTTAGAAATCCAGGCTTTAATTAGAATTTATTAATTTAAATTTTTATTGTACTTTTTAGTTCAGAGATAAAAGCATATCTTTCAAACAATTATAAGACGGAAAGGGAACCCAGCGTGTTGAATACTCTTAACCAAAAGATCACATCCAAATGTACATCACAGTTGTATTACTAAACACAGTTTTAAACAAAATATTTTATGAATCATCAAGAGTAAGAACAGCTTTAATATGAACCAGCAGTAGCAGAGCTGTATTTTGGGGCAGTCCCTTCACGACCCCAGGTCTTGTCACACATAGGTTTTTTAAAACCTTGCAAGACCCAAGAGACAATTGTGGAAACCACCTCATATGAACTGTTTTTAACTGCCTATTATGTCCATGTTTCTTCTAATCATGAAATCCATATTAATATTTCCTGAGATATATTACTGTTTAACTTTATCCTATTGGGTATTGAAACCCAAAGATATTAAAATTTACTTCATGGTTGCTAACACATACATACTGTTTACCATATAGCAAACTGACACTGAAGAAAGTTTAAGCTTCTCCATGGTTGGATAGATCATTTGATTGATACTGGTTTGAACAGACCTAGAAATCATAGTATTTACATTTGGATTTTAAAATTTTATTGGTACTTTTTAAGTATACAGTCCAGTTACATTCATCATTGAGATCTTGTACCTTTACATGACAGATCTTGGTTCTCATTTTTTCCCCTTGTCCCTGCCCTCCTTTCACCCCTCCAACCTCCCATATTTACAAAGACTTTGTTTCCATTTTTTCTTTTTCTCATATTTTTTCTTCTCCCTTGTTTCCTTTCCCCTACCCTTCCCACTTCCTCTACAACTTCAGCCCTTTTCTTCCTATTTCACATTATCAGTTATATAATTTGGATCTTATTTACACTTTTAATTTTTCACACCAGAGAAACTATTTGGTATTTACACATGTGTGTCTTATTTATTTCATTTAGGAGTATCTCCTCAATATGCATCCATTTGTATTCTATTTTTTTAAATATAGTTTTCCTTTTGGTGATTTAAGAATCACGAACTAATAAACACTTCTTTAGGTTAACACTAGCTGACCTCTTTTTTCCATTCATCAATTTAATTTCCAATTTATACTTATGATTTCTTAAATTGGCATAAACTTTAATTCAAATCCATGGTTGTACACCTACATAAAGGAGCTATAATTGTTCTAGTCTAATTATTTTGATCTCTAATCCTCAATTTGGCAGCAGTATCTGAAAATGTATGTTTTGGACTATAGACTCCATTACACTTGTAATATTTGACACCCTGTCAAATCAGCACTCAAAATTCAGACTGAGGAGGTATAAGGGGCTCCTTCTTTGATTAGACTGGTAGGATTCACATGCCTCCTGTTCCTCTGGTACTGTACCTCTGCGTGAAAATTGTCAGCCCTTACATAATATACACCACACTATCAAATATCAACTTGAGTACTATTTACTTTGGAGTACAGAGTTGATCATTAGGTTCTTGAACTTTATGTTGCTTGCAATAAAAAAACTGCCTCTTAGCCTAAATATCTCTGACTACTTTTTTTCATTTATGCTAGGGGGTCTCGTGTTATCTAGACCACTTTTCAGGAGCTGTCATTCTGATATTTCCATGGCTTGTAGGGATCCCTTGTCTCCCCTACTCCTGTGTTTCTGCTCATCAACTGAAACACCACCATCTAAGTTCTAAGGCCTAAATCATGATGACATTGCCATCCCTTTTGATACTTCTACTTCTAGTGCAAAGTTGTTGTTTGGCTTGGCCGGGCATGGTGGCTCACGCCTGTAAGTCCAGCACTCGGGAGGCTGAGGCAGGAGGATTACTATGAATTCGAGACCAGCGTGGACTACACAGTGAGTTTCAGGTCAATCTCAACTACATAGTGAGACCCTGTCTCAAAAAACCAAAACAAAAAACAATGTGTTTGGCTGCATATTTTGGACAATTTAATTTGTCTTACCTTAAGTTCAGGTGATACAGCTACGAACACGTCATGCGACCAAGAATCGCTCTATCTTCTTTTTTCTTTCTTTAATAACGCTTCTTCTTCTCAGCTTGTCACAACAAGAGTGTTATTTTGTTCCAGTAATTCTTTTGGGGAAAAAATAAAACAGCAATCTCTTATCCTCTCTGAGGCCAAGACACTAAATGTAAAAGAAACAATTTTTACTACTCTCAGATCCTATGAGATACACACAGAGAAACAAGGAGTGCACAGAGAGAAAGAGACAAAGGACCCATGGGCTGATTCTTTTTTATTTTTATCCAAGACATTACCTGAACAGGTTTTCTACAGAAGTCTAAACTTGGTAAGTTGATAGCGAGGAATCACCAGCTGTAGAATGTCATACTGCAACTGAGAGGTAGCACTCTAAGTATGTACAACAATGCTTCAAAAGTCTGTTAAAGGAAAGCTCTAGAAAGTGGGGACCCAGTCTACCAGACAGGAGATACATCTCTAATTAATTTGTAAAATTTCTGGCTATGCTTTATAAAAAAAACTGTGACTGATTGATAAAGGCATAAAAATTGTTCATATCAATGGAATACCGTGTGATATTTCAGTGAATTTATATATTAATATATATATCTAGTAAAACATACCACATACCTCTATCCACAAATATTTGTAATTTCTTTATGCCAAAAAATCCCATACCCATTCTTCAAAGTTTGTGAGATATATAAAATACAGTTGTTAAATATAGTCATTTCATCCTAACCCACAAGATCGTCTTATTCCTATTTAAAATTTAACAGCACACTGAATGGAGAAAAGTGAAAATTTTTTCTATAAGATCAGAAACATGACAAGGATTTCCATTTTGACCAATTCTGCTAAGAATACTACTAGAAATCCTAACTAGAATATGAAGCAAACAAAATAAATACAAGGGTCCAAAGAAAAAGAAATAATATTATTCTGCAGATGAGACAACCTCATACATAAAAATGTCAAAAACTCCACCCAAAGCAACTAGAACTAACTAAAAAATTCAGAAAAGTTGCAGGATACAAAGTCAATATATAATTACTATATAATAGTGAATTATCTAAAATTGAAATAAAAAAGCAATCTGATCTAGCATAGCTATAGAAACCCTACACCCGTGAATAAATTTAAGTAATAGATGAATGATCTCAACAATGAAAACTGTTTAAAAAATATGAAAGAAATTAGATTAGGCACATGCAAAAGTAAATGAAGGACACGTTCATGGAACTGAAGAGTCAATATTGCTAATTGTCCCTACTACTGAAAGTGATCTACAGATGCCACATAATACCAATGATACTCTTCATATGACCTGGAAAAGCAATCCTAAAATTTGTATGGAAATTTAAGAAATCCCAATAGCTAAAATAATTTTTAAAGAAATAATAACGTAGGAAACATTGTACTATTTGACCTTGAAATATAATTAAATGTAATAAAAACAACAGTGTATTGATGTAAAAACAGACACACTTCAAGGGAATAGCGGAGAGCCTAGGAGTAAGTCCATGTCTGTGGCCGTGATCTTCAACAGAGTTGTTTGTTGAACAGTGGAGAAAAGACAGACTTTTCAACAAATGGTGCCATAGGAAAATGAACTATCCACAGCAGAAGAATGAAACTAGATACTTCTCTCTCCACTTAAAGAATTGAACTCAGATTCACTTAAAGTCTTAGATGTAAGACAAAAAGTTATTATAAGAAAAAATAGGGTACACTTTGGGACATGGGAATGGACCACAGACATTTTTTTTCAACAAGAAAAAAAAAAGCACAAGTAAAAAGAGACAAATAGTAATTAAATCAACACAAAAACCATAATCATGGTACACAACAGAGTGACCTAGAATATTTTATTAAAATGTGATTTTTATCTATTTTAGTTTCCTAGTGACTAAAACTGAATCTTCAGAATTATAGTACAATGTGTTAGACCACAAAATCCTAAAACAGAATGACTTTTAACAATTATTTGTAGCTTCTTTGAACTAGTAGCTTCTTGCTTAAAACTTTGAGCTTTGCACTATTGTTTGTATATAATGCATATCTATTTGAAAACTTTAATAAATTCTCAAAACTAGTTCATACTAGAACGGATTTGTTGGAACTGTAAACTAATAACAAATAAGAGTTGAACATTGTGAAATAATTTTTTTCTCTAAACTGTCAATACTTTAACAACATGTCAAAGCATTGGGAAACCACTTGGGTGGGAGCTTTCAAACATTGTTTGCCTAATCTCTTTATATTTCTTGCATTTTATTCATTTCTTATTGTAGTTTGACAGGAACAGGTGCTAATTAAATGGAAATAGATGAGTGGCAGTAATTCAGTAAGTCACTGACAGGGTAATACAAGGGAAGTAAATATTTTGCATACATTTTCTGTCTCAAAGCCTCAAGGAAATACTGCCATATTTCATCTTCGGTTAATAACAAATGGGTGAAAAATATAAATTTGCATCTCTGGATCAAGAATTAATCACTATATATTATGAAACATTAAGCCTAACATGAAATGTTCAACTAACTTTCCTGTAGAAAATAGTATCTGGAATGTGAAAAAAAAGCAGCTATTTTTCTAATTCCTTTAAACAATTAAAAGACTTTAAAATATGATCACTATTTAGGGCAGGGAAGTTTATTTCAAGACTCCATAATAAATATTTTCCCCATTTACTTGGAGTTTTTTTTAACACTTTGGCTAAATTGTTTTTAAATACTTCACACATTTTTTCAATCTAGAACACGTAGACAGAAATGACTTATTTTTAAATATTCCTTTCATACAATCCATTAGCAAATCATGACTAAAATTTATGTGGAAATTCTTTTTAATTCACAGAATAAAGATAAAAGTATCACATTGTTATGTATTAATACCTAAATTGTTTCCCAGTGGTACAATCTTTTTAGGAGTTTGATAAATAAAAAGAAGTTAAGCTTGTTCTGTTTTCGCGTTTATAAGTAATTTTATGTTTAGTATGTTGTCTTGAACAGTGTAGCAACAAATTCAAGAGATCTCTAAAGGAGCTCCATGATGCCTCGTAGGAAAATGATGAAGCCATCTTTCTCCTGGATGCTGCTACACCCTACACCTGTTCTTGAAACCAGAAATATTTCTTAAGAGATCTGCTGGGTGTGGATCCGGTTTGACTATGTTCTACAAGGGTTCATGCGTTGACACTTAATTTACATTATGGAGGAAGAGACTAGAAAGTTAGTCGGGCCGTGTGTTGGGATGTGAGCCACCAAAGGAAGTAACTGAGATTAGACAAAGTTATCAGGCTGCAGGCCCCTTGATTAAATACTAGTGGTTTTATCAGAACAGGAAAGGGACCGGAAGAGTCTCATACACACATTTCCTGGCCTTCGTCACGTGATGTCCTGCAGCACCGTAGAAGCCATCACCAAATGTACCCCCAGATAAATAGGAGGTACAAAGATACTAACCTCATATATTCTGATGCCATTTGAAAAACAAGACTAACAAAAGTTCTTTGGAAGAGTGGCGTGGAATGATGTGGATTTATGCACAGCGGATGCCCTCACAAAGAGGACACGTAAATTAGAAAGTACTTTAATCGCAACCTAGAGTCAACCTTGAGTTCTTGTAATGAAGCCATTTTTCATAAAAGAAGCTTTACTAGTTCTTAGCTTGAAAGAGAAAATACAGGACTTCTTTGTTTTTAGAAATCAATAGTCAGTGAATACTAATATGTCTCCTAGATTGAAGATAAATGGAGACCCACTGATTTCATCTACATCAACTTCTAGATGGTTGAAATGTGTTTCCCACATGTGGTTGCTTCTTAGTGAAATGTTGCCAAAGAGAGGAAAAGTGTGCACATTTTATTGGGATAGGACAAGGCCATCTCTGATACTCCTAGGAACTTAGTGTAAAGCCATTCACTGCCAGGGCCTGGGATGCAGCTCAGTGGAACTATTCCTGCCTGGCAAATGCAAGATCCTGAGTTTGATCCTTGGTACCAGAAAAAAAATAAAAGAGCAAAGCCATTCACTGCAGCTTCTCACTGGTGTTTGTTTAACTGATTCAGCAAATTAGGTCCCTACCAAGTATCGGACATTTATGACTCTAATATTTGAGAATTGTTAAGACTGTTTTTACAAAATTGATAATAAAAATACAATTTTGTGGAAACTATTTGAAATGAGGTGATGAATAAATTAAAATCCTGGGTCTTTAGAAGTTAAAAGCTGACAAGTAATTGTAGAGCAGGGCACCATGGACATCAGGGCGAGATGGCTGCCCCTATTGCTTCAAGGTGGGATTTACTCTGGGGTACGTGCC
The DNA here is from genome assembly GCF_012274545.1 of Fukomys damarensis. Taxonomy (NCBI): domain Eukaryota; kingdom Metazoa; phylum Chordata; class Mammalia; order Rodentia; family Bathyergidae; genus Fukomys; species Fukomys damarensis. Next base: position 9,847,254 of record NW_022900917.1, on the reverse strand, counting down.
GTGCTGCACAGCTTCAACTGGCATCAGAATGACGCACTAGATAGTTTGATCCTAACAAAAATCTAAAATGTAAGTGCTATAGCTTTTCCTATTTTATAGATTAGGAAATAGAAAAAAATAACAGATGCTATATAATTTGCCCAAGAATTAGAAGAGTTCAAAAAGAACAAAACACTTGTATTTATTGAGCATGCATTTTATACCAAGGTATTTAATGATTACATTCTTATACCAACCACAGACGATCATATATATTATTAACGCCACTTACTCCAAACCTGGTGAAGTAAATATTATTCTGTCATTGCTCAGAGCAGTCTGACTGGTTTCCAATCTGGGCTCTTGTACTTCATAGCTGTGTAATTTAAGGTATACTCTTTCAATGTCTGTTTTTCTTATCTGTATATGAGCAGAGCAATAACACGTAGTATCCATGATCAACATGAGAACTCAAAATGGTAAATAGTGGTTATCTAATAAATTTAGGTGATGTTGTTAATATGAACATTATTACTATTTTTAAATGTATATTACTAAAGGTCAACTACACAATAAGTGTTGAAGTTGAAATTCCAGTCCAAATACCATAGGAGACTCCAACTGACCATGAGCTAGAGACTGGATAAAGAAAATGTGTGTGTGTGTGTGTGTGTGTGTGTGTTTAATAAAATGGAGAGCTACTTAGACATAAGGGATGAGAAACTAGACATTTATAGCTCAATGGATGCTCACTGAAGTCATACTCTTAGACACACGTGGGGGTAATTCCTGAATAGTTTCTCTGGTATGAGAAACTGAAAGTGTAAATAAGGGTCAAAAGGCATAATAGATATTGTGAAATTGGAAAAAAAAAAGGAAGGGTAAGTGAGAGGGATTGGGGAAAGGAAAGAAGGGAATGGAATTAACGTGAGAAAAAGAAAAAAGTCTTTGTAAATAGGGAGGAGTGGAGGGGTTGAAGGGAGGGCAGGGGAATGGGGAAAAAATAAGAACCAAGATAAATTATGTAAAGGTACAGATTTCCAATGATGAATGTCATCTTGTGCACCTAGAATGCACCAATAAAATTAATTTTTAAAAAAATTAAGGGCCGGGTATGGTGGTGCACTCCTGTAATCCCAGCACTTGGGAGGCTGAGGCAGGATGATCGCTGTGAGTTCAAGACCAGCCTGGGCTACATAGTAAGTTCCAGGTCAGTCTCAACTACATAGTGAGACCCTGTCTCAAAAAACAACAACAACAAAAAAAATTAAAAGTAATATCTCAGTGGTTTAAGTGCTATATGTTTTTTTAAATTTTTCTATAGAAAATTTCTCTAACATGGTAATGATCTACTGAAAATCTATATTGAAAGATCTAGTACATTACTGGATAATGGAGAACAGTGACCTTCATCACCATCTGTGGGACTAGGGTCTATTTTTCCTGTGAACCAAGGAATCATTGAAGGCATTTTTAAATGGGGGAATTTCTTATTGACATTAGTATATTTATCTGGGATCAATAACAATGACTGATAAATTTTCAGAAAACATAGCACAAAAGAAAAATTGTAAGGATGAAGAAAAAGCCTATAAACACAGTGCGTTCAACTTCCAGTATGGCTAAGTTCATATTGGGTACCGGTACCTCAGAGATAACTATAAACTCCAAGGAAACAGGTCAAGTCTAAAGCAACTGCAGCATAATAATAACAAGCAAAGCAATCATTTTTTTTTTTTTTTTTTTTTTTTTTTTTTTTTTGGTACTGAGGTTTCAATTTGGGTCCTTGCACTTGCAAGGCAGGACACCGAACCACTGAGCTAAATCCCCGGCCCCAAGCAAGGCAATTCTTGAAGACAGAATGAGATCATGTGAGGGTGAGAGAGTGACATTAAGAAAACGTTTTGTGACCATCAGACCAAACTGCAAAGCCAAGTAAGTATCAACCAGGGGAACTAATGTAAATCTGAAAACATTTCAGAACTTCAAAACTAACAAGAGAGCTTAAAACAACCTTACAGACTGGAAACGAACTTAAAGACAAAACCAAATGTGACTTGATATACAACTGAAATCTCATACGTAGTTTGTAGAAATGTTGGTTGTGCTACCATAACCACTTTGGAAAACAAATCTAGTAATGTTTATATACATAAACATGTACCTGCCCTGTGATCTAGCTGTTTCCTTACCGAGTATGCATGCAGTAAAAATGAAATACATGTCTACAAAAGTTTTTATTTCATTCCCACAAGAATCATAGCAACCACACACTGGGAATAGTCTGAGAGTCCACAGATAAGGGAGATGAATAAAGCACTATTTCTCATAGCATGAGTCATTGATGTATGCAGTGACACAGATAAATCTCAAAACTATACTGAGAAAAAACAATTTCACACAGAGTACGTAGTGGATCGTCCCAAAGGCCAAACACTACGGACCAGGGATTTAGCGCTGTGGTCCCCAAGCGCAAGGTCTGGAGTTCAATCCCTGGTACAAAGCAAACAAACAAGAGCAACAGCACCAACAAACTGCCCTTTATATTTATGTACTTAACAGCTGTCTCCTTGTCGGGACACACCGCCGGCACCACCACCCGCCCCACCACCAGCAGCACTACGAACGTGATGCACACTGAAATACACAGGACAGACAGAACATGAGACTCACAGCTGAGATTGACAAGAGGTAGGTACATAAATAGATGGGAAGCAATCTAATAAAATATCAATGCAGGAGGCGGGTGCCGGGCATGGTTCTTCACTGTAAAGTTATTTAAATTTCCTACATCTCTGAACAGTCTAAAGAAAACATTCAAAATACGGCACTGGGGCTGGGGATTTAGCTCAGTGGTTCTGGCACATGCCTTGCAAGTGCCAGGACTCGAGTTTGATCCCCAGAAAAAAAAAAAAAAAAAAAAAAGAAAGAAAAATAAGGAACTGATGCATTGGTGAACTAGGGTAGTAGGGTTAATAAGATTACCATTTCTTAAGTTCTTGCTGGTTACCAAGCAACCCTTAACATTTTCTTTTATGTTATTTAATCATTACAAAAATGCACCACATAATCACACACACAAACACACACGCACACATACACATAATGAGAAAAAGTAAAGACAGATTGATTACATAACTAGAACCGGAAATTACTCAGTAATTCACCTAGGTCACCACAAAACCCTATGCACACAAATACAACCAGTACATAACAAAATATGTTGGAAATGCTGAGACAATTCAAAAGAAAATAGAAAAAGGTATTGGATACTCTGTTAACAATGTGCTTTTTACAGCACAAACATTACATTTTTTTAAATTTTGAGTGACAGTGCCAATCAAAGTAAAAAGTTTGGTAAAGTTTTTATCAGTGGATGAAGATAAGAACAAGAAATGACAAATTCATTTAGGAACATACTGTGTGGTGAATTTAGTTTTGATATCTGAGCAAGGTTGTTTACCATTAACAAGAAATATCCAATAGAGAAATAAGGATCATACTGTGAGTTTAAAACATTTTATTATAGAGCATATATATAGAAGTAGGTGTTGAATATTTTAAATTAGTGAGACTATGAGAAGAAACTAATTTAGCATTAAAAATGAGGAAAATGTGTAGTACACAAATGACTATCAAGGTAGGAAGAATAGAAAATGAATGTAAGAGGAAAAGCACTGGTGGGCAGTACTCAATTTCAAGAAACATAACTGTAGAGTTAGAGTCTAATGGAGTGATAATTTGTATTATGTAAAACAATAACATTTCTAATGCGTTCAAATCAGAACAATATATCACGAAAACAAAGCAATTGTTTATGTTGGACCACTTACATCAAGAATAGCATGTACCTATTTGCACAAAGTTCTGTTTTAGGAAAAGAGAATAAGAGGATGAACATCAAAGGAATTTCAAGCTAGAATAAAATACAAATTGTATATCTCTAATCTGAGAATTTAAATCTGAAATGCCCTAAAATGTGAACATTTTCAAACATCAAAATGATGCCACAAATAGAAAATATCTTGCTTGAATTGATGTGACAGGTTGCAGTAAAAAATTAAGTGTGCTAAAAATATTTTTATAAAAGTTGCCTTCAGCCTATAGTCTATACAAAACATGAATGAATTTTATGATCAGGCAGGTCCCAACCCCAAGGTATTTCATTATGTATGTGCAAATGTTCCATAATCCAAAACATCACAAAATTTAAAGCACTTCTTGTCCCAAGTATTTCAGCCAAGGCTATTTAATTCGTACACTCAAAAGAGGGATCATGAAAAAGGAATTAAACATCAACAATATTTTGGATCAGTACCTAGAGAGAGCTGTGAGTGTTTGCAAGCACATTTCTTTTTTTAAGAACAAAAATCATATCCTTTGCTCTAAAATTTCAAGCACAGACTTTCTACCTGTAGTTGTGTTCCATATACAGTTGTTGAATTTCACTTGATAATGTAATTTAGAGCCTTGTAAATCGATGGAGTAATTTGGAGATGAACTGCCATAGAGAAAGGTATGAGTCACTTGTGTAAATGAGTCACTTGTAGGAAAATGGAAATACCTGGAAACATGATTTTAAGTGAAATAAATCAGACATACAAATTAAATATCTCATAGTTTCTCTTATATGAGAAACCCAAAATATAAATAAAGAGCAAACTAAAAGACAGATGGCAGGAAGTAGGTTGAGAGATGTTTCTCAAAGAGAAAGCAGGACCAAGAGATGCTGGGAGGAAGAGGGAGGGGAAGGGAACGGGATGAAATAAGGAATTAAGTTGTGTTATGGGCACGTACCGAATCCCCACAAAAATGTAAACAGTCCTGCGAACAAGTACTAATGCAATATAAAAAATAATTGCGGCATGCACTACTGGAGATAAAATCTAGAAAAGAAGACAAACTTTAATTACGGCTATTTGGTTCATTCTGGAATTTTAGGCACCATTACTGACTCACTGCCAACTTCTCAGCCACGCAGGACCCTCTCTGCACTCGTTGTATGTCCTAACTCCGTGAACTCTTGGCAGAATGCAGCCACACGCGCAGTTTTCTACAGCCACTTTCAATTCGATTTTACTTCATCAACAGAATGCTTGAGCCTCGAGACAGAGCTGCGAACTACGGAGTCTGAGAAACGCCCTCGCTTTCCTTCAACTTCGCTGCTAACCTGTGACCGCTGACTCAGCATCGCTCTTGCCGTCCCTTTTGGTGAGGCGAGGATTTCTGACCGCAGTTACCAAGGCCTGAGGGATCCATAGGACTGCGTCAAGGACCTCTGGAGAGGTTCACATATGAGTGAGAATTCATGAGCCGCTGTACACTGTGTCTTTCCTGGGGATGCATGCATTTAGCAAAGGATGCAGTAAGCTTTCAAGAGCTGGGTTCGAATCACTTATTACTTCAGTTTTCATTGTACCAGAAGTTACAATATCAAAAGGAATGTCTTATACCAAACAAGTCTCATCCAGATGGGCACTGTTTTGATGCTGAGCATACTTCATTTTCCTAAGGATGATGAATTCTCCCCTATGAAAAGTAATTGAAGAATCTACTGTTACTTCTTAAACTTCAGAAACATCAGAGCTTAAATCTATTTTGAAATCTACTCTTCGGCTACCACTTATAGCCAGTTTTCCAGACATCTTTCTTTTTTTAAATTTAAAGTTCTTAATAATATTTCTGATAATTTAAAACCTTTAATATCACTAAAAGCAACTAAAAAGGACTGCTCATCTTGGCAGAAAGGTAGTATGTTAGCAATGTTAAATAAAATAGGTATTTCAAAACCTTTAAAACTCATTGTACAATTAGTAAAGTTTTATACACTATCAAAATAAGATTTTCCTATGTAATATTTCATGTGTTCGATAAAATTTGATGTTATTATTGTAATAAAAATAGCTTCCATAGTGTATGAAAACTTAAAAATTTTATATAATATATAAATGCATACTTATATTGAACATCAACTTCAAATACCAATATTTAAAAGTCAATCTTTGCAGCAGGACTACATTTGTACTCTTCATCGTCTTGGAAAACAGGCAGAGTGTAAGGATGACTTTGGAAAAAATGTTGCAGTGCTAGGTTTGAAATTTTTCATTTCAGCTTCACTGCAAGTCAGTAACAACTTTAGTATTCATGAAAAACTTTTCAGACCACAGAGTCAGAACTAAGTTTCTCAGTGAGAAAAAAAAAAAAAAAAAAAAAAAAAAAAAAGACTAGGCCTAAAACAGAGTGCTAACTTTTTGGAGAGAGGAGGGTTGTTCCATCCAAATGCAGGTCTTAGTGTGAAAATTTAACCAGTAAGTGCCTAACTGACTTCTGTATGGGTGACCCACACTTACGAAGTGGTTAGGGAGCTTCAGTAAGCCTTTCCAATTAAATATTAACTGGGTCACCAACATCTAGTGGTCATATATTATCTGTTTCTGTAGTTTGTTAAGTATTTCCAAAGTCATTCGCATTTTTATTTTGTCTCATTTTACAGAGAATTAACTTCAGTGAATAATATATTAAGTAATCAGTCATGGTTAAAGAGCTATGTATACTAAAATACAGAACTACAAATAAACAGATGTGGTGATACCCATTTTATTACTTTAAAATAAATATAATTTGGATATGAGCGATCTCCTCAGAGGAAGAAAACTTGGGAACTTGGTGAAATCTCCAGGAAAATTTAAATTTTCCCCATCTACTATTATCTGACTTTCAGATTATGTACACAATTCTTTTTTTTCTCATAGTTTATTGGTGCATTTTATTTATTTATTTTTCTCATTGAGTTTATTGGTGCATTTTAGGTATACAGTGCAGTTACATTCATCATTGGGATCTTGTACCTTTACATGACAGGTCTTGGTTCTCATTTTTTCCCCATTCCTGCCCTCCCTTCACCCCCGCTACCCTCCCTATTTACAAAGACTTTATTTCTATTTTTTCATTTTCTCCTGTTTTTCTTTCTTTTCCCTTATTTCCTTTCCCCTACCTTTTCTGCTTCCCCTACACCTTTAGCCCTTTTCTTTCTATTTCACATTGTCAATTATATTAGGATCTTGTGTACCATTATAGTTTTTCACACCAGAGAAATTATTCAGTATTTATACATGTGTGACTTATTTATTTCACTTAGGAGTATATCCTCATATTTCTGAAACCATAACAGCATACATAGAGAGATTGTATTCAACATGCATTTAAAGTTTAAACTTAATAAAATGTAAGTCCTCATAGTCATAATGAATTTTAGCGCTAAACTTGAAAAAGGGTTAAATATTTTATAGGCAATAAAGAAGCAGGATACTTCCAACTAATGAAAAAAGCACAAGTTAAAGAAAAGATATTATTTTCATGTACTCCACAAACACTGAATGTTTATGCATAATTATATAGGATACACGAGACAAATTTAACTGAGAGAGCAGATTAGAAATTAAATTAAAAGAGTTTGTGGTGAAAGTCTGGAAAAGCAGATTGGAAGTTACATGAAAAGGGTGTATGGTGAGAAACTAGCATATCAGTCACTTTTCCAACCCTGTGGGACCAGCGCCCCCCGCCCCCCCACCATGGCACATTCAGCTACTGAACTCATAGATGAACGAATCTAGTGAGGGTTATAACACCCCGTGATCCACCCTCTTTCCAAACACGGGGCACTTCAGAGATGCTTCAAATCATAACCATAACAATTAGCCAACAAGAAACAAAGAAAACTCTGTGGTTAGAATGGATGACAGCAATTGATAAGGTGATCTTTCTTCCAAGAAATAGTTCCATATTTCAGCTACTTGTGGACTTTGATACAATGAGATTACACTTCTTTTGGTTAGGTTGTTTTTCCAAATCATATATTCTAACTTGGCACTTACTACTATTTACTCCTGATTATTCTGATTTCTTTAGACTTTAGAATCTTTCAACTTTCTACTCTACACAGAGCACTTTTCTTTAGCTATCACCACATTAAATTCAACAAGAAATATCCCTATGTTTAACACTAGACAGATTACAAAAAGCCCAAGGATTTGTATATTCTATAAATAATCTTTATTTTGGAAAACAAAGATATTTGTGGTCTTTTGGGGACTGAGACATCAACTCCATATATTCATCACACATGAATATTGCTCTTCTTAACACCTGCCAGCCTTGTGAACAACAATATAAACACTGTCCTATTCTTAGAAGCAACAGTTCATTTGCTTTTAAAAATAATCCTTAACTAACTATATAGCAAAAGTTAGTGGAAGATTCAAATTTATGAACTAAAGGTAAAAAACTTTATTTGATTTTTATTCTATCAGATCTTCTCCTTACTGTGTACTGGCTGTTTCATCCCATAGTATTAAAAGACTTTAATTCTTCCTTAAACATAGAGTTTTAATGACAATATATGAAAGAGACCCAGTATTCCCTAGAAATCGAGCACTTAATTGTTCCAAGGGGTACATACTGTCTCCATATTATAAATCTCCACATTCCAGGTTCTAAAATGATAAGTATATCTGTTGTATAACATCGTATACAATTTTTAAGGGTTGCAGCATTTACTATGATAAGTGATGGTTAACTATAGCTGTGTCAACCGATTTGGCTTATGAAAAGCCAAGTGAATTGCTAAAGCACATTTCTGGGTGTGCGCTATTGAGTCATTCAGGTGTAACCTGGGGTACTGTATGTGGTTCCTCGCTCTTTGCTCTCTGACACAGTTCCCTGTCTCTGCTTCTTGGTTGCTCTGAATTAAGTACCTTTATTCTGCCACTTTGTTCCCTATGATTCCTTGCCTTGGAGGAGTTGGCTCTGAAGTTAATCTCCTAACTGTGAACTAAATTACACTTCTCCTCTATTCTATTGTGAATGTTGGGTATTGTATCCCAGCAATGGGAAAGCTGAATGATACAGAAAATAGATAACAGAGAAGTATGATCTTTGTTGTGATAAAACCTGACTATGTGATTGAGAAGCTTTGGGAGTGGTTTACAGGAGGAATTTAGAAAGGTTTGGAGACGCTAGCTAAAAAGAAAATTTAAAATGCTGTAAAGGAGCATGATGGGTGCTTCTGATTGGAAAAAAGACAAGAATATCGGGAGGGGTGCAAACTTAAGGCCAGGCTCTGGAAGTGTCAGTTGGTAACAAGGACTACATTGACAGTTGGATGAGAGGACAAAGCTTTTGGTACCTGGCTAAAAATTTTCTACGTTTTACTTATATCTTGATATTTGCAGGCACCTGAGATTATAAGCAGTGCACTAATTAATCTGATGGTGGAAATTTTAATACACACCAACATTAAGGCTGTGGCATGGGTTCTGCTGCTGACTTTTAGGTAGATTTCTAGTGAGACTCAGAGACAAAAAGCAGATCAGAAAAAAATTGAAAAACTTAGATTTTGGCCCCAAAGGAATCTTATGCATTCATTAAGTTAGGACTGAAGGAGGTATTGCTCCTGAAGGGATTAGTTTTCAAAACTAGTATTTTGTACATGAGCAAGAAGTAAAATACTTTGAAGGCATCTAAGGAATCAATAACGCCCCACATCACAACTCAAAATTGCAAACGGATGAATTTTTATTTAATAAAAAGGTCAATGGACCCCAGCTAGAGAAGGTCTACTTAGGAAATTGTTTCCTCAAGATTCATTTCCCTGTGCTCAGCAATTAAGTTGCTCAAGCTGCTGTAGCCACTGCCTAAAGAGGTGTTGTGGTAACTTGTTTCTCTAACAGTAGACCTTTGCATTGTCAGTGCGATGCTTGGTTTTCTCACATGCAGAATATAAGAATTGTGGATCAAGCAAGTTTTCCGCCAAATTGCAAAGGAAGCCCTGGGAGAAGAGATAAGAAATGTCCCCAGAGAACACTGCAGGAGGATGTTGGAATGAAATGGAGGCTACAGGAAGTTGGAGATGCCAAGAATGCAGAGTAATTGCCAAAGGAAGACGCAGTCTGAGAGCAGAGCCAGCCCAAAGGACCACCGGTGTCGGGCTGCCTGTGTCCCCTGGAAGTCACATCTCATGAGCACGTGCCCTAGATGCCACAAAAGCAGCCACTGTAAATAATGTTTGCCCTCTTGGATTTCAGTCTTGCTTTGGTGTCTTTCCTGTCCCTGTTTCTCCCCTTTGGAATGGAAATGTGTACTCTGCGACAGTGTTTCTTGGGTTATGTAACTTGTGTTTTATTTCTACAGGTTTTTCAGAGCTGAGAGTGTGCCTGAGTCTCAGAGGAGACTTTGACTTGGACATTTGAGCAGTGCTAGGACTGTAAGATCTTAAGAAGAGATTATTGAGTTTCTAATTGCACACAGTATAGTCCCATTATGTTAGGAAGAATTACAAAATGCCTTAAGTATTGCTTAAAGGAATTGTACTTAAGGACTAAGTTGACAAAGTAAACATGTCCTTTAAGTTGTGTCCTAGCAACAGGAAAGGTGATTAATATACTAAGTTTCTGGCTTTGGAAAGGAAATATTTAGAGTTGACAATACAAGTGTGCCCAAACAAACTTATAACAAGACGTATAGATTAGCTTCTTTTCACAACAGAGATGTAGAAAAACATCTATTCATCTGCTCTGAGTGCTGGCTGCAATGATCTGTCTGTTGCTCACTTCTCCAGGAACATTACTCTCTGCTTTCCAGGCAGATTTGCTTGCTGCAGCTCTTATCCTAGCTTTTACTTGTTCCTCTCATTCTCCTTCTGACGACTGCACCTGTATTATTCACGGTTCTCTAGAAGGACAGAATTATATAACAGCATATCGTTTCATTACAAAAGGGGATTTGTTACAGTGGCTCTTAACTATCAGTGGCCAGAGAGTTCCACAGCGGCCATTTGTAAGCTGGAGATCAGCAGAAATCCTTAGTTTCCTAGTTCAAGAAGCTGGAGGCCTAAGAACAAAAGGGACCAATGAGGCAGCCTCATTCTGAAGTTGAAGACCGGGCTGCTTTCTAGAGAATCCGTGGTGTTGGTACGCAGACAAAGGGTGAGTTCTCCTGTCTCCTGCCCATGGACGATGGCAGCAGCAAGCTCCTTTCCCAGGCCCTGCTCAAGAAGAATCCAGCTGTAGTGTGTATGGGAGCTATTTCTGCTTCTATTCCAGCCGGATTGCTAGCATAGTAAACAGTTCCACCCACATGCAGAGTAATTCCCCCCGCCTAGGTTTTCTGTCACACACTCCAGTCATCTCTGGAAATGTTCTAATAGCCACATCCAGAATTATATTTGCTAATTTTCTAGGCACTTCTCAACCCGGTCCAGTTGATAACCAAGACAAACCACCATACCTCCTCGGAAGACCGACCATCCTGATATTCCTAGGTTTTCCAAATTTTAATTCTGAAACTTTCACATCCTAGCCAGTCTTTAGTCCTCTGAAACCTGGGGTGACTGGTCTACTCACAATGTGTTTCCATTCCAAATCGTAACTGTTTTTCCTGGAAGACTGACACAATGTACTTAGAAATGTAGTAAAATAGACTTTCAGGTAAAGTAAGATAATGCTGTTAAATAATGAGTTCTAACCATATGTTTCTTCTTGCTGTTGTTGCCACGGTGCTTCTCAAACCTAAATCTGCCTATTCCTGAAGTGTTCAGAAAAGAGAGTTCTCATTCACTGTGCACCATAACTCATGAGACTATTTTTATTCATCCATCCACTTTATTAGATTTCATTTTTATGTCTCAACCTATGCTTCAGAGCATAAACAAATTTGAGAAAGAAGTAGCGAATGGAGGCATTTACACACTAAAAGGGAGGTTAGATATGCCAATCAGAGGAACATGAACCTATGCAACAAGACAACAGGAGATGACTGCAAGAGCACAGAAAAGGGTATTGACCAAGGTAACTAGGAGGAATTTGACGAGGAAGTGCTATGTGCATTTGGGAAAGAGATGATTCGGTGACAACCGAGGCAGGACAAGAATATAAGAAAAGATGCAGCCTTTTTAGAAAAAAATAAGGAGCCCTTAAAGACAAGACATGTGAGTAGTAATCTGTGATGATAAGCTGGATCAGTGAGCGTGTGTGAATACTGTATATAGGAAAGCATTTTAGCAACAAAAACCCCAAAATTGTTAGAAGAGTGACAATGCATAGCTAGATCCCCAAAGTGTTTTATTTATACTTATAAGAGAGCAGGCATATTAGTGGAGGCAGAGAAAGCTCTGAATGTGACAGGCCAGTTACAATATCCATGGGACACTTCAGGCATCACATTAGGATAAATGTGGAAGAAATCAATGGCTGCCCCATAAGGTAGCTTGAAGAGAATTCAGAAGAAAGATTCACATAGGATTGAATGCCAGAAAAGGTCTGGAAGACAGAACACAATTTGTAAGTATTTGCTGAATAACCATGACAACTAGAAAGTAAAACAGACAGCAATTACCAGGGTGGTAGACTGTAGTGCCATTAATGATACCAGATGAAGGGGGCCTGTATGATTGCATGTGGCACAAAACTAGGAGAAAAGAGGAGCAAGGGGAGAGGAAAAATTGACGTTTTCTTAGAGATATTTTGGGTCAAATTACTTCATCATAGGACTTCCTTTATAAGTAACATACTAAATTTCACTTAGAGTCAAAAAAATTAATTTGAACACTGTATGGTTTCCCTTGCATGAAAAAATTAATAGGAGAAAAGAAAGAGAGAGAAAATGGTATGTTTCTAAGTATGTTTCTACTGTCAGCTTCGCATTTCACTCCAACGTAGTGTGACAGCTCATGTCTCGGGATTTCCATTTCTTTAGATGTATTGTGGTTTTTATTGTTGCTATGAGAGTGGTCTATTCTGAATAAAAAATAGAACCCATAAATAAGGTTAAGGAAAATTGATGTTTAACATATTGACTTGATACCCACATGTCTTGGTAAATGCTGCTACTACTTATCATTTATTGATTCACTTGTTTTTCATGTTGACATTCATATAATCTAAAAGCAATTTTCCCCCTTTTTGGTGCTTTAAAACATTGCTTCTTTTCATTATTTTCTTAAGCAGAACTTCCAGAAAAATGTTGAACAGTACTAATGGTACTATGCATCTCTGTCTTATTTCTGAATTTTTGATGTTACACCTTCCAATATCTTCCTTGCTGAACATTTTGGGAAAGGTGGTACCCACTTATAGCCTGCGAAGCTCTTTATTTTAAACATTAACAACAAATATTGTTATATTAAAAAGATCAGCAAAGTCTCTCACAGTATTTCAAATTATTCTCTCAGACACAACCTTCTTCGAGTATGGAAATGGAGAAGTTATACAGTAAATAAATACACAAACTAATAAGGTCATACCAGACTAGGAATTCCACTTCCACCAAACTGTTTGCTGACTGTAGTCAAGTTGCTTGTTCAGTCTTAGTTTTGTCATTTGTGAAGTGAGTGAAATCATAATTAACATGGGAAGAGCATGGACAGGAATAAAGAACATTATAGGTAAAGTACTTGGCTCATTTAGCACAAAAGTAATATTCATTAGCTAATATTTATTGTTAATTCTGCAAAAATCTCGAGAGAATTGTTGGTTCATTCTTAATCATCTTTCCTGGAACACAGCTACCTCAGAGTGAGAGGGCAAATTTCTTCATACCAAAAAATAACGATCCTAGAGTATGTATCGAACAAATCATCCTCATCATATTCCCAGAATGCAACTTTGCCTATCACCAAATAGCCACTGTTTTGGTGAACACTCGATTTACCATAACTGGATGACAATACAAATTTCAGCTTTTAGTCTTTTCTTGCCTCTTAATCTTTTCCATAGTATTATTTTACACACAAAATAAACACATGTTCAATATTTCTACTATTCCTCCGAGTCTATTCCCTTGAACTGAGGCTTGTTGTTCATCATGTTCACTTGTTCTCCCTTCCTCTTTTAAAAAGACGATGTGAATTTTCAGAGCTGTATCTTGTTCACACTTCCTTTCACACAATTCTTGTCAATTGGCCCCAAATGTATTTCTCTTTGGCTTATTCAAAGGCCAGGTTTGCTGTGTGTCAAAGTTTAAAAAGCACTAAGCACAATATATGCCTTTTACTAGTTCCTATTTGAGTATATATCTTCACACCCTAAAGGCATTTTCTAAAATTTAAATTAAATTCAGACTTTGTTGGAGAAAGACAGCTTACTATCTGAGGCAAATCTGCTACTTTAAGACTATTAGCATTGGTACATAATCTGTTTCCTTTGTTGATGGTAACTGTATAGTTTCTGTACCAGTGTTCTTAACCCTGTCCCAATAGATATTTCCTTTTAAATATATAACTGTAGTTCTAGTCTCCTAAAGTTAAATTGAGAGCAAATAAAGACTGCCAGTATGAAGAATTTTAATAGTAATGATGGCCACTTTAATGGAGAAAAAAATATATGTTATAATTGAATTATACAAACATTAAGTTTTCAGTCGTGATGATACTGGAATGTAAAGTGAACACATTTGTTCATAACTGTGCTTTATGAGGAGTAACATTACAAGCAAGCTCAATAAAAGGTTGACAACAGAACTAGAGCTGGTAATGAGTTAATAACAGATAAAGCCTTTTTGTGTCTGGTAAGACAAAAAGGGGAAACAGTTATACTACAAGTAGCAGTACCGTTTTAGACCAAAATTGAATATTTTCAGAAATTAGAAACCAGGAAATATCATGTTTTCAGAAATAACTATTAAAGACAATGACCACATCCATGATTCTGGACATCACAGCATAGCACGCAAGAAGCAAAGAAAACAAATCTATCTTGAATTCCAACCACCTGGGAAGACCTGGTTCAGGTTCTAGAACTTTCAAAAGAATCCAAAAGAAAGAAACTATGTTTTAATTGGTTTCTCTGTCACTTTCCTCATCACTCAGACAAAGACCTGAGCCTCACAAATTACTGGGGGGGGGGCTTATTTGGGCTCATGTTTTTCATCTAAAGCACTTGGTTTCTTTTTACTGTCCTTGACTTCTCCAGCCACTTCCTTTGGCCCCAAGCTTAACACGGTTCAAATTAAGCCAAACTTTGAGTTTGTAAATTTTTTCTGCTCTGCTTTTCTGCCTGATTCTCCCTATCCATCTGTCTAAGCAGCCAGGGGTACCCTCGCTGAATATTGCAGTATTTGGAAACTTCTCCATCAAATCAGTTAGCCCGTTACCTCTATTCCCAGTCTTCTGCAAAATCTAGGGACACGGGCAACTGGAATTCTAATACGGTAAAGATAGTAACAATAACAAGTGACAAAATCACTTTGTAAAAGACCTCACACGCATAACATGAAACGTACTCACTTATAACCCAGAAGCTCCACTTGCAGAAGTTTCCTAGGAGAAATAAAACATAGCCAAACTTAATGTCTTATATAATTGTCAAAAATAACTTTAATTATATCCCTCAAAATCTCAGAGTAAGCCATATGCCCTGCAATAGATAATGGACATTTTTATATCCACTTAAATGGGTTACTAACTGGCAAAACAAAAATGAAAACCCCATTAATACCGGTGAATCTCACAAGCATACTGAATGAAAGAAATCAGACATACAGGATTTTAAAGCAGCCAAGCTGATCAATGGGGACAGAAAACAGATCCTGTTTTTCTCTGATCAAGGTGTCAATGAGAGTTACTAAACAGAAAATGCAGAATGCAGATGAAATGAATAAAAATGGAATGAATGAAAATGCAGACTGGACAGTTCTGCATCTTGATTGCATTTACACATGCTTGTTTATTCCCCGTATTAACCGAGCCACACGAATAGATGAATTTTATGACATACACATTTTATTTAAACAAAATTGATTAATCTTTAAATAATAAAATTATTAGTATACTATTATACATTACTCAACCACACTAACAAATTAATCTATCTCGATTTTATATTTAATCTTCCAGTTTATTTTCATTACAGCACATGATTCTAATATAGTTTTTCAAGATTTTAACTAAATTAAATCTCCAGAGTATAAAATGTATAAGCAAATTGTGGTATTTCAGCCAGTGGATTACTTGATAAAGTTTAAAAGAATAAATCTACCACATTCAAATCACGAAGTTGGGTGGGACAATTTATATAAATTCTGAGAGCAGAGAAATCTAATCTTTAATGATAAAAATCAGACCCCAGTGTTCATTGTGAGAATGGGCTAGTAACTGGTAACAGGAAGGAGGGAGGCACTAGAGTATTGGAAATGTTGCCTTTCTTAATGGCTATCTGTTAATTGAATTGCATAAATGTAAAACATCATTAAACTGTATTTTTAATGTTGGTGGATTTTATGTCTCCATGAATTTAGAATAGAAATAAAAACAATAAAAGCAACAACATAACTAAAATAATTATGTAGCCATCTCCCTCTTCTGTTTTTCTTTGTTTAGAAATAAAAACAATAAAAGCAACAACATAACTAAAATAATTATGTAGCCATCTCCCTCTTCTTCTGTTTTTCTTTGAGAATTTTGCTTTGATTTGTTTAGTCTCCTTAAAACTGCTTTCCAAGATAAAGATTACCATTGTGTTTATGGTTCCCTACACTTATCTGATGGCTTGTTTGCTTGTCATTTTAAATTGATACCAACAAAGCCTAAGTACCAGTTTTTAAATAGCCCCTCCAACAGTTTTTAAATAGCAAATATTGTTAAATTGTTTTCCCCAATCTAAAGGTCGTGTGTTCTAGTTCTTGTGATACGTAGATGCAGCTTGGTGGGCAGGGTTTGCACTTACTGTCACAGATTTTTATAGTCATGGTAAAATTCCTGAGACTAAAAGCTTTCTCAGTGTAGCTTGGAACAATGTCTGATTAACCCATATTCTTATAAGCTTTAAAACTCGTACTTTTCAAGTAGAGAAAAGTGACACCTAGATAAATGCTCCTTTTTACTGTTGGAGAAAGCCTAAGTGCCTTTTTGCAGCTTTTGCCTCTGGAGGAAAAAAGGGCTTTCGAGTGACTCTGACAGAGTTCTTATGAGATGTGCTGATTGCCCTCTGCTCTGAGCACCAACCCAGAATGTTGTTCATGAAAGAAGCACCTATTGCCAGTACAGCCAGATGTCGTGGCCTCTACCAAGTCCTTTCTTTGAGCTTCAAGTTAGTCACCCTAGCTTTGATAGGAAGTCCTGAAATAGAAATAATGTATAAATAATTGTGTGCCGATCATATGCTCTAAAATGTTATGGTGAAGTAAGAAAAGACCTTTCATTCTCTAATTATATATGTATGTGTACTTCTCACTTAGAGCTTCATGTCTTACACATCAAGAGGTATAATCTATGTGTGATTTCTGGGGAGATTTTAAGAAATCATGCTAAAACCATGTCCTTCGATGTATTTAAATATCACCATATGTGGGAACTATGAGCAAAGATTTGTGGTACTGTGTAAGAGAATGTTTTTGACATTTTCTAGTCTTCTGAGATTTACTTCATATTATGAAACACACTTTACTATGTTTTTCAATATGGTATGTTTGCCATGATATGGAAAGTAGGATATAGTAAGAGGAAAAAGTGAATGTTATATTTTTATTTGCCCTTATTTCCTGAAAAATGATAGCATTTATAGACAAAATTCAGAATAATTGGATGCCATAAAACACCATAGATTGCAAAAATGACTATCATACCTCAATGAACCAAAAAGGGGCCAGAACAATAGACATGCTTTGTACACATCAGTGGGTGCAATATATATTTTGCAGAAATTTAAAGAGGTTCACATTCCTTTTCTTCTTTTCCCTCTCCTTTTTTAATATAAACTGAATTTTTGTTGGTACTTTTTAGATACACAATATAGTTATATTCATCATCAGTATCTTGAACCTTTACATGACATATCTTGTTTTTTATTTTTTCCCCATTTCCCTAGCCTCCCTTCTCCTGTTTAATGATTAGTCTGATAATAAAAGAATCTCACTGTTACCACTGCAAAGAACTTGAGGATTAATATGTGTTATCAAGAAAGGTAACCATTCGCTTTATTCTTTTTAATTTAAAATGTATTTGGGGTCTAGAAATTGAAGTAGGAGGATCTTCTGTCTCCTCTGGAGCATTGGAATAAGCTGTTCTCTGACTAGGACGTGCTTTACTTTCTTAATACCTTGGCCTGACTCCCTGTTCCTCTCACTCTAAGGAAAGTGGTAGCTCCTGCTGGGGCTCAGTTTTGGTTGACTTACAATCCCATTTTTGTCTTCTTGGCTCTTCTTACATATTTGCAATGAATATCCCCATGTTACATTCCCCCTACTGTGTCAGTTGGCATGGAATTTGTTTTGTTGGCAGTGTCTGATACCTATATTGCATTTTCCTCATAGGTAGTATCAATCTCATTTTTATATAATTTTTAATCTCTTTTCCATTTAAGCTAAATTGCAGAAAAACAGAATTATTTTGGACCTTTTCCATTTTATATTTCCAGCCCTTAGCACAGGCCTCGGCTTATAGACAATTGCTGAAAAAAGGCAGCAAGGAAGAAAGAAATAAGATATAGTAAGAAGATAGAAAGGAAGGAATTTCTAAGGTTTTTTTTTTCCTCAATACACAGTATACTTACGTCTGTAATTCAGGAAAAAAAATATGCATTCCCTTTCAAAGAAAAAGAACTGAGCTTCAGGCTTAGCCATGGAAATGACAGAGTAGATACTGTGATAAAATTAAAGTTCAGATTAAAAAGGCAAAGTCAAAAACGTAAGTTTCTGCCTATATTAATTAATCAAGTGCTACAAATGTATATTTTTGTGAATTATGTAAAAAATAATTACCCAGATTTCAAACGTGTGCCTTTTTTCTTTTTAAGTCGTATAATTTACAACTTGAGTGCTTTGGGTTCTTTGCATATTTTGTGCTTGTTGTTCGGGAGGCAATGGTATTTTGGTCTCTCTGTCCAAGGAAACTCCAAGCTCAGCTTCTGCCGTAGCTCACCTTTCGCTACCTGATCTTTACAGCAGCTGTTGAAACGTTTTCAGCTATCTCCATCCTTCCCAGGATCTCCTGAAGCACACTTCCAAGGCCTTGTACAAACTCGGAATTAGGAACTGAGCTCACGGGAAGACAGGCTACCATGTTCAACACATCGGACCAGTGCCAATGAGTTGGAGTAACTCGTTCTCATGGGGCCGTGATGAAATGGTTAACTCTGGATCCCACACAGCTTGGATCACCAACTTCCTGAATGTTGCAGAGACAATAGTTTCCTATCTGAGCCCCATTCTACCTTAAGATCTGCTTTGTAAAAATAGAAACAAATTAAATGGAACAGAGTTTATTTGAGCAAAGGGCAAAGATTCATGATTTAGGCAACACTCAGAATGTGAGGAATCCAGAGGGTTCCACCCTGCACCGTGACAAGTGCGATTTTACGGGCTGACCCTAGAAGGAACCTAGTAGAGGAACCAACTTACTAGACCTGGAGACATTTGCTGACTCCCTGTGGTTGGATGTCCTAGACTGTCTGTGACTGACTGAAATCCAGTTGTTGTACTACAACGTACTCTTACGTACGTTTCAATTTGTTTATAGTCTAAATGACATTGCATCTGTTACCTTGGAATTCAGGGGAGAGGAAACGCCCCAGGCTAATAGCCTCCTACTTCTTTAGTTTCACAGATATGAAAGTGGAACTTGGAATCTGCTTCTTCCATCCTACCAGTGGTTTTTAACTTCCAGGTTCCCTGCACTAAATTTATTTTCTCTTATGCAGAACTGAACCATGTCTGTGTGGAATAGCTTCATTGTTATCCCAACACTCTAAAAGGAAATTAAATTTTATGTTCACCTTCAATAGGGAGAAATGAAGGCATGTTTGAAATAACGTATAAACGTAAGATTCCAGTTGTCTTTTTTTTTTAATGTGAGAGGTACTGGTTGGGGCAGTATTTGTCCAAAAAAGACTTGAATGCTGCCCAGTCATTCACCTCTGCATTAATAATGAAGAGTGCAGAATAGCAGAACAGTTCTTGCTCTTGACCTACTACTGTTTATAAAGGAATTTATCTACATATACAAGTGGGTCCCATCTTAGAGACTGTTACTTAGATTCTTAGAGTCTTAAAAAAAAATCACCCAATTAAGTGATGCCAAATCGCAACTGGCAATTTATGCTGCCTTTGCCATCCAAACCTTTATCCGGATCCCTTGACCTGCAGCTCTAAAATGGTCGCCTTCAGAAATAATTATGAGGCTGGTGTGCAAGGAAAGCCTGTAGTCTCGCAAAACGTGTGAGAAGGAAGGACAGAGGGCAAGCCGGGCAGCAGTGGCAGGCTCCAGTCGGAGTCACATGCAGGAGGCCAACTTCATCCGACTTTGCCTGAACACAAGACGGGGGGCTGGAACAAGGCAGGAGCTCCAGGTCGTTGTGCAAAGCCGTGAGGACCTCGCTCCCGTGGTTAGTTCCTGTTCTCGTAGCAGCGGGAGACAGAAAAATGAAGAGCAACACCCCCAGGTGTCCTTTCCGGAATTTTATGCGGGGGACAGCCACTGAAAAGCTACCTCCAACAGAAAAGAAGCGGGAAGACTGCAGCGAGCCTTTTCGTGCTAAGCATACCTCGGATGAAAGGCAAAGTAGTTTCGCTCCTCCCTCGTCTCCGTTTGCTGTGCCTCTGTCTTAACCGTATTTTCTTGCTAGTTATTCTGCGGTTAGTTTTAATATCCATCCACTCGCTGGCTTTTCCCATCTCCTCCTTTATCTGTTCATCACTAACTATTGAATTCTCGCTTTTGAACCAAAGGATTATTCCGCATCCACCTGACTGCTCTCCACACTACTCACTGCGTGGATTTATTTTTGTTTTTTAGTCTTTATCCTTAATTATGTTTTATTTGCATCATGCTTATTGCTATATTAGCCATGATTTTAAAAAAAACATGTTTTTTTGACCGATACAATAGCTGATGAGGAAGTTTTCAAAGATAAGAAAAAGGACTCTTGAGTTTCATTTAGGATGGGGTATTTTGGAACGTAAAATGTCCTTAGCGATGTACACAACAATAATTTATGGTTTTATGAGTTTCAACAAGTGACTGTACTCCAAAGCCTTAGTCTGAGTTGTTCTCCTTGTGCTAGGAAACAGATAACTCCTGTGTGAGCTTTTTTTGGTAGCTTTGTTATGCGGTCCTGGGATACTTTTTAGCTGGATCTAGAGGTATGTGAGTCTTGTTAGTCACTGGTCAATGCAAAAGAAAATCGGATTTATCAAAACCAGAATTAAGTTCAGTGACTCATAAATGAGGATTTTTGTATCATTAGTTCATAAACAATACAGTTACTGTTTTTCCACAGGAAGTTCGTCCAAAATAAAAATGTGCATATCAATCCATTTGTAATAAACCAAGATGCACTTATTTACTTATATTTGCTGCTTCTGGCTTTTGTTGTTGTTGTTGTTGTTGTTGTTATTGTTTTGGGTTTTTTCAGACAGATCACTGCGTGGATTTATTTTTGTTTTTTAGTCTTTATCCTTAATTATGTTTTATTTGCATCATGCTTATTGCTATATTAGCCATGATTAAAAAAAAAAAAACATGTTTTTTTGACCGATACATTAGCTGATGAGGAAGTTTTCAAAGATAAGAAAAAGGACTCTTGAGTTTCATTCAGGATGGGGTATTTTGGAACGTAAAATGTCCTTAGCGATGTACACAACAATAATTTATGGTTTTATGAGTTTCAACAAGTGACTGTATTCCAAAGCCTTAGTCTGAGTTGTTCTCCTTGTGCTAGGAAACAGATAACTCCTGTGTGAGCTTTTTTTGGTAGCTTTGTTATGCGGTCCTGGGAAACTTTTTAGCCGGATCTAGAGGTATGTGAGTCTTGTTAGTCACTGGTCAATGCAAAAGAATATCGGGTTTATCAAAACCAGAATTAAGTTCAGTGACTCATAAATGAGGTTTTTTGTATCATTAGTTCATAAACAATACAGTTACTGTTTTTCCACAGGAAGTTCGTCCAAAATAAAAATGTGCATATCAATCCATTTGTAATAAACCAAGATGCACTTATTTACTTATATTTGCTGCTTCTGGTTTTTGTTGTTGTTGTTGTTGTTGTTGTTATTGTTTTGGGTTTTTTCAGACAGGGTCTCACTATGTAGTTGAGACTGGCCTGGAACTCACTCTGTAGCTCAGGCTGGTCTCAAACTCACAAGGATCCTCCTGCCTCAGCCTCCCAAGTGTTGGGATTACAGGCGTGCACCACCACTCCTGCTTCTGCTTCTGTTTTAATAGCTGAAACATACAATATTCTGAAGCTTAATAAAATGTATCAACTTCGCTACTTTCTCCAAACAATTCCAGAATTGATAAGCATTGAAAGAAAAAGATAGGAAGAAAGTTAATTTACACCGTGATGGCCAGGTTTTTAACCATAAAGCCAAGTAAAGGCCCTCTCTCTTAACTAAATAATGGTTTCAGAAGTACAGAAATCCAAAAAGGCAGAGAAAAATAGAAAATGTAACAAAATTGATACTTTTAAAATATAAACTTAAGAAACCAGCTAGCTGGTAACTTGGCAGCTGAACGTAGTAAAATCCAAATGTACCTTTCTACACAAAGGGCTGATTTTCAGCTTTCCCCACAGCACACCCTTGTTACCATAGAAATATCTGTGGTTCCTGCATAAATTTACAATTCCTTTAAGGATTTCAAATCTATTACATTCCCACTTTAAGAAGAAATACAAGTAACCTTTTCATGTAACGAATCAGTATCATTTAAAACATTTAAGCAAATTAATGAAATATCACGTATAAATACACCATGATTACTCTTACAGAACTTTTCATAAAGTAAAAATTAAATGCAGGTAAATTTCTATTGCACTATTAGGGATTGAACAAACCCTGAGGATTTTTACTGAGCCCAGCCCCAACCCCTTTTAATTTTTTTTACTTTTTTCCTCTATTTTATTTTTTAAATTTTGAGATAAAGTCTCTCTGACTTGCTAAGTTGCCCAGGCTGTGTTGGAACTTGCAATCTTCCTGCCTCAGCTTAGCAGAGTGCTGGGATTACAGGTAATCATGGCCTGCTCAGGCTGATTTCCTAATGCATGTAATTATTATATAAAAAATCATCAAATACTACGAAATTCAGGACCTAATATAAGACTAACTAAACATAGAATAAGTTGAATTTTCCAATTCTCTATTTTTCTTTGAAAAAAGTGTGATGAATATTAAGACAGATGATACATAGATTATGTACAATTGTACAATAATATTTTAAATAGCTATGTCTGTTTTTATAAATGTATTCATCTCAGTAGAAAATTTGCCATTATTTAATGATAGGTTTGTGGTATAAAATTATATTGTAAAAGTGACATGACAGTACATCCTCTAAAACTCAGAGGGAAACCCAGATATACTTTAAATATAATTTCTCAGCTTTATGAATTATAGAAGCACAAGGTAATTACCCCTCAGAATTCAGGTGAATGAATGAACAGAATTTGGGTCTGCTTAGTAAAATTACACTAGGGGAATTAGCATCATTCTTTGTTTCCCTTGCTAACTAATATTGACATAAAGAAGTAATTTTGAAATAATCACTTTGCACACTTTTTTCCATTAATGTGCTATTTAAAATGTATGAGCACAGACTCTTTAAGTATTACTTTCTGTAACCAAGAAGGCTATAAACTGTGTCTCCTGGTGGAGATATGTTCTGGCTACACATAACTTTTCAATTTTTATTTCTTTATAAAAGACATATAATTAAAGGGGTATTAATTCTTTCTGATTTTTTTAATAGCTCCCATTTGCAGCACATAATGATCACATTCACTGTGAGTGGTTGGTCCTTGTACATAACACATCTTCATTCTTTTTACCTCTTCGGTCCCTCTCCCCCAGCCCCATCTCTTGGTGCCCTTCCCTTTGGAAAAGATCTGTCTCCCTATTTCGTATCATCTCTCTTTTATTTTGCTCTTTATGTAGATTCTGGGTTTCTCATATGATGGATGCCACGTGGTATGGAAGCTGTGTGTCTGATTCATTTCACTCAGCAATCACAGTCTCAAAGAGCATCCATCTCCCTGCGGGTGCCACAGGTCGATCCTTCTCTCCGGCAGAACGATACTGAAAAATGGTAATGTTGCCTTTCGGCATTAACTGCTTTCTTCAGTGTTTTATATTGAAACATTCTGACATTCCAGAAAAGGTATAAAACTGAAACCAAAACAGAGCTGCAATGCATTCATTAGATTGAAAAAGTTTACCTCTGATTAATCTTATTACTTAATTTGAGGTCCATATTCAATTTTTTTTCAGCTTTAATTGAGTTTATTGGTACATTGTAGGGATTCAGTACAGTTACATTCATTGTTGGGATCATGTACCTCTACATGGCAAGTCTTGATGTCAATAATGTCCTTTAAACCTGAGTTATTTTTAATAATTGTGATGATCCAAAAATCTAATCGGCATCCGTGTTTTAGTTGTCACGTTACATTGTTAGAGTTGATCTTTTTATACTATAAATTTATAAATTATGACTATAAATTTATGGTTACAAAGCAATATTATGATTTATTGATACAATGTGAATAAGTATACCAAGGTGCTTAACATATTGAACCCAAACACAATATTTTTGTAATTTACAGTGATCTATTAGTATTTTCACTATGCTGAGTAATAGAATTCAAAAGGGAATTTTAAAAAGAAAGAAATTTATTTCCCTGTCTCAAATTTTATACTTTCAGCCATCCTTACTACCACCGCATCCTTAGCTCATGGCTTCTGAAAGCACATTCTAGTCTTTGCTTCTATGTGTCCATTATTTTAGATTCCACACATACTGGAAACACGTGCCATTTTCTTTCCTTGTCTGGCTTATTTCATTTGAAGCATAATGTTGTCTAAATCCCTCTATGTTAGTGTCAAGTGACAGGATTCCTTTCCCCTAAAGGCTGAATATGTATATGTGTACACCAGGTTTTCTCTAACCTCTCTGTTACTATGGACACTTGGGTTGATAAAAGTGTCCATGTGACCTGGTCATTACAGATGGCACTGTAATTACAAGGAGGATGTAGTCAACTCCCCCACAAGCTGATAAGACCTTTGGGAATAATCTCAGATGGGGAAATGTGGGATCACTGTGCTTCCATTTTTAGATTCTCCATACTGTCACCCATAACTTATATTCTCGCCAACAGTGAGGATATATCCCTTTTTTATCTATCCCCTTACCACTGTTTATGATTTTTCATCTTTTTGATTAAAAAAAAACAAAACAAAACATTCTGACCAATATAATGTTGAGATGATATCCCTTTGAATGTTTCTGTTACAGTTTTCTGCACCTTCCTGCAAATATCTGTCCTCCTATTTGTTTAATCAGAGACTCGAGAACAACTGGCGCATTGTATCATCGAATGACACTGAGTGAAAGAATAATGAATTCTGCTGAATTCACCTTCGATTTATATCCAAAAGTTCGATATAACTTCCCCCAGCATTCGTCATCCAAGCCACTGGTTTGCTCTGGTTAAGGAGGAAGCCTGCCAGCGGCTGTGACCCAATACATCCTCAGCACCTGGGAACTAAGTCCCAATGTGCATTCTGATGATTCCTTTATCATATACGGAAGCCATGTCCCCTCCTTGCTCGGAACTCACAAGTAAGTTTGCCTTCATTTAAAATGAGGGAGAAAATTGCATTTATTTAAAATAAAATAGTAAAATGCATGTTAAATACTTCCAAGCTCTTTTTCACAATTTCTTATCTCATCTTCTTCAAGTCACTGGCTCCTCGTGTGTTCTCAGTGAGATCTTTCTTACAGACCCTATTTGAAATGATAAACTTTCCCTCACTTGAAAGTAATATGGCCAGAGCAGTTTCAGCTTTTTCTATCCTCTTCTTTCTTTGTTTTCCCATAAAACATACTACCTCTTGGTATTTCATGTTTTACTCATATTTGTAATGCAAACTTCCTGAAAACAGGAAGTTCTTTGTTCGATTTGGTTGATCGCTGTACTGTCCGTGTCGACGCCTGTTATAGTGAGCAAGTATCTATTCTGCAAATATATTATCAGATATTTTATTGAATATTTATTGAATTTTATTATTGAATATTTTGCAAATATATTATTGAATTTTTAAGAAATACATTGCTTGTTGTGCTGGGCCTCATAAACAGTAGTTAAACATTCTACAGTTGAGTTACACTCCCATCCTGTGACTGCATTTTTATTCCACCTCCTTCGCTTCTCTAAACCAAATGTTAACTCAAGGGAAAACACTCTTAACATTGTCCTCTGATCTATTTCACTTGTAATCCTCTGCCATGCCAATTTCTTTCTGTATTTGTGCATATTCTGCATTTAGCTTAAATCCCCAACTCAGTTTTAACTCTTTAATCCATTAGTCTTGTATAAACATTCATAGGGTCTTAAATCAATGAAATTTGAATTGTTCGGGAAAAACATATTACTATGTTTGGGCCTGAATAAATCAGGTGAGTCCCTCAGAAGAGGAATCAAGTAGTCCATGAAAGAAGAGACCCACGCAACAAAAACTCTATCATTCCATGGGATGAAAAGACCAAAATGCTGGAATAATTGAATGTTTTCTGATTGTACATCTTCCACATTTTTCTAATTTCCTTCCTGATCTCTTTCATCATACTTTGAAGTACAGGCGAGACTGTGTAGGATGAAGGTAATAGGTTTGAAGATGGTCTTCCCCTTAGAGTTACTCAGACTGTAGAGTCAGCATGATTCATGGCGTGCGTGCAGAAAAAGGATGGAGGATTCTTGAAATTC
The DNA here is from genome assembly GCF_012274545.1 of Fukomys damarensis. Lineage (NCBI taxonomy): Eukaryota > Metazoa > Chordata > Mammalia > Rodentia > Bathyergidae > Fukomys > Fukomys damarensis. The sequence continues at coordinate 9,820,528 of NW_022900917.1, read as the reverse complement.
TTTGTTATCCCTAATTTGCATAGGAATAAAAATATTGTAATGCTCAGGACACCTGGAAAGCTGTGTATCAAAAGTTTCAGAAATGAGTTCTTGTTGAAAGGAAGATGTACTAATCAGTGCTATGGAAACAGGTGGTATAAAATAAACTGTGGAAGGAGACAAGGCAGTGAGTTGCTGATACGCCATGCGGTAGAGCAAATGTGAAGGGACCATCACACTGAAGTGGACAAGCCTTGGAGTCATGTTTCATTTTTCAAGCTACATTTTACTTATTTCACACTTTACTCTGGATTTTCTACTAAAGTCAGGTAGATCAATAAGACAGTTATATTCTTTGTAAACTTTTTTCTTACATAGAATGCAATTCCTACTAACTCACAAATCACAATTAGAATTTAGTTTTGGAAGAAACATTAGCCGGGCAAAAATAAAAGGTTAGATTTTGTGCCATTTTGACACAGAAACTAAGGAATTAAATGATTACAACCAAATGTATTTACACATATATCAGACATAGTAATGCTGTATATATGCACATCATATATATAGAATCTGCCAAAAATGTGTATATCAGAAAAAAGAAAAACTTGTATAAATATTTTAATACTAAATTATTGAGACATAATGAAATTAGTACAAGTTAACTTTGGCCTCTACACTTACAAGAGATGCTCAAAGTGGTGGCCATTACCTTCCAGACATTTATTACTACGGCAAATTGCCAAAGTGTTTGTACATGTTGGTATATTATATACATGTATTATTGCTGATTGGCTGATATTCTTGGTAAATTGTGACATTCCATAAGGTTATGCATTGAATGCATTATTGTCTTTTCCTTCCTTCCAAACACACTAGAGTCCATATTTCTCAGACAAGTTTCACACAGTTGCTTTGTGTAAACAGTTCTAGTCACTACAATATGGTTAGTAGTGATATACATTATTTCCAATCCTGTCTCTAAAATCTATGCACTATTTTCTATGCTGCTCCTTTGCCCACAGGCTTACCAATAGCGAAGGATACATCTTCGAAGTCTGACTACCCAGGGAACAGTGAAAAGAAAAGATAGAAGAGAAGAGCAAAGACTTCTAAAATTGCATTTCAGAAGGGAGCCTTCCCGGAATATCAACCTCAGCAACATCACATCAGACTGTTCCATCACATGGAAACTTGCATGTATATGTGCATACAGCCTATCTTCCCTAGGTTTGTTATATGCAGAAGAAACCAATTGTGGTTTGAAAATATTTGAAAAAATGCACCCATATGAATATGCACAAGCTCTTAGTGTTATTCATCAAACAATACAGTAGAGCCACTATTTATACTTCACTTGGGGTTATTAGTGACTTAGACCTGATTTAATGTACATGGAAGGATTTGGGGGGTCATGTGAACTGCCAAGTCATTTTATTCGAACACTGTGAGCTTCTGTGGGTTCTGGTGTCCACAAAGTACTAGAACCAAGCCCGAGTGGGTGCTGAGAGGTCACTGTGAAAATATCAGGAACCTCCCCTTATCCACAGGTTTGCTTTCTGCAGTTTCATTTCAACAAGGCCCGTGGACGGCGGAAAGAAGAACCAGATGGGATGGTGTGCACCTGTTATCCTGGCCTCCAAGAAGCTGAGAGAAAACTGCAAGGCAGATCCCAGCCTGGGTAACTTAGCTACTAAGGAGACCACGTCTCAAAATAAAATAGAAAAAATAAAGAAGAGCTGGGGACTAAGCTCAGGGAAAGGGTTCTGGGCTCTGTCCTTAGTACCTCAAAGTAAACAAACAAATAAATAATAGAAAATAAAAATTCAAAAAATAATAATTCATAATCTTAAAGAGGACACTTATTCTGAGAAATGAGATAAAATCTGACACTGTCTCACTCTGCCTCTCTCCGACATGAGTAATTCTGTCCAGTGTATCCACCCTGGATAAATTACCCTACAGTCAGTCACTTAACAGCTGTCTCCATGTTTTCCCCCGTAACTGTTATGATATTGCAGAGCTTACATTCAAGTAAATCCTTTTTAACGTAAAAATGAACCTCAAAGTACAGTAGCAATGAAACTGACAATTTGGATATGCCAAAAAGAATCTAGAACATGCTTCCTTTGAGTGGATAAGCCGGCAAAATTATACGCAGAGAGAAATAGCGAGAGAGACAGAGAGAAAGAGAGAGAGTGAATATTGACATAGCTTTTATTACAATGTGTTACTATAATTTTCTATTTGTTAATTTTTGCTAATATCTTCCTTTGTTTAATGTATACCCTGAATTTTATCATAAATATGCATATATGGAAAAGTATATATAAGATTTGATACTATCCTTAGTTTCAAGCATCCACTGAGAGGGGTGCTTGAGGTGTATCCCTATGGATAGGAGGGACTAGTGTGCAAATTTTGTATAACATAACATATGTAATAGTAATACAAACTGTGTAATAGGTACTGTGTAATGTATATTATATGTATATGATATATATGTATATATATATTATATATATATATGTATATGTACAGCATGTCACTCACACACATATCTGCATACTATTTTTTATAGAAAAATCATTGAAATTTCAGCCTGGAAATAATTTGGAGAAAAGATAGAGATTATCACTTTGAAGTAGTACTTTCTCACAACACTGACATCAGATTCTGGAAAACAACAACAGAGAAAGGTGACTGAAATATTACCGACAGTAATTTAGGAGTTAGATTACGGAAACAAGTCTCTGTTAACTAGATGAAAAATCACAGAATCTGAATAATGTATACTAATCTTTATGTGCAATACATTAATTAAGGCAGAAGTCGATTATATGATAGAATGGGCCCATTTAAGTGCAGATATGAAAGATTTCAGACATTTTCAATTTGGTAGGGCTGGAGAAACCAGTATCTCTTTGTGCGTAGATATTAAAAAGTAACTTTACTATACTTTATGAAGCTGAATAAAGCCATCTCAACTGAATGAAGTAGGAAACTGACCCAGGAGGGGTCAGACTCAGAGAGGGGTCTTCTCGATCATTACCGTAGAAAGCCTCAAGGTACCTGCGATTAACTTCTAAGACCACGAATGAGAGTTGGCAGAGAAAAGTTTCTGGATTTAGAGCCTTGGAAGATCTTAAAAAGAACTTTTGGTGTGGTAACTAGAAAAAGGCAGGACCAAAAGCAAACAGACTGGAAGCCAAGTTTAAGTGAATCATAGTTTTAAGAAATGTGTGCCTGGATTAAGAAAGCTTGTAAATTTTCTGGTTGAAAAATAACTTAGATCTGAAGCTTTCTGTTGGTAGTAAGTAGCAGGCTTTGAAGATTCCATGGCCCTGAGGTGACAATGTCCACTGACCCATACTCACACACACAAACACACAGACTCCTGCCTGCATACAAGCACACCTGAATGTTCACACAACATGGCCAAGATGATGGATGAGCAGAAATGCTCAGAAAGCCATTTTAGAGCAATGGACTGAAGTACAACTTCTATTATCTGAATCAAAACCCTTTTAGAGGACATCTCCAGGCCCGAGATGTGAAGCCTTCTTGATTTATTCCCAGTCATGTTTCAGAAGTACTATGAACTAAAATCTGTAATGGATCTTGCAGTCATAATTTTCCAAAAAATGTTTTATTGTGATAAACCTGTCCATACCTCCCTACTGCGAATTAGTTCTCAGCAGTGTAGGAAGGACATGGGCAGATAACTTATGTCTCAAGTTTTTAGATTGCTTGACAAAGAACTAAATGTGAACTTAGTATAGAGGGTTGTACAAAACCCCCCAAACTTCAACTTTGAGTTGGATGTGGTATGTACTTGAGACTTTGGTTGTCTTCTTTAGAAAGATTATGCCTTTATTCAGTGTTTGGTGAAAGAAGTCATATGACTTATAAAAGACAACAGGAAGAGAAAAAATTATAACTTCCCAATTTTGTTTTTATCCTTAGAGCATAAGAAGACTGCATTTTAGAAGTATTTCTTTTATTAAGTTTTTAAAAATGATTTTATTAGTATTGATTAGTATTCATATGTGGTACTTAATGAATACATTCATTGCGGGTAACTGGTAGTTATGCATGACACATCTTCACGTTTTATGCATCTCCTTACACCCTCCATCCCTCGGTCCCTTTCCCATTTGCAAAATAGCTGCTGCCCCGTTATTCATTTGATGATAGACATGGCTGGATGATTAAAGGAGGAAGTTAAATCGACCGGGTCCTGCAATCATTCTTCCAAAATCTCTTACATCCCTTCATATTTCAAAGCAAATAATTCCGGATGAGGAGAGTCATGCAGACGCAGAAGCCTGGGCACCATAGTCCATTGCTTTGAGAGAGCTCAGCGTGAGAGCAGCAGCACCAGCAACACCGCCTTCAGCCATTTGTGCTTGAGAGAAATAAATGTGTTAACCTATGCAATCAGATAGCTGTTTATTAAAGCAGAAACGTCTTTATCATGACTATTTATTTATGTATGAATCATAATTTCTCATTGTTGTTTTACTCTTGGCCTCCTTACTTCCAGCAACCTGCTCTGGTTAAAAGGCTCAGTCCCAGGACTAGAAGTCCCTGCTCCTCCAGCCTGTAGGTGTCTACAGTACTTCTCCTTCTTTGCCAAGAAGTCTCTTATGTCCCATAATGGCAAACCATTCTTGCCCAAGTCATAATTTTTCACACCTTAGTTCTTTATCTGTATTCATAGCTTCAATTCTGGACCTTGAATGAATGTGATTTGTTTTCTTCTGCTTCTTGGTTACTTTTGTAACTTTCTGGATTACAACTTATAAAAAGTATGTCCCAAACCTCCTATGGTTTCCCAGTACTCAGAATTGCTTAACATTCTTTACTTGCTCCGTCCCCAATCTGTCCCCATTCTCCCTTGCCGTATCATTTTCCAACATTTCACTGTGATTTTTAAGGAAATTGTTTTCTCCTCTTCACCCTCATTAGAAGCCAAACTTCTGCTCCTTTACACTGAGCACTGAGATTGCGAAGTACAGATACTGGCCACTTTTGATCATTCTACCCTTGAACTTAATTTGTACTGTGTTACTTTCTCATTTTTTCTCAGCAATAGCTCTTACTGCTCTGCAGTAAGTTTCTTCTCTTCCCAATCTCTTGGTTTTTTGGTTCTTCTTCTTCTTTTTTTTTTTTTTTAACTTTTGGCTTCCTTTCCATTGTCTCATGTTCAGTAGGTTTGCTTGTGGTGATATCTAGTGAATTTTTGCACATTTCTAGCTCTACCAGAGAACACATGATAGGGTTGCACTTGACCTTCACAGAACCTGTGGGCCAGGAGGCTCAGAATAGAAGTTTGAGTGAAGTTAGCCTTTTAGAGATGAGCATTTTATTGTCTGACACTAATTTTCTTTTGGCAGAAAACAAACAAACAAACCCAGAAATCACAAAGTAGTAGCTACACCAGGCTGCATACCTGAGATCCCGGGTGGCGTTATTATTTTAGTACAGTTTAACCTGTCTTACTACAATTCTGGGCTGTGAATTTTTTATTAACCATTTATGAACATTAGCCTAACAAACTACCTCCCTTTGTTATTCTTTTCAAATGATTAAAAATTAATGTAGAACTTTATTTCCCCACTCCCATTCACTTTTCAATTTAGCTCTCTCTGACATTTTTCTGTTCAGTCATGAGATTCTGTTAACAAGTAGGAAGGAAGCTGTTCTAGACTCTGAAATACATACATCTACTAAGTCAATTTGTTCTAAAAATTGGTTCAGTTCTGTCATTTTATTGTTGATTTTTTTGTCTAGATCAATTGTCTATTTGTGTCACTGGAGTATTGAGGTCCCCCACTACAATTGTATTAGTGCTTATTTTCATTTTTCATATCCACTAATATTTGCTTGGGGGCATTAGTATTTGGTGCATGGATATTTATGATTGCCTTTTCTTCCTCTTGTACTATTCCTTTTACAAGGATGTAGTGGCCTTCTTTGTCTCTCTTAATTAGTTTTGGTTTGAAATTTATTCTGTCTGCCAATAAGACAGCTACCCCTGATTTTTCTTTTTTCTGGGCTGCTGTCACATGGAGAACTGTTTTCCATCCATTTACTCTCAGTCTATGAACTTTTTGTGGATTAAGTGGGTTTCTTGTATACAGCATATTATTGGATTTTGCTTCTTAGTCCAATCTGCCATCCTGTTTCTTTTGATTGGTGAATTGAGGCCATTAACTTTGATGGTTATAACTGTTATGTATTGGCTTTTCATTGTCATGTTATTTTCCTGTTGTTGGTTCTGTGCAGATCTAAGCTAATTAGTCTCAGCAAGCCAGCAACAGTCCCCTGAGGTTCAGGCTGATTTCTGGCTGCAAGGCTCAAGTTGAGATCTGTGACCGCCTGTTGCACTGAACGCTGAAAGGTTCTACTTCATGTTCCAGCTGTCTTCCCCCTGAAGTCAGACCAGGTTCCTATGTGAGGTGCTGGTTCCTCTGACTTACCAACTATGGTGGTGTGGTGTGCCTTTATCACAGAGATTTCTTTCACTTTTCCAGTGGACTTCAATTTTCATCTATGAGCCTTAGGTAGGCCTTCTTTGTCTTGTTTGGGGTGCGTGGGCAAGGAAGGCAGGCCACATACACCAAAAACACCACTGTGTTGGCTCCCTAGCGGCTGGGCTCCTCTGTGGTGCTGAGTTACAGGGGTGGGCACACTGGAGGGTCACCAGTGGCTCCAATTCACATCTTTAATGTGAATTCATTTTGAGGTATTTGTAAGAGGTTTATTGAAAGGAATTAAAATGATCATGTTTTGTAAGAACATCAAGCACTAAATTTAAGATAGTGTAGGGCAAACTAGAATGAAAATTATTAGAAGTAAAAATTACAAATAAAAATGATGAATGAAGAAGCAAATAGACAAATGGAAAGATTTCAGTTGTAGTCTCACAGGAAATATGAAATATTATATCTCCCAACCTGTTCAGTGTATGATATGCTGAGTTCTTGTTATCTAGAAATTGAAGAATGAGTCCTATGAATGACAAAGGTTAAAAATAGGAATTTATTTATTGATAGAAAAGCTCCTGAGGGGCAGGAGGGGGACCCAAGTGGGTTGCCTGGGGACCCCGTTTGACCGAGAAGTTTTCTAGGGTGAAAAGCACATGGGAACAACATGGGCCACAGCAATGAGCATCCAATAAGGTTATAAGTATAGTAAGTAATGGTGGTCCAATTGGGCAGCAAGTCACATAGCAAGTGTGGATGGAAAGAACAAGGGTTCTCCTAGGAGGCAATGGGTCCAGAGGTCACCCCCAGGGAGGTGATGTTCATCTACACTTTACTAAGCCCAGTTCTTTGAAGAAGTATATGGGGTTGGTCATCTTGTCTCCATCTTGAGGTCTAGTTTTCAGCCAACGTGCAGCTGTGCTATGTTTCACCTTTTTCCTGCTCCTCTCTTAGCCCTATCTGACTGCCTATAATATTTTTTCCTAGATCATCTATCTATAATAGTAAGGAACTAAAGAAAGAGAATATGACATTTAATCAAAGATAAAGAATAATCTCAGAGATCTAACCTTATTGCTGACTCAAAAACTGAAAATAAGTTTGAATCATTGGCATACTGGTTGTATGTTTATTCTAGCCTTTAAGATTTCTATTCAAGTGAGATGGATCTAATATAGTTGTCTAAGAGATTCCTTTCAAAATCAAGGATTAATAAGCATATAGTTTAAATAAATGTGAAACACGGTAACAAAATGTAAGGTAAAGAAATCTAGATCATGAGATTTATGGTATTCTTGTCTATTGATAAATGATTATATTGCATTCTACAATATTGAAGAAAAAAAGAACAAAATTATTCTTTTTTTTTTCTCACTTAAGTTAGGTTAGACCATCCTAAATTTGAAAGTCAATTGTAACAAAAATAGTCATGTTTTACAATATGTTACACTGTTAAAACTGAAGGGCCCTTTCATATGTAATGTGCCTAGCACAGACTGATGCTTTAGTTACTGCTGGCTTCTCTGTCACTTGAGAGCAGATTTGCAATTCATATTTTCTACATTCAAATATGCAAAGATAAAACTGCATTTCCTTTCTCTGATATTATTATTCATTTAGCTCTTGAACCCCAATTTCTGCCTCACAGTCAAATATAATTGAACTTTCTTATTAAAAATAACTCCACTAATCCAAACTAACTCAGTCTATTTGGAACAATGTTTTTAGGGATTTTTCCCCCAGAGCTCTTCCCTCCTTCTTTCCATTAGTGGCCCTATGATCAATGCAAGCTTATTTAATATCATAGGAACTGGGCAATGCCATCTGCTTTCACATACTCTCAATTTCTGATTTTATAAGCAATTTTGTCTGTTTCTACTGCAACCACTGATGTTGTGGCTCATTCTTCCATTTCTTATAAAGGACAAATCATGGTGCTTGTCCCTGAGAGGTTGGCCATTTCTGCCTGAATCTCTTTGCATGAGTAATTACTCTACATTCATCCTTGGTAGAAGTCCTCTGGCATATTAATTCCAAATGATATCCTGATCTGGCAGGAGGACTACATTCTTATCCAAATGATGTGTCCTTACTCTGTCTCATCCCCTACCTAAGGACATTTGGTTTTCAGAGCTCTAAGTCATTTTCTGTGTTCTCCATTCGGCACAGTAGGGACTCCTGGGTAATATAGAGCTCAGGTCACACTTAGAAATAAAGGGATCATAGCGCAATGTCAGACACTCCTGTGTCCTCTTATGCAATTATTTTGCTTCATTCTGGACTATCAGCCTACTGAGGACCCAAGAAGAGTGTAAATTGTTTCAGAGCCTCCAGGAAATCGAGCATATTCTCTTTCACCCCCAAATCCATAAAGGTCCTAGTCCAGAATCTCACCCTAACATCTAAAATACTAAACAGGCAAGGTCAAGAGCCAATGAAGGCAACTTTCATAATTCTATGTTTTCCTTCTTGCATTGTCTGTATCCATTCAACCACTTCTCAAACCATGCATCATTTTGCACTTAGAAGTGGGAAAATTGATCCCAACACCCTATACTCTCTCTAATTGTGAATAACCTTATCATCCAGAAATCCAGGTTTGTCTTGTGAGCTGCCTGGCATTCAATCAACCAAATCTTTTCTAAAATTCACAGCCAACTCTCCTTTTTCTCAAGTGTCTACTTGTTGCAAATCAAAAATTTTTTGCCTTTAGACTGTTGTGTTTGATATGAAATAAAAATCCATTCAACAACACATCAGACATTTTTCCTTTAGAATCACTTCTTCCACATAGGATCAATTCCTGTGATTGAAAGGATTGGGAATATTAAACTCAGCAAGAATTACATGACTATGGGTAATCAAACATTTCTCCCAGTCATAGACATATTGACTATTTAAAATAAGTAAAAAAGCTGGGCATGGTGGCTCACACCTGTAATCCCAGCACTCGGGAGGCTGAGGCAGGAGGATCGCTGTGAGTTCAAGACCAGCCTGAACTACATAGTGAGTTCTAGGTCAGTCTCAACTACATAGTGAGACCTTGTATAAAAAAACAAAATTAAAAAAACAAACAAACAAACAATAACATAAGGAAAAAGAAAAACAAAAATGAAAGTGCTTTTTTCCAGTGAGAGCTTTTACTTGTTTCTAAATGTATAATGAGATAAGAATGTGTTGTACATCTTTTGGGTGGGGTGTAGCATTTATAGTTTACATAAAAATTATCAAAGACTACACATAAACTAATAAAGAATAATTTACATGGGCTGGGGATTTAGCTCAGTGGCTCTGCTAATTTAAGAATCAGATCCAAGTTCTATCCTCAGTACCCCAACAAAAAACTAGAATTTACAATGTCAGAGAGAACCATTTCTTTTCATCTAGATAGGTACACTCAATATTTCTACAAACCAACAAACAAAAAAGAAAAATCCCTGCCAACTCTTTTATAGCTCCAATGGGGTTGGTTCTTAAATGACCTCAAACTCTATGTGTTCAGTGGTTGATCTCCAGAGAACCACTACTGGAAGGAGATGGAAGGTTAAAAGGTTTACCTTAGGAAAGTATCTCTATACCCCCTGAGGGTGCCCACCAGGGGACAGTGAAACTTGTCCTTTCTCTTTTTGCTTCCATCCAATGGGGAGCAATTTTGATCTGTTATGTATTCTCACCATGCCATATTGCCTGGCCACATGCCCAAATGAATGGGCCAACTAATCATCGATGGAAACCTCAAACTGTGAACCCAAAGAACTCTTTTATCTTTATAAATTATCATAGGTGATTTGTTACAGTGATGGAACTCTGACTAATACAATACCCCTGGAAGAAGGGCTTGGGGTAGGAAGTCTTAGACTCTGTATGTTAGTTGGGGTGCTCAGGTGGTGAGAATCCATTCAAACAAGGCTGTACTTTTTATTTCTCATTGAGTTTATTGGTACTTTTTAAGTATACAATACAGTTACGTTTATTATTGGGATCTTGTACCTTACATGACTTATCTTGGTTCTCATTTTTCCCCATACCCATGTCCTCCCTTCACCCCACTCCCCTGCTTACAAAGTCTTTGTTTCCACTTTTTCCTTTTCTTGTCTTTTTCCTTTCCCTTATTTCCTTTCTCCTCCCTTCCTACTTCCCTTACACCTTTAGCCCTTTTCTTCCTTATTCACATTGTCAATTCTGTAATTTGGATCTTATTTACATTTTCCTTTTTTCACACCAGAGAAAATATTCAGTATTTACACATGTGTGTCTTATTTATTTCACTTAAGAGTGTGGCCTCAATGTGTATCCATTTTCCTATGAATGTCTCTAGTTTCTCATTATTTATAGCTGAGTAGTAATCCATTTTATAGAAAAACACACACACACACACACACATCTTCTTTATCCAGTCTCCAACTGATGGGAAATTGGGCTGTTTCCAAGTTTTAGCTATTACAAACTGTGCTACTATAAACATGGGTGCACATATATCACTGTGGTATAATTCTTTTAATTCTTTTGGAAAGATATCCACCAGAGGGATAGTTGGGACAAATGGGACCTCTAGTCCTAGTTCTTTGAGGTATGTTCTTTCTGATTTCCACAGTGGTTGCACCAGTCTGCACTCCTACCAACAATGGAGAGGGTTCCTTTCTTCCCACAACCCCACTAACATTTGTTATTGGTTGATTTCTTGACAGCAGCCATTCTTTGTGGGGGAAATCTTTTAGAGGTGGAATCTCAGTGTTGTTTTCATCTGCATCTCTTGATTGACCAGTGATATTAAACATTTCTTAATATATTTATTTGCTGCTTTTACCTCTGTCTGAGAAATGCCTATTCTTTTCAGATGCTCATTTTTGAATTGGGTCTTTGTATTTGGAGACCTGATTTGTTTGAGTTCTTTATATATTCTAGACAATAGTCCTTTGTCTGAGGAGCAGCTGGTAAAAATTATTTCCCACATTGTAGGTTGCCACTTATCTCCAAAGAATGCTGTATTTATTGAAGGTTGGAGTCAGTGGTACATGATATATGTTGTCATATCCATTTCATAGAAATAATGAACTGAGGCTTTCCTTTTTTTCATAATGCCATCAGGAAGGGCTTGGTACAGGAGGGCTGGAGTTAGCCTTATAGAGTTAGCCCTGAAAAGTGCCTATAGAGGAGCTTGGAGAAGCAGAAGGAATGAAGATAGTAGAAAATTAACATTGATTATAATGTAATATTAATCATATATATTAAATATTTAAATAAATAAAGAATTCAAGTGCACAACTAAAAGACGGAGGCCTCTGAAGAAACCAAACCTGCTGACAGCCTTATTTTGGATTTCTAGTATCTACAAGAATGAAAAAATTAATTTCTGTTGATTAAACCCTTGGTTGTTCTATTTGCTTATGTTGACTCTAGCAAACTAATATAGATTTTATGTTGTATACTAATAAAATATACCTTGTCAGAAATCAGACAGAAGTAGCTCACAGATTTAGGAAAAAAACAGTAGTGGTTGCTTTTAGGAAAAGAGAAAATTGTAATTGGGAAGACTTATAAGAAAGTTTGCTGCTCAATATGATTGTTTGATTTGCAATAATTCATTTACCAGCATACATGATTTTGTATTTTTCTATATTTATCACATAGTTACTGAAATTCAGGTATTTTTCCATTGTTCTTATAGCCAAGATGAAATAATAAAATGTTTACGAGCACTGGTTCTGCTGTTAAAGTCTAGTAGGTCTATTAGAGGATTTAATAATTGTCTTAGAAAAGCAAACCAGACCAATTAACCCCATGTTTTGCAAAGAAAAAAATAGGAGTTTTTGATTTTTCAGACATTAAAATACATTTGAAAGTTATATCACATGGACACTGGAGTACACAAATAGTTGTTTTGATCAATGATATGTAATTGCTCTGATAATATTCTTCTCCCTAAGATAATATTCTTCTCCCTAAAATAATTTAATAAATTATGTATAATTCTTATTGATCTATAGAGAATTAGTATGCAGTAAAATAAAAAGCACTGAAAAATTACTTCATTGTTATAATTAATTTATATTCCTACTTCACAGGATACAATGTTGTCATCTGAGAGCCCACAAGGAACAAAGTTCAGGAGCTTGGACTGGGAGGGTAAGGGGCAGAATCACCAGGCAGACTCCGGGGAGGTTTCTGGAAGTTTCCGCTTTATTCAGGAAATGCACAGGCTTATATAAGGAAGCGTGAGGGAGGAGCATGGGAGGAACATTTAAGATTTGGCGTTATCTTATTGGCCAGACATGGTAGAGTGATTTTTCTTGGGCGAGGTGAAGGAGTCATGGACGAGGGTCAGCATCTATGCACTTAGGTGAGTTAGCTCAGCCTTAGCAAGGTCTCCGAGTTAGCTCAGGAGACAGGAGTGCAGTGCACCTGGCCCAGCCAGGCTTGAACTTCTCCCACAATACAGTGAAATAAAAATCAGGTGGATTTTTAAAAAGAGTTTTAGAGTATTAAAATAATTTTTAAACCTTGGGTGCAAATTAAACTAGTCAAATGACATCAGATGCTCCATTCACAAATACATTGTAAGATAATCAAGAAAAAAAAATTGATATTGTTGAAAACATAAACACAAATTTCAAACATTCTGAAAAAAGATTATTATATTCATAAATGAGAAATGATAATGTTTTCATTGTTTAACAAGTTTATATAGCAGTAGCAGAGTTGAATTACAGAACTCTGGTTATGGAGGTGATGAGTTTGAAACACAGCTTCATTGCTTATTCAACCATAAGCAAGTTAGTTGATTTCTTTAACTGTTAATGACTTCTGTATAATGCAGGAATAATAATAGTATCAACTTAATAGAGTTAGAAAGTTCTAATGGCACATTATAGGAATACTGTTTAATTGGTAAAATCACCTTTGCTATTATTATCATTGTTATAAAATACGAAAGATATTCGTCATATTTATAAAGACATAAATATAATATGGCATGTTCCTTGTTAACAGCTTAGATACAGAAATAAACATTAAAGGGAAGAAAAAAGAAAGAATGTAAGAGAAAAGAGAAGAAAGTGAGAAAGGATGGAGGAAGGAAGAAACGAAAGAAAGAAGGCAATAATAATTATGTAGCATGATAGATATGCTAATTGACTTGATTATGGAGAATATACACATGGTTCTTATCTAGAGTTCTTTCCAAAGCCTCATGAGCAAAAAGGCAGGGCTTTTGAAGGGTGAGTGGATTATGGGGTGTTATAATGTGTTTCGTCTCAGGAGAAGGAGTCTGACTGGAAGAGATGGGTCACTGAGGTTGACCTGGAAAGGCATATCTCCCTTCCTGGCTCCTTCCTTTACTCCCTACTTCCTGTATACCATGAGGTAAACAGCATTCATCTGTTCTGCCTTCCACCATGCCACCAATGATGCCAAAAGGGAAACTTCTTAAACATGAGTCCTTTAAATTGTAAATGTTGGATATTAAGAAGAAAGTGACTAAGACAGATCATGGTACGAGAGAAGTGGAATTTTTACATAATTGTCACCTGATCATGTTGTTCAGAAGTTTTTGGAACTCACTCCCAAGAGAAATACTGAAGTGTTTAGAGATGTCAGCTAACTGGAGAATCAGCCCTAGAATCATGTCAACAAAACTTAATGGGAAATTCTGGTTGAGGTTCACAATATGAAAATCTTGATAGAAATTCGATGGTAAAGACCATGCTCACCGGGCTACAGTTGGGAATAAGACCTCTATTGGCAGTTGGACTCTGTCTTAGTTACTCTTCTCATTGCTGAGACAAAATAACCAACATTCAAAGTTAAAGGAGGAAAGGGTTCTTGTTCAGTTTGCAGAGGTTTCAGTTCATATTTGGATGACTCCAAGTCAGGGTGGCAAGGCAAGGTTTCACAGAGAAGAAACTGTTCATGGCAGGCAGAAGGCAGCAAAGCAGTGAAGTAACAAAGGAGGAGCAAGCAGCAAGTGATGATAGCAACTTTCTTTTTGTTTGTTAAACTCTATCCAGGCTTATGCCTTTAAGTAGTGCACACATCTAGGGTGGGTTGTCCCATTTTCTACAGCCAGAACTATGCCAAACCAATCAATGGATGAATTTAGTAATCACACACCCTTGATCACGGCATCACATACGTAACTCTAGCATCACCACCACCTCTAGATCCCACTACCTCTGAAAAGCCCTTCCTATGACCACATGAGACTTTAAAGGGTGGTCTAGACATAAGCCACAATAGAGTCTAAAACCATGTGATTTAAAACCCAGGCACAAAGTGTGCCTACATTTTAGTCATCTTCTAAGAATTTGTGGTAGACCAAGATTAAGTTTGGCAGACTAATCTGGTGGAGGAAACTTCAATGCATCCCAAAGGCCATGGCATGGATACAGTTTGAGTCTTTTAGCCAGCTCTACATTGAAAATCAAGAACTAATGGCCTAAATGAGTGATCTCTAAAAGCTTTGAGTTTCGCCAGAACGGATGCTTCTTTAATGTGGAGCCTATAATATCTTGTCTATAGCGAGCTTGATTACGGAAAAGATTAGCATTAAAAAACAAGACAAGGCTGGGCATTTGGCTCAGTGGTTCTGCCTCCTGTCTCACAAGCACAAGGGCCCAAGTTCCATCCCTGTTAACCCCCACACAAAAAAATAAGAAGATAAGAATATTATAGCAGAACAATGGAAATGATGCCATAAATATATCCTGAAAATTAGCAAGACTCCACCCATGTTGAGCTCAAAAATGCAAAGCTGTAAAGCTCTGATTTAAAAAGAAAGTCCTGGGACACTGTAGTTCATACAGCCACCTAGGTAATTTGTCCACTAGGATTCATTTCATATTGCTCAGACCCTCAGAAGCCTCTGCCAAAATAATTGGCTGATACTGGAATTGGAGGCAGACTTTGGTGTCGTTCACATGGTGCTGGTTTTAAAGGCATGAAGAATACCAATGTTGTGATGTCAACAGGGCTTCCACCCAGATTTCATGAGAAGGCCTGGGAATTCAGTAACTGTTGCTGTAAGAGGGTAGTGTATAAACCGGAGTCACTAAAGCCAATAGTACAGTGAAAACCCCGGGAAGTTGGGGAAACTGAGAATGTCTGAGAAAAATCACAATAAGTGACCAATGCCAATCAAAGAAAGAAAATATGAAAGCTGCAATCCCTACTAATGTCATAGGGGTGGGGCTGTGCAAATCACTTGGGGCATCACACCTCAACATAAGATCTGTGTACTAGACATCGAGCTACAGAATTTAGTGTTTGCCCTGCTGGGTTTCTTTCTGTTACTTTTAGAAGGGGAATATGTACTCTGTGCCACTGTATATTAGAAGTATTTAACTTATGTTAAGATTTTTACAGGGCCTAACAGCTAAGAATTTGATTTGACTCTTAGAGGAGACTTTGGATTTGGACTCTTCAGCAATGCAGGATCTGTTAGGAATTTGGCAACTCTTAGAAAAGGATTAAATGCATTTTTCATGAAGAAATGTGCATAAGTCTTCTAGGGAATAGGGGCAGGATGTTTTGGTATATCTGGATGTCTAGTTAAAGTTCTGCATTTTTTTTTCCAAAAAGGAACTGTTTCTTTGATCATTTATAGTTTTCTTTAGTTTCTACTTCTGATCTGTGCTACTTTTCTATTAATATTGAGTTTAATTTGCTCATGTTTTCTAGGTTCTTAAGTTATATTATTGGATTAATTAATAGAAATCTTTTCATTTTATATGTAGGCACTTACTGCTCTTCTATAAACTTCCCTTTTATTACTTTTGTTGCATATACCATAAGTGTGGGTATATTGGAATTCCATTCATACTTGTTTCAATAATTTTATTTTTTTTTTATTTAATAACCCATCTTTCACTTAGTAATTTGTTGCTAAGTCAGTAAATTTGTATAGTGTCTGAAGGTTTTTTAGTTATTTCTAATTTTATTCCACAGTCATTAGGTAAGATTTCTGGTACAATATCAATTTTTTAATTTATTTAAACTTATTTTGTAACTTAACAAATCTCCTATTCTAGAGAATATTTTACATTTTGAAGAAAATAATTTATACACTGAAGCTATTGAAACAAATGTTCGGTAAATATATGTTAAACCCATTTGACCTATAGAATAATTAAATCTGATGTTTCTCTATTGATTTTTGTTTATCTGTCTGGATGAACTTTCCATTGATAAAAAGTTGAGTGCTCAGGTCTCATTATTGTGTTGGTTTCTCTCTCTGACAATACAATCCTAAAATTCAGGTAGAAGTACAAGAAACCCCCAAGTAACAAAAACAATCATGAACAAAAAGGATAAATTTGGAGGCATCAAAATGACAGATTTCAAAATATACTACAGAGACATAATAATTAAAACAGTATGATATCAGCATAAAAAAACACACACTAATCCAATGTGGCAGAATAGAGATCCCAGAAATAAACTGAGACATCCATAGTCAGCATTTTGTAGAACAGGGTGGGGAAAACACATTGGAGAAAGGACAGTCTTTGAAGTAATGTTAGCACTCCTGATGTTCATATACATACAATTGAAACTCTTCCCTGATTTGTCAGCTTGTACAAAAATCAACTCAAAATAGATCAAAGACCTAAATGTAATGTCTGAAACTATGAAATTACTAATGAAAACAAGTGAGAGGAGCTTCAAGTTAACAGAGGCAATGCTTTTTTGGGGGGAAGGAGAGAGTATTACCTGAAAAGCAAGTGAAACAAAAATAAAAACAGAAAATTGGGAAACTAAAGATATTCTGCATAACAAAGAGAAAATTTACAAAATGGTAGAAATTATTTGCCAAACATTCAACTAACAAAAGGTTAATATTCAGAATAAATGAAGCACCAAAAAAACAAGATAATTTAATTAAAATTCCATTTGACTCAGCCATCCCTCTGCTGGGTATCTTTCCAAAAGAACTAAAAGAATCATATCACAGAGAGAAGTATGCTCACCCATGTTTATAGCGCCACAGTCTGTAATAGCTAAATCTTGGAAACAGCCCATTTGCCCATCTGTTGGAAACTGGATAAAGAAGATGTGGTTTTTCTGTACAATGGAATATTACTCAGCCATAAAGAATGAGAAAATAGATTCATTCATAGGAAAATGGATACATATTGAAGATATACTCCTAAGTTAAATAAATAAGGCACACATGTGTAAATACTGAATAGTTTCTCTGGTGTGAATAATCTGCAATAATACATAAGATCCTAATAAGATTACTGACATTTAGAAATGGGAAGAAAGGAGCTAAAGTTGTAGGGAAGGTGGGATGTGGGGAAAAAATGAGAACCAAGACTTGTTGTGGAGAGGTACAAGATCCCGACAATGAATGTAACTGTACTGTATCCCTAAAATGTACCAATAAACTCAATTAAAGCTGAAAAAAATGGGCAAATATTCTGAATAGACTTTTTAAAGGAAAAATTTAAGTAGGCAAAAACACACACATGTGCTCAATATCACTAGACTTCAAGAAAATGCAAATCAAACTAAAAAGAGATACTATTTTACCCCATTAAAATATGAGAAAAACAACAAAATAACAAGTGCTGGTGAAAGCATGGAACAATTGAACTTATATAATTTTGGTAGGAATGTAAATTAGCACAGCCATTATAGAAAAAAATATGGAGGTTTCACAAAATCCTAAAAATAATCTGCCATATGACCCAGCTAGTCCACAGCGATATACACTCAAGGGAAGCAATCAAAGTAGCAAAGAGCTATTTACTCAATCATATAATAGCTGCTCTATTCACAATAACTAAAGTATGAAATCAACCTAGGTATCTATCTGTGAACAAATGAATAAAGAAAAATATGAATATACACATTCACATTTATATATCTATTCAGAAAATGTGATATTATATATATTTCCACATATAGATATTATATAGTTAT
>NW_022900917.1:9788847-9802075 GCF_012274545.1 Fukomys damarensis | reverse complement strand
TGTACATCATATGTGTATAATGAAATATTATTTAATACTATATATATGTATTTAAATACTATATAATATCTATATATGCACATATACACATAAATAATGAGATACTACATTTTGCCATGAAAGAATGAAATCCTGTCATTTGCTTAAAAATGGTTAGAACTGGAGGGCATTATATTAAGTGACATGAGCCAGAAACCAAAAAATAAATACTGCATGTTCTCCTGTGTATGTTGAAACTAGAAAAATATCAAACTAAATTTAGATTGGTGATTTTTAGTTTGGAAAGTGTGGAGAAAAAAACCAGATAAAGGAAGCCTATGTTTGATCAGTGCATGTTGTAAGCAATGTGTTGAAATATAGCTCCTAACCCCATACATTAGGTATTAACTACCTAAAGTTAATATATATTAATAAAAAAACCAACCTCAAATGATTTTCAAGAGACATATAATACATTTTGATGATTTCAAGTGCATAAAACCTTTCCAAAATCACCTTTTCTGAAGCTCTTCGAATAACCCTTTACATTGATCACAGTCAATCCTTTTATCTTAGTCTTCACAGTTTCCAACTCAAACATCATTTTCCAATCCTACTAAGGTCAGCTCTGTTCTTTCCACACTTTCAATGAAGTTGTGTCACGAAATTTAATGGTTACATTGAATTGCCACATACTCTACTTCATTCTGTGCACATCTACACATGGTTACATGTTAGTTGATAGCCATGAAAGTTTAATTTTGTAATCAATAGTTCTTTAGGTCTGAATAAAAGAGTGTGCACCACTCCAACACCAAACAGAACAGGGTTGTAGCTCTCACGTTTTCTGTCTGCATCCCCGATGCAGTCAACCAGTCACTGTTCCTCTCCTACTGATCCCTGGTGAGCATTAATCTGTGCTCCATCCTATTCACTTCCCTTTTATGCATGGTCATGTGAAAGGCTGTATGCAAACCCACAACCTTTTGGGCATGGTGTCTTTCACTTGTCCAGGTGTAGTTACGATGAACTCCTACTGAGTAAGTGCATCCAAAAACTCATCTCCTTTTATTGATGAATGGCATTATATTTTCTGATTATACCCAAACTGGTTTATTTATTCTGTCTGTTGAAGGACATTTTGTTTTGTGGTTTTTTTCAATTGTAGTGATTCTCAATAAAAATGCTATGAACTGCAATGTACAAGTTTCTATGTGAAGGTAAATTTTAAATTCCCTGGTTTAAACACCTAGGAGCATAACTCCTGAGTTGCACAATAAATCTATGTGTAATTAAAAAAAAAAAAACATGTCCATCTACCAAAATTACTCTTATGACTATATGGCAGTTGTTTTTCCTTAGTATATTGTTAAGAGATATTTAGTTGATTAGTGTGTGTGCACATGTTAATTTTTTGCAGAATACAGGCCTTTCTTATTGACGTGTAGTTGTGTCTCACTGTGGTTTGAATTTTCTTTTATACTTTAGAAGTTTTGTTGTATATTTTCTCACAAATTTATTTGCTATCATGAAAAGACATTGTTGACTTATCTTTCTGAGGCTTAGATCTTGTGTTCAGACGTGAGCTGTTGGGTGTGATTGACCATGGGGTGCCATACTCATTTTTCGATAAATGGTACCCTTGAGGTAGCGCTGGTCAGAATGTTATTGGGGAAAGACCTGCAAGAGTGCATTCTTGTCTCTGGCTCATTTCTTCTCTCTCTGAATCATAGTAGCCTTGTGCTGAGTGGATTTCTTTGGCCTTCATACTGTTCTACCTTGCAGCCAGCTGACCAAGGGTTGAATTCTCTCAAAACCTTGAGCCAAAATAAACCTTTCCTCCTTTAATTTGGGATACCAAGAAGCATTTTGTTCCAGTGATGAGAAAGTTACTAATACATTTCTTGTCAGACTTTTGGCTTTTTTGATTGGAATATTTGTGCATCTAAATTGTTTGAAAAAAAAATTTTTTTACCCTATGATCTTCCCATGTTCCTAAGTCAACCAGATAAATTCTTTCAGATATTTTAGTTGGATCATCTCGCACCCATTTTTAAAACCTGCTCAGTATATTCCTTTTCCAGTAAGAATAAAACTTACAATTTTGAACATGGCACAAGGTAATTCTTACCTTATTCTTCAACATCTTGTCCTTATTTCTCTTTTTCTACAGTATATCAGTTCATATACTTTGAAGTTTTCAAACATGTAGTGTCTTTCTTGAATGAAAGACTTGCAAAGTGCTAACTCTTCTGAGACACTTGTTCTTTATTACTACTTTATATTCCCGTTTAAATATCAAAACTTCAGATTAAAGCCACACAAAGTATGCCAGAATGCTATCTTATTTTTAAATCATTTACTGTTGTCCTTTGCAACTGAAACATCCCCCAAACTCTCATGTGCTCAGAGGTGGAGCTTTTGGAGGGTGCTTGGGCCTGGAGGTGCCGCGCTCAACAGTGAATCCATGTGCTGGTGAGCTCCAGGGGCAGTGTGCAGATGGGAATTGGGGCCTCATGTTAAGAGGTGGGTCCATGGGGTGTGACGTGGAAGGTTGTCCCCTCTTTTGCTCACTCTTCACTCTCTGATCCCCAGCCACCATGACGGATGCAGGTTTTCATCCACTATGCCCTGTTGCCATGACTTTTCTTCTTTGGATGCAGCTAACCATGGGTTGTCACCAAGATCCAAAATAAACTCATCCTTTTAACTGTGTGGGTGTCAGGTATTTTTTCCCTATATATTTCTTCATTGTTACTGAACTTTGTCATTGATTATGTACTTTAAAAGTTTTAAAATATTTTTCTACTCAATGAGTTTGCCGGAATGGAATTTAAAGAATTTTAGGACTTGCCACTGCACAACTAGTACAAGAACAGGCACACATTCAGCATAAAATAAATACTCCTTAAATAAGTAATGAATATAATGGATGGAGACTGTAACATGAAATTGATATAAAAACTAAGTATTCAAGCTGATAAAGATTTTTGAGCTTGATATGTTATAACTGCATAAATGTGCACATCTCTCCCACAAAAGCTGGAATCTTAAATCCAAGCATTTTTTTTAATAAGCAAAGGCATCCAGACAGTATGACCATAATCTGTATTTCAAGGAGATAGCAATAAAAATGCTCTGTCTCAAGGATTTTGGTATGATAAGATACATTAACACTAAAATAATTTTACAGGATTCATTTTCTATTTAATTTACGACAATGTACAGAGACTCATGTGGCTTCTCTAGAACTGATTTGTGTTAACAAGTAAGGCTCTCTATTTTGCACACGTTTCTGTTCAGGAGTAGGAGCATGAACTGGTGTTTAAGTGTAGGCTTGTTATGCCAATGTGATTAATAAGCATTGGATTCTATTCATCATCTTTTAATATTTAACCATTTGTGATCAAAATATACAAATGCAAAAAATATGTTATGTGTTTCCTATATGCATTCGTAATCATGCATGCTGTGTGTATAATAAGGAACCTCTACAAAACACTTTGGTATTTAATGCTCTCTTGTCACTGACACTGCATATCATAGATCGCTTAACTCCCCAACTTCCAAAAAGCTGCACTAATGCTTAAAACTATTAAAATGCCCACATTTTGGTAGGTGATTTCTATAAAGATCAAAAGGATGGCTCTAATATTTGTGCTACAGATCTGAAATACACGTTCAAATTTGAATGGCAGGTCTGACATTTGAGTTGATAGACAAGTCTGAACAGAATCAATGACTATAATAAGGAAACACAATTAAATCTGTGTGATGCTTTAATTAAAATTTGCCTGCCCAGCAAGTAAAAACTTTAGAGTTTTCTTTTACCACACTGTGGCTAAGTTCAAAATGACAGTAATAATTTGTGGCTGAAATCTTTCAAAGTAATAAAAAACACAAAAGAAAAATTATGTAGTATTATGAAAATGCTAAGCATTAAAATAGAGGAAATATGTTATTGGCATAGCTCTTTCTAAACCAAAACATAAACTCCACTCTTCCCTGGTCCTTTCTAGTGACTGTCGAAACATGCTATGAAAATCAGGTTCCTCGTGTTTTTTTCAACCAAATGTTACTTCAATATCAGTCTTTTATGCAACTGTAATGCTCATTCATACATTTTAAAACTATAGTTGGCCTTATTTCACAAAATGTGCACTATTTATAGCTTGCCCTTGAAAGGTATAGATGATTAATTTGCTAGTGTTAGTCAGCTTTCTGTTACTGTAACAAAATAGCTGAGGTAATCAGCATATGAAGAGAAAGGGTATATTTAGGCTTTGGAGATTACATTCCATGACCTGTGGCTTCATTGCTTACTGGTCTGTAGCTAGGAATCACTTCATAGCAAGAGATATGGTGGAGGAAACAGGCTCACCTCCTAAGAAGGAGAGAAAAGATTGATTCTGGAATTAATTGGAGTCCCTCAGTCTCCTTCTAGGAGTTTCTCTATGACCTAGAAACAACCTAAGCATCTCCACTCTGTAAAGATTCTATCATTAGTGTCACACTGTGGAACATGTAAGACCCAAACTATAATAAATAGTCAAAAGATTTGTGAAACAATGCATATACTTTCTCTTTATTATAAATTGGATCCACACTATCTTAGAAGTCACAAATCTGTAAGAACTCTTTGCAGGTCCCCAAATCTTCTGTTTTGTTTTGGTTTACTCCAGAAACAAACAAACAAACAAAAATAAGCAAGAAACAGAGGAGTAGAATGCCATTAATTCTCTTGATTCTTCCAGCGGCCCACTTAGGTCAGTGCTCCTGGTAGCTTACATGGGTTCAAGTTTTACCAGAACAGAGGAAATAGAAGGGAAACATAATTCCTACTACTTTGCTGTATCCGTGTGCAAATGATAATTAAGTCACTGTCTGGCAATGACTCCTCTACTCATCAAGCCACGTTCCAGAGCTCTAATGGGTTTTGTTCTACACCTTGAAGTTTCTACCCTGCCAGAGCAAGGAATACCTCTTATCTTAACTTTTCAAAATTGGACTAGAGGGTATTCGTTCTAACTAGGACACTTTCTTCATCTCTGAGGCCCGATATATGGCACCCACAACTTAAAGAAGGGGACTTATTTTGGTTCATAGTTTGCATAGTTTTCAAGCCAGTGTCAGCTGGCTTCAAGGTATAAAACCAAGACAGAGAATCACGGTTCAGCAAGGCTGCTCACAGCATGGTGGATGGGAAGCAGAAAGAGTCGAGGGAGGGACCAGGAAGGGGGATATAACCTTCCAGGTCATGCACAGTGACTTTCCGCTTCCTACTAGGCTCCGCCTCCTATCGGCGGGTCAGCTATCACAGTCCCATAATCCTTCTAAAAGGGCCATCTATAAACACACCAGGCTCTTGGGAGACACTGAGATATAAATCCTAACACACTGATATTCTACTTATTTGTATCTCCTTGGGGACTTTTTATTACACTTTGCTTTCAAGAGTGCTACCTTACTGAAATCAGTTTCATTTTGTTTAATCTGACATTGCTGAAAAGGTCTGTTCAGCGAAACCCATTTCCCAGCTTTCAGATAATAATTTAAACAAAACCCCTCCCTGTAAGGAATGCTGGCCTACAAAGGTTTCTCCCTATACTGTATCTGTGTGGTTATGAAAATTCAGAATAATGAATTCAAAACATAGAGGTGGCGCTTCTGTGATCTCGGTGGGAGAAACCCACAAAGTTACAGCTGTTCTTTTTTGTTAACCAAGCATGATTTTAGGGAAGATGCTCTGAAACACAATGTACATGCTAACGTAAGCAGGATATATACAGCAGGCTGTGGTTTCTGTTATCAGTTCCCTATTCCTCTTCCCTAAGGATTTGGTAACGTTAACCAGTGGCTCTAAGAGATTTCTGAAACAATTCCAGATTTTCCTCTTTATGATTTGATCAGCCTGTGTCGAGATTTCTTTTCTAGTTGTATTTCAAATTTTTGGCTGAGTTTTAAAATACTCTCCATACATTTCTTCAGTCATTTCTGAAAACACTAAGCCCCAGATTCCCACATCATACATCTTTCTTTGCTCATTACTTCCTTGTTGGATTTAGTAAGTTAGGAGACACTCTTCCATTGCTTCCCTTCACTTAGGCAACCATATATTTATCTATTCCTCTGTCTTTCATATGAATTTAAAAATAGGTTATATTATACACTATGTGGCACGAAATTTTTATTTAACCACAAATCGCTAAAATTCAGTGTGTGCAACTGTGCATGGTGTGCAACTGTGCATGCAATAGGAATTACAACACATAACTGGTGGAAGAAAGCATACTTGTATCAGAGGAAAGTGAGGCTCAATGTAGCTTTGTTGGAATAAACTCTATTGCTGTCTATAAAAATGATACATGAAATATGGTTTGACTTCTCTGAGTAAAGCCAGTCATTTATAGCTATATATAAGGCTACATAACTGTATAATTTACCTTGATACAAAACAGTAAATAAGTAAAATACATAGCAATGTAGAGACATTTTGTTGTCACCATGTTTTTTGCCTTTTAACCAGTTTTCAGCTTTACATTAAAAAGTAAAACTTTCTAATTTATGATGTCACTAAACCACATTTCCTTTCCAATATTCCATTAAAACGGATAGGAACTGTATGAATAGGCATTTAGAAATATGTAAGTCTAGGACTCAAGAGTCTAAGATTGAATATTCAAAGTTATTATTCCAGTACTGCTACATTTTGTTTCTTGACTTGAGTGCCAATTATCTTTATGTGTTCATTTGGAGTACTATTTTGAATTGCATATTGATTGTTTATATACTTTTCTCTATATGAATATGGTTACCTTAGTAAATTTCAAATGAATAATACATATGCTTTTTCATCGTATGCCTCTACAGTACGCTGGGTATTAAATATCTGAATAAAATGTGCACTAACCCTTTCTTTTTGTAGTGTGTTATTATTATTGCAAACACACTACTGATTATTAACCTTTTGGGGAGAGAAATTGAAGAATTTAAATGAGATCCAGGTTTCTCCAATTTCGCAGCATTGACTTTATTTTCTGGATAGTTTCTTGGTGTGGGGCAGCCCTGTGCACTGAAGTAGCTCAAGAGCATCCGTGACTCTTTCTCTAGATTCCAGGGACAGCCCTCCAGCTTTATGAAGCCAAAATATGTCCTGCCACGTACAAATGTCCTCGTTAGAGGCAAATTGACACTCTCTGGGAAGAACTGGCCTGGACAAACTAAATATGACAAAGAAGAAAGATCGAGTGGAATTTGGAGAAAGGAAACTGGATCATCTCCCATATTCTATACTCAAATGGCACACAAGATGAAAACCCATCGATAAAGGCAATTTGGGTCAACTTTCTGGAACCAGGGCAAGACTGTCAGAACAGAATTCATATCAGGATGCATATACTACCAAGAGTCCGGACTTGAGTCCTCAGTTATGATATCCACATGTAAAATTCAAGAAAAAGCTAAATTTTCACGTTCTAGTTTTTTGACCAAAACTCCATAAGCCCACAATTATAACTGTGCACCTGATTTCCAGGAGTATATGCTCTCTAAACTCAATCACTAAGACAGTATTATTTGCTTTCATAACTTCATTCATATTTCAGCAACTGTAACTTTCTTGGATATCAAGAAGTACAGTCATAATTTTAAAGGAGAAAATTTCATGATCCAAATAAGTATATCTATTATAATTAGGGGAGTTCCTGGAAGTGAAAGGAGCTTGGTCAGCTTCTACTGCTGCATGTCTGCTGCTGTGGTGCATAGGGCAGCATCCAATTATTTCCTGGGGCATCCTCAGTGGAAAGTGCCATCCACTGGTGACTGAGCAATATTTTGATCTCTGTGCTCAGGAGAACCTGGGTGACCCTAGAAAGAGAGGAAGAAGTACGTCGGTAAGAGTGCAACTGCTGGCAGTTTGCAAAGATTTTTCCAGCTTATTTTGTTAAAATTCCCCATATTATTATGGGATATTTTACGTAAAGGAAAGATTGCTTTCCTGAAAGATGGCTTTTCTTTGTGTGAAATGACTTCAGGGGACAAACTATGCATAATGCAAAATTCTAAAAAATGAGATATTCACTGTTACAGAAAAGCTACAAACAGTGTCTCAGATTTACAAAATACCTGCAGAGTGACCCATCCACAGAGGCAGACAGAATTTAAATTTGTCCTGTTCCTTTTGGGGTGATAGACATACATATTTAGTACATTTTATATCCTATATGGTTTGAATTAAGATATGTTTTTTAATCTAGGGCCCAGAAAACCTGAAAGAATATCTAATGACTAAGATGTTTGCACAATGGCAAAGAACACAAAGTTCCTGTCAAAACAATGCTCTAATATATTTACTAGATATTATGATGTTTATTTCAATTAGTCCCTTTGTATTAAGGATATCCAAAAGCTTATAGTCATTGTTCATACTTCTCAGCTAATCATCATATTGAAAACATAGCTTCAGAAAGTAAATGATGCCTAGGCTTAGCATGTTTCCCTAGTCTGTTTTTCTTTACTCAATATTAATTTCACAGTCACTTTGGAGATATTTTGCTGGGTATTAATACCTCTGCCTTTTCTGAGACTGTGCTGCTATGTAAAGGGTGAGGAAGATTGAGTCGGGAAATCCCAGCTGACAAAACATTGTACTCAGCCCTGGGTAGATTTACTACTCTGCATTAGACCTTCTTTATTCCAATTCTCTAGACTTATCATCTGTGCACACATAGGGTTTTAGGAATTCCAGGGGATTCTGAGAGAGCTGGCGCATTGTGTGATTGGAAGAGCATCCGTGTGTGAAATGTCATAGGCGATCAGGGCATGAGGGAAATATTTCTGAATTCAGCCAGGTGCTAAAAGAAGTTCCAGGTCTTGCATAAATGTTCCCATGTAAACATACTGCTCAAGGCAAATTCAATCCCATCCTTGTGGTTTGTAATTTTTTTGGCTGCAAGTAGAGATAGGGCATTTTAGGGATATGTATATTTGGGGGAACAGCTTATTGTCATTCTCAAAGGTTTTATAAGATTTGCTGTTCTCTTGTGAAAACAGATACTCTACTATGGTAATGAGAACAGGCTTTAGACCAAAGTTGGCCCTCAGGTTCTTAGGTTTCTAAAAGGCAATTCTAAATCAAATTTGTTTTATGAATAATTATGCGAAGCTGATGCTGCTCCCTGCCTGGATCAAAATGTGTGTGATAATAGGAGCCTTGGCTGGGATTTGGCATTAGTAGTAGTTTAGGCTGGGAGCCCTGAAGAGGAGTAGAGTTATTTTAAAGAGGAATGGAGAGGAGAGATAGTGGCAGAAGATTTTATAACACAAGCACTTGATGTTTACAGCCAGTATTCAGTGATGTTTGATGAGGTTATTCTTCCCAGGAAAAACTGTTTTCTATTCCTGGATTTTTTCTTACTAGATTTTATTCCTCAGTAATTTTCTTAGTCATTTTTTAATTTATACTTGAGAATAATTATTACTGGTATGGACAGTTTAATGAAGAATGTAAGTACTAAATACCTTTAGGACAACTAGGCAGTTAGCAAAAATTTCTGTCTGAGTTTTAAGGTATAACACAGGAGACAGTGTGCCCATAGACAGATATGAAATTTATTCAGTTGGGAGGTTTTGATGATCAGTACTATGCCTAAATTTTCTTTGCACAATGAAATTCAATGTACTATGTAGCATATAGTAAATAGTTATTATATTATTAATATTAATGATGGAATGAAATGGGTCTATTACTTATATGCCAATAATATTTTGCTAACACATCAAAGATTTCTGAGGCCAGTAACATAAACACTACCTCAGTCCAAATTTTAAACAACTGAATAAAGAGGTCATACAAATAAACAGAAACAAATTTCACCAACTACTGATTATAATGTTTATAAACTTTTTGAGAGCCAAAAGGATAACCATCAAAAGACTGGTGCACCTGGGTACATGTTGTGTAAAGTATTTGAGTCTAGAACCACCGTTTCCAGAATTAAGGCATCATCCTACCTCAGTCCAAATTTTAAACAACTGAATAAAGAGGTCATACAAATAAACAGAAACAAATTTCACCAACTACTGATTATAATGTTTATAAACTTTTTGAGAGCCAAAAGGATAACCATCAAAAGACTGGTGCACCTGGGTACATGTTGTGTAAAGTATTTGAGTCTAGAACCACCGTTTCCAGAATTAAGGCATCATCATATAAAAGAAATTAACAAATTTCACCAACTACTGATTATAATGTTTATAAACTTTTTGAGAGCCAAAAGGATAACCATCAAAAGACTGGTGCACCTGGGTACATGTTGTGTAAAGTATTTGAGTCTAGAACCACCGTTTCCAGAATTAAGGCATCATCATAGGTAAAAGAAATTATCTTACTGGCCAAAGACTTCACATATGAATTTAAAAATTTTATTTTCCTTCTAGAGCAGAAGTGCAATCATTATATAATTTTAAATAATTTCAGGAATGACGAGTTCATTATCAAGTAGTTCTATCTAGTATTCCTGAGTTCAATCCCCAGAATCCCCCCAATAAAAAGAATAGCACAGCAGAAATATAGTATTAGTTTTTCCCAAATATTATATACAATATATACTATTGTAAAAATACTTAAAATAAATATAAAAATAGATCAATTTTATTATAACTACCTATGCCAGTATGAAAAATATATGTAGATATTCAGATGGAGATAAAAAGATTAACAGGTGGATTTTATTTTATTTAAGACTGGCTAAATCTCCTTTTGCAGGCCATTCATCTCAGATATTACACCCATTTCTATTTTATTTGGGATCTCTCCAAACTTAGAAGGTATATGTCAGCTTCTGTTTCAGAAATATACATGCATGTACACACATACACATTCACACACACATATGCATACACACAAAACCTTGAGAAATGAATATAAGATTTATCATGCAGAGTGTCCTTGGTTAGTTAAACGTACAAAGAAAACCAAAAACAAATCCCTCCTCTTTCTTAAACATAGATTATTTAAAACTGAGACGGCCAGGTCTTTCCAGAAATAGTAGACAGGAGTGAAGAACCTGGGAGAACACACTCACATACAGAAAGGAACGGAAAACACTAACTTTTAATGTTCTCAATATTTTGGTGACTTGTTAGTCATGAATGAGAACTGATGTAAGGCTGGCAGCCATGGAGAAAGGTGCCAGATGGAAACTCTAAATGAACAAGTGGTTGGGATCATTTATATCACTTCTATAAAGTATTTTTTAAATGGGAAAATCCACATCAAATATTGTGTCAGATTTGGCCGACTCACACTTGTCTTCGCAACTTTCAGTGGCTTCCTTGAGGCTGGGACATAGCCTGGATTCTCCCCTTCCCAATTGCTCACCTCTTTCAAACCCTATGAATGATTGTTCTTTCTCTTTGTCATTCTCTACTTAATACTCCAAAACTATAACATTACTAAATTCTCACCTGCTATTAATTCTTCACGTTTTTATCCATACTGTTTCCTTTCTTCTGTCTATAGATACTTTCTTTTATAAAAAAATACCTTTATTCAGAAAATACTTTTTTATTTACTGTTTGTTGGTACATTTTAGGTACACAATATGATGGCTTTCAGCATTTGTACCTTTACAAGATATATCTTGGTTCTTATTTTTTCCCCATTCCCCTGCCTGCCTTTCAACCCCTCTACCTCCCATTTACAAAGAATTTGTTTGCATTTTTTCTTTTGCTCATATTTATTCCTTTCCCCTACCCCTCACACTTCCTCTTTGGACTTTTTCTTCCTATTTCACATTATCTATTATACATTTGATCCTTATTTACACTTTTAGTTTCTCAGACCAGAGAAACTATTCTGTATTTACACATGTGTGTACTATTTATTTCACTTAACAGTATGGCTTCCATGTGCCTCCATTTAGCTACAAATGTCTCTAGTTTCTCATTCTTTATGGCTGAATAGTACTCCATTTCTATTTAAAAAACACCACATTTTCTTTATCCAATCTCCAGTTAGT
Organism: Fukomys damarensis; assembly: GCF_012274545.1. NCBI lineage: Eukaryota > Metazoa > Chordata > Mammalia > Rodentia > Bathyergidae > Fukomys > Fukomys damarensis. Next base: position 9,790,076 of record NW_022900917.1, on the reverse strand, counting down.
TGGCAATTGGGCTGCTTCCAATTTTTACCTATTATAAACTGTGCCACTATGAACATGAGTGCACATATATTGCTGTGGTGTGATTCTTTTAATTCTTTGGGGAAGATCCAGCAGGGGGATAGCTGAGTCAAATGGGACCCCTAATCCTAGTTTTTTGATGTATCTCCATACTTTCTTTACAGTGCTTTAGGGTTCTGTCCACCAGATTACTGGTAAAATTTTCACTACTGAATATCAAGATCCTATACATTGAATCCTTTTCACAAGTATGTAAATATGCTCACATTTTTCTATAGTTCTCAAAACTTCTTGATGTTATATTATTCTTTTGTTTACATATAATACTGGATCTAGTTTCACAGAGGAAAAGGCAATTTCAGAAACATTTCCCATTTTTTCTTATTTCATGAGGGTTAGATTTTCTACACCTACAATATTTTGGTCTAAAGGTTATCTATATGCTGCTGAATTCAAAGCAGAGTCTGGGGAATTTGTCTAACTCAGTCCGTCATGCTGCTCAATACTCCAGCCTTCTCGTGGTTTGCTTTACACCGTGCTTGTCCACTAAGTATCTGTCCTACTCTTCGGGCCATTCCTTGGTAACCACAAGCAATAAGTCATTATCCTTTAACTGGTAATTCACGTTAACCCCAAACTTGCATCCTTCCCTGGCTAATATACCTGCACATCTCGTTCCTGAATCATTCCAATCAGCTACCTATAAATTCTGACGACTGAAGAAACTGCGGTTGCTTTCTTTCTCTAGGCTATGCTGAAATATTTCAGCGTGTGATTCATTAATGCTCCATGGACCCTGGCTTTCCCAAACCCGGTAGTGATATCCTTAATGTACTCACTTGAGTAATGTTTTCCTCTGAAAGGCGTTTATCTAGCTTTTAGTGTTTTCAGATGGTTCCCGTATAAAGATGCCAATAAAGTCACGACTTTGCAAATACTGTCCTTACTGCAAATGGCAATTTAATAGCACTCTCTGCTGTCATTTTAAAAACTTGACAAAATCACAACATATGATTTTAGTTAGATCACAGCTATATGACAATAATGTACAGCTGTGTGTGCATAGATGATAATTATATTTTCTATGACATATTCCTTCCAATTTAAGGGGCATGTAAATCTTCATAATTTCATAAACTATGCCTCTCTCACTCCAAATTCAGTTACTATAGCAACAAAATACCATACAGCTGATTGAGAGTTTGCCAGCA